>NC_048601.1:53256675-53556675 GCF_003668045.3 Cricetulus griseus | reverse complement strand
CAAGCTGTATGGCGAAATGATCCCTCTCCATACCAACTTACTTTTTGTTATGGTATTTATCACAGCAACAGAAATCCTAACAAAGACAGAAATTGGTAATAGGTCATGATGTATTCCTTTGATAGGCATGACCATCTGTTTTTGTGGAAGGACTTTGAAACTTTTGGCTGCAAAACCCATAGATTGTTGATATCTTTGTGGGTTATTCTGTGTGATCCTAGAATATAATGGTGAGAGCATGAATGGTATAGAGGATGGAGATGACACAAGTAGTCCCAGAGGGAAGTTTAAGAGTCCCTTAAATATTCTATGAGGGTCATTCGTATTTTGAATTAAGAACCACTAAAGCAAAACCTTCACCTTGCTGCAACAATTAAAATCTGCTGCCAAGTGTTTTTCTCACATGGACACTGTGGTCCAGATACTGCTGAGGCTGCATCTCACACTGGCAGCCAAAGTTGTTAGTGTGAGAGTCTCTTAGGTGGTATTGGTTTTGAAATCATGAAGGGATCATAGAGTGAAGTTGTGGCTTGGCACCATGTGACAGGGTTAGAGTCCCTGCAGAGAGCCAAGGAGAGGCTACAGATGTTAAGATTCAGCACAATTGCAGTGCAGATCCAAGCAATTTGGAGATGCCAGTATAACGGGACAACAACCAAGGACAGCAGCTGCTGTGGAATGAAGCCAGTTTGAGCCTAGAAGACAGCTGTGTGTGCTAGGGGCAGCTTTCCAAGCACGGTGGAGGAGCCCAGAAGACCATTAGTGAGTCCCAGAAGCCTGACCTGAGATTTACAATATTGGACTTTGTTGAACTTGATTGTCACTGTGTCCTGGTACTTCCCTTATCAAAAACTTTAGAAGGCCATCTTCTAAAATTTTTACTCAGAGTTCAAAAAAGGGAGTTACAAATAAGTGAAGGAACTAAAATCTGAGAGAAAAAGTAATTGACTCACACACAATTACTCCTCTGCTTGGTCTCTATTCTTCTTTTGCTCTTTCTCGCTTGCTGTTATCTGTTTCTCTTTTACTCTGTTTCTTTGTCTCTGTTTTCTGTTTCTGTCTCTGTCTCTCCCCAGTTCTTGGGGATACAGGTATATATACAGTTGCAATATTATTTCTTTTTGCAATACAATATGAGGCTTGAGTTTCTCAGGGTCAGCAAGGCAGATAAGATTTACACACAGAGCAATAAACTAAAACTGTGAAGAGAAGCTTTTTAGCATCAATTGTTTAGGACTATAGGTCAAAGAGAGGGTCTAAGTTTAATTTGCACAAGAAACAAAACCTGGTGCCTTCTAGTGTTCTAGCCTCAGTGGTAGCAAAGGCCTTCAGGAAAGTTATTTTTCCCTGAGGATGAGCAAATGGGCTGATTGCATTTGTCTTTATCTTCTCACCGGGAAGCAGTGAGCCTTTGAGCTAAAATCTTGAGTTAATACTTTAGGAGGTTTGAGAATCTTTTAGTGCAGGGTTAGTTTATGTTACTGCTTCTCTATCTGCCAGTGAGGTAAAAAACCAGGGCATGCTTATTTTTTTTCTATCCATCTAGGCAGCTGTGGATTAACAACATTGGGTATGTAGTGATTCTATGTCCTTGGATACTTGGGATGTCTTAGACAGAATGCTTTTGCCTGGGCCCTAAACACTGACCAAATGTCTGTCAATAAAGGTAATTGCAAGAAGGCAGATCTCTGCAATTACAATGGAGAGGGGAACAAGGACCTCATAACGGGAAACAGGTCTCACACATAGCTAAGGGATGTAATCAGTAAACTAGGATGTTAATGGTGAACAGTTTTTACACATAGCTAGGGAGTGTAATCAGTAAACTCTGAATGCATGGGGGAATTTGTTCCTAGTATCGTCAGATAGTGCTAAACAGTGGGAAGTAAATTCCAAGCTGGTGGCAGAAAGAAATAAGCTATAGGAAGAACCTACAGCAAGAAACAGCCAATTCATTCACGAGATTATAATGCCAAGTATAACTTTTGTACTGGTTAATTCATCAGGAGAATTCTTAGTTCTTCTGAGTTATCTCATGATACAATGGCTGTATAATTACTGTGTGATCTTGAGGCTTGTAGCATTCCCTTTTGGGATACAAAATACTTATTGATTTATTTATTTAGATATTAAATATTTTTTATTTTATATATAAATTTTATTTAAACTAGAAACAATCTTATTTTATATATCAATCCCAGTTCCCTCTCCTTCCCATCCTCCCATGCCCCCCACCACCCTTCCCATCCCTTCCCCCATCCACTCCCCAGGGAGGTCGAGCCCTTCCATGAGGGATCAACAGAATCTGTCATTTCATTTGGGGCAGGGCCTAGGCCCTCTCCTGTGTGTCTAGGCTGAGAGAGTATCCCTCTGTGTGGAATGGGCTCCCAAAGTCCGTTCATGCACTAGGGATACATCCTGGTTCCACTGCCAGAGGCCCCATAGACTGCCCAGTGCTCCAGGCTGACACCCATGTTAGGGGTCTGGTTTGTTCCTATGTTGGTTCCCCAGCTGTCAGACTGGGGTCCATGAGTTCCTATTTGCTCAAGTCAGGTGTTTCTGGGGGTTTCCATCATGGTCTTGATCCCTTTGTTCATCACTCTTCCCTCTCTGAAACTGGATTCCAGGAGTTCAGTTCAGTGCTTAGCTGTGGATCTCTGCTTCTGCTTCCCTCAGCTAATGGATGAAGGCTCTAGGATGGCATTTAAGGTAGTCATCATTCTCATTATAGGGGAAGGGAATTTAAGGTAGCCTCTCCACTATTGCTTAGGTTCCTAGTTGGGGTCATCCTTGTGGATCTCTGTACAATTCCCTAGTGCCAGATTTCTCTCTAAACCTATAGTGGCTCACTCTATTGATGTGTCTCTTTTCTTACTCCTCTACTGCTCTCCCCACTCAATCTTTCTGATCCCTCATGTTCTCCCCCTCCTCCTCCTCTCCCCTTCTTTTTTTCCTCCATCCCTCCCTCTCCCCCATGCTCCCCATTTTTTCAGGGGCTCTTGTCCCTTTCTGCTTCACTGGGGACCATGTATGTTTCTCTTAGGGTCCTCCTTGTTTCCTAGCTTCTCTGGAGGTGTGGATTGTAGGCTGGTAATCCTTTTCTCTGTATCTAATATTCTAATATGAGTGAGCATATGTTTGTCTTTCTGTGACTGGGTTACCTCACTTAGGATGGTTTCTTCTAGTCCCACCCATTTGCCTGCAAATTTCAAGATTCCATTTTTTCCTGCTGAGTAGTACTCCATTGTGTAAATGTACCACATTTTCTATATCCATTCTTCGGTTGAGGGGCATCTAGGTTACTTCCAGGTTGTGACTATTATAAATAATGCTTCTATCAGCATAGTTGAACAGATGTCCTTGTTGTATGAATGTGCATCCTTTGGGTATATGCCTAAGAGTGGAATTGCTGGATCTTGAAGTAGACTGGTTCCTATTTTCTAGAGAAACTGCCATACTGGTTTCCAAAGTGGCTGTACAAATTTGCACTCCCACCAGCAATGGAGAAGCTTTCCATTTTCTCCACATCCTCTCTAGTATAAACTGTCATTGGTGTTTTTGATTTTAGCCATTATGACACGTATAAGATGATATCTCAGAGTTGTTTTGAGTTGCATTTCCCTGATGGTAAGGATGTTGAACAATTTCTTAGTGTCTTTCAGCCATTTTAGATTCCTCTATTGAGAACTCTCTGTTTAGTTCTGTACCCCACTTTTTAATTGAATTATTTGGTGTTTTAGTGACTAGCCTCTTGAGTTCTTTGTATATTTTGGAAATCAGCCATCTGTCTGATGTGGGGTTGGTGAAGATCTTTTCCCATTCTGTGGGCTGTCATTTTATCTTGTTGACTGTGTCCCTTGCCTTACAGAAGCTTCTCAGTTTTAGGAGGTCCCCTTTGTTGATTGTTTCTCTCAGTGTCTGTGCTACTGGTGTTATGTTCAGGAAGTGGTCTCCTGTGCCAATTCATTCAAGGGTACCTCCCACTTTCTCTTCTAAGAGGTTCAGTGTGGCTGGATTTATGTTGAGGTCTTTGATCCATTTGGACTCAAGTTTAGTGCGTGGTGATAGGTATGGATCTATCTGCAATCTTCTACATGTCATATCCAGTTATGCCAGCACCATTTGTTGAAGATGCTTTCTTTTTCCCATTGTATAGTTTTAGCTTTTTTGTCAAAGATCAGGTGTTCATAGGTGTGTGAGTTAATATCAGGGTCTTCAATTAGATTCCATTGGTCTATCTGTCTATTTTTGTGCCAATACCAAGCTGTTTTCATTATTATAGCTCTATAATATAGCTTGAAGTCAGGGATGGTGACACCTCCAGAAGTTCCTTTATTGTACAGTGTTGTTTTGGCTATCCTGTTTTTTTTGTTATCTCTTCAGATCATATAAATCTTTCATCTTTTACAAAAATATTTAAATTAATTTTTTTATTCTACAGGAGCCCACAGGTAAGAGACTTCAAACTTTTAATGAGATATGTGTATTTTAAAGGGATTTTGAAGTTCTAGAAAGAGGATGGGTATTTTTTATAGCAACTCTGAAACTGTTAGAGAGACTTTGACATTTTAGAGACTGGACTATTTTGGAGAGGCTATGGATGTTTTAGGGAGAGTTAACTTTTAAAGAGTGGAACTTTTAAATTTTGGAGTCTTTTCAATATTTTGAAGTTGATACCAGTAATAATACCTTGAGAACACCAGGAGAGGAAAGGTTATAGTGTAACAGTGGTGTGTTTGTGTGTCAAGCTGATAAGGGGTCAACTATGCTGACATTTTTTTTTGTCAAGTTGACACAAGTTAGAGCCATTTGGGAAGGGGGAAACTCAACTGAGAAAATACACCCACCAGACTGGCCTGTGGGCAAGCTTGTGGTGTGTTTTCTTGGTTGATGATCGGTGTGAGAGGGCCCAACTCACTGTGGGCATGGGTCCTGGATTGGTAGCCTGGGTGCTTAAGAATACAGCCAGAGAAAACCATGAGGCACAAGCCAGTAAGCAGTCTTCCATGGCCTGCACATCAGTTTCGGCCTCCTGGTACTTGCCTTAAGTTCCTTCCCCAGCTTTCCTGGATAATGGACTACCAGTTGCAACATGAAATAAAGGCTTTCCTCTCAAACTTGCTTTTGGATATGGTATTTTAGTTAGTCAGCGTCTAATCAAATAAACTGCAACAATTCAAAAACATTCATACCACATTTCTTAATAAGAATTTGGAGTTGGCATATCTGGAATCTGGAGAAGTATCACAGCTCACGTAAGCAGAGAAGGAATCTTAGACTCCTATGAAGCCCATCTATCAAGACTGAGTTGGACTGTGTTTAGTTAGTCCCATAAAAAGGGATAGGATAGCCCCGAGTCTGTAATAATTGTAGGTCTAATTACCCCAACTTCACATGCTGAGGAGAAGAACATGGAATATGCTCCTGCTGACCTTATATTTTGCTTCTCCCATGGAGGCAGCTCTGGAATGAGATTAGAAACAGGGAAGATGCAGTTGCAGAGCAGCACTCAAAGCTAAATTGTCCATCAGAGTCTCACCCCAATTTTTCTACTCTTTGTGATTATCGTTTATCTTCTGTTTCAGGCAGGGGCAGAGCTGACCAGCCACTGTGAGCTGCCTTAACTCTCCCAGCACATAAGCATGCGGCACTGCGTCAGAAAACCAGCAGCCGGAACGCTGACAGACCAGCGTGTGCTGGAACACTGTCATGTTTTGTGTATATAAAGCATGTCCTTACATACCTAGTGTCTCCCTGGCACAGGAACGTGACTGTCCATATGTTCCAGAGGAGGTGGCTGAAACTCAGCCTCAGAGATTGCTAAAGGTCACACTTGGAGGAATCAGAGATCACGGGTGGAATGTGGTGAAATGTCTGGATTCATAGTTCACAATTCCCAACATTTGCCGTAGAACTATATTAAGAAATTTAGTTTTACAATAAATAAAGACAGCCCTGAGTAGAATAAGTGCTTGCCTGATCCATGGGCCCTCTGTCATTGGGAAGGGCTGGTTTCTCCTTTTACACAACCATCCTCATTCAAACTCATCCTAAATAGTCCAACTGTCTATAATGTACCTGGCAAGCAAGACGTTGTGAATGAAAACCAAGTAAGATGCTGCTCCCACTGGATGGATGTGGTTTTTAATGTTGAAGGAGATTACACACTGATGCAGCCACCATGGGACATAGTGACTGTAAGGTTTAGGACACGCAATAGCATGAGGATGGTCTGTGGAGTGTGAAGGGGAACTGAGATCTTCAGTGGGATAAGTGTGTGGGGGGTCTGTGTGTTTCCCCGAGGCAGCAGAGCTGTCTGGGAGTGGCTCATGGGGCTGTGCTCATGATGGATAAGTCATCGTTCTACTTCTCTACTCAGCCACTGTTTGCTCCCATGTAAGATGCATAAGAACGGCAGACCCTACACCAATTCCCATTTAACGAACATATTTTTCTCTGAAGCTGGCATTGGAATCTTAGCCAACAGCATCCTTCTTCTCTTTCACATCCTCAAGTTCATTTGTGGGCACAGGCCCAAACCCACTGACCTGCCCATTGGTCTCTTGGCCCTAATCCACCTACTTATGCTACTGACTTCGACAGTCACAGCTACCGACATTTTTATTTCTCGGAGGGGCTGGGATGACATCACATGTAAATTCCTTATCTACTTGTACAGAATTTTTAGGGGTCTCTCCCTGTGTACCACTAGCCTATTGAGTGCCCTCCAGGCTATCATCCTCAGTCCCAGAAGCTCCTGTTTAGCAAAGTTCAAGCATAAGTCCCCCTATCACATCTTACATGCCCTTCTGCTCCTGAATGTCTTCTATATGTTGATTAGCAGTCACCTCTTAGTATCTATTGTTGCCACACCCAACCTGACCGTATATAACTTTATGTATGTTACTCAGTCCTGCTCTATTCTACCTATGAGTTTCCTCATGCAAAGTACATTTACCACACTGCTGGCCCTCAGGGAACACTTTCTTATTAGTCTCATGGTCCTCTCCAGCGGGTACATGCTCATTCTCCTGTGCAGGCACAAGAAGCAGTCTCAACATCTTCACAGCACCAGCCTTTCTCCAAAAGCACCTCCGGAGCAAAGGGCCACCCGGTCCATCCTGCTGCTTGTGGGCTTCTTTGTGCTGATGTCCATCCTGGACAGCATTATCTCCTGCTTAAGAACTATGTTCCTGAATGATCCAACATCTTACTATATCCAACTCTTTGTGGTCCATATCTATGCCACAGTCAGTCCTTTTGTATTTATGAGCACTGAAAACCATATCGGTAACTTGTTGAGGTCCACATGTGAGAGGGTGGTAAATGTTTGAATATTCATTGATGGACAAGTTCCTTTAAGAAGAGCCAATGTGCTGGCATTAGAGCTGCCAACCATGGCATAATGTCTATGTGCTTTGGTATATATAAAAATATGAGGTTGTATTTTTTTCTCTTAAAATTATTTACTTTAACCCATGTGGTGGAAAACATGTAACAGAGAATTAAACCACATGCCCTTTGAGATATGGTAATATATATCTTATGTTATATATAAGTATATGATATATAACTCATTGTTATATATACATATATATAAATTTATATATACATGACAATGAGTCTTTAAGGGAGTCCTGTAAGGCCGCTCTTACACATCCTGGCCTGCGATAGCCCACACTACTTTTAAGCATGTGAATACTTCTAACACTTTTCAATATTTCAACTTCCTCTGCTATATCTATTTTTACAAATTAAATAAGAAAATATTTCTTGTCAACATAGTCATATGATTCAAAAGAAAAGGAATTACACACATAACTTTCAAAAGAGAACTATGTGCAAGGAACCACACAGTGACTTGTACAGCAATGCTAACAATAGCAGGATTTAAAATTCACAGAGATAGAAACAACTGTCTAGAATACATATGACCAAAACACAGTCTCTGCATGGTGTGGGACATTGTTCAATCTTGAAGTTTGAGGCAATTCCAACACAAGGTGCTGTGATTTAGAGCCCTGAAAAACAAAAAATAGCCACACCATACCCATCAGTTCTTGAGTTCAAGACTCCACCCAACATCTCTTGTGAAACCCAATTCCTCCTCCCTCTTGTCTGTACTATAAATGGTTTGTGGTAATTCTGTTGCATGGACAAACATTTCTGCTTATTAGGCAGTTAAGCAAGATCTATTAAGGAAGCTTAATAAGCCAATCAAATATGCGTCACTCAAGATTGCTATGCAGGGGGGACACAGGAACACAGGGGACTCAGCTTTTGGACCACTGTCCCACGGGCCTATTGTTTCCATATGATAAACGCTTCCTAGCTTCAGCTTGGGTGTCTCATCCCTTGGTTGTTTTCTGCAGCAATGGAACATAGACAAACCATGAAGTTGTTACAAAAAGTGAGATAACTCAGTGAGAGAAAAACAAGTATAATGTGGATTGACTGAAAGAGGGTGGAACACACAGTAGTTAAACTCAGAGAGACAAACACAATGCCATTTTTGGAGGTTCAAGAAAGCACATACAGGGGCTGGAGAGATGGCTCAGAGGTTAAGAGCACTGGCTGCTCTTCCAGAGGTCTTGAGTTCAATTCCCAGCAACCACAACCATCTGTAATGAGATCCGGTGCCCTCTTCTGGCGTGTAGGCATTCATGTAGCACTGCATTATAATAAATAAATAATTCTTTTTTTTAAAAAAAGAAAGCACACATGGAGATTTTTTTCTTGATGGACAGAATTTCAATTCAGGGGAAACAAATGCTGCAGATATGTGCAGTTATGGGACACAACGTATGCTCACTAGCACTCAGTCGTGCGGCCAGAGCGTTCAAATGGCATCTTTGTGTTGTGTGCGTCTTCATAATAAGAAAGACATATTATCTTCATACACTTATCCCAGAATTCTCTCTAGTTCCCCTGAAGTTCATTTGGTAAAGGTTTCACTGCAGAACAAGGACCTGAGTTCAGATATCCACACAATATCAGACAACGGCATCTTCCATCCCAGAGTTCTTTTGGGTAGAAGGGAGGGGAATTCACAGAGTCTCCACTACAGTTAAGACTGGTCCATACCATGGAGATGACAAGAGACCCAGCCTTAAACCAAGTGGAAAGTCTGGACCATTATAACAGGTTGAATTCTGACCTCTACATATCATGAAACATAGGTGTCTATATTAACAGACATGAAACACACACACACACACACACACACACACACACACACACACACACACACACACACAAAGATTAAGTAAAAAATGACAAGAATCTAAATATATCAGAATGTCATTGTTCTATAATAAAATGTTGTGACAAATGTGTCCCAAACATTCATTTGAAGACTGTTCTCTGCTTGTCCAATTCTTGCTCTTAGTCTCTCCTGGGAAAGCTAAGCCCCTTTTTGGCCAGCACCATGTGTGCTCAACTCTGGCAATCGGCCACATAGGCAGCTCCAGTGTTGTGAACTCCTGGGTGAAGTTTCCTGTGAATGCAAAACTCCAAATGTAAAGAGCAAATCAGAGACATGAAAATCTTTGATATTAGCCAATGCCATAAAGCCATGGGCTTGAAATATGCTTTGACATTAAATACCAAATCTTGTCACACGTGTGTTTCACATAGGTGACAGTACTGTGTGTCACTCAGCATTTTAAAAGACCAATTCACAGAAATGTGACAATGCTAAATTCATACTCCACACCTGGAAAAGTCACTGTTTTTACTTGTACATCACCGGTTTTTAGAATTTTTACTGAAGGAAATAACTCAAACACTGGGTGCTGGGAGGAGACAATTTGGTGAAAGATTTGGTTACATGTACTTTCTCCATGTTTAATCAGTCATGTTGCCTGACAACACATTACATGTCAACAAAATGAATTGGTATTTAATAGCTATAAATACCAAAACGACAAGAGTGATGCTGGGGGCAAGGGAATGAAGAGAATCCAAGGCCCAGTGACCTCAGTCTAACTAGCATTGGTCAGGACACACATGCCTCCACTGACCTGCAAAGGATATTGGGAAATGTAGTTTTTATGCTCAGCCAAAAGCCAGAGAGCTTCTGTATCATTCCAGCAACTGATATTTCTCACCATAGCTTTGTCTGCAGTGATAACAGTCACATGTACTCTCTCACACATATCTCTTACAGTGCCTACCATGGACCAGGCACACAGCTTCCTGCAGAGTGTCTCCTGGTGAGAGACACAAAGTCAGATCCCCAACACACAAGTAAAGGTAGGACATGTATGCACATGCTTGTAATCCAAACACCAAAAGGGGAGCCTCACTGCCCTTCCAGTCTAGTTGAAACAATGACTCTTAGGTTCAGTGACTCCTAGGCAATTGCTCTCATCCTTCCTAATGCTGCTACTCTTTCATAGAGTTCCTCATGGTGACCCCCCACTATGCTGTCCTCCCATTGTCTGGAAGGACCCTATCCAGGAGCATGGGGAATCTTCAATTCAATTCCATTGATCCACATGTCTGTTATTATGCCAATAGCAAGCTGTTTTCATTACTATAGCTCTATAGTAGAGCTTGAAGTCAGGGATGGTAATGCCTCTGGGAGTTCCTTTATTGTATAGGATTGTTTTGGCTATTCTGGTTTTTTGTTTGTTTGTTTGTTTGTTTGTTTTTTTCTAGCTGGGAGGCTAGTCCTCACCTCCTGGTCTGATTAGTGCAGTTGCTGTCTGTGTCTCAGGGAGCCACTGAGGTCATTGCTGCAGACATTTTATGCTTTGGAGAAGATGGGGTGACACCTTATGCAAACTTACTATGTTTTTGCAGGGATTTTAGGGGCCCCCTCTCTCTGTGTGCTTCTAGCCTGCTCAGCATCCTCCAGGCCATCACCCTCAGTTCCAGAACCTCCTGTCTAGCAAAGTTCAAACATAAATCTGTACACCATGTTTTAGGTTGTCTCCTTTTCCTCAGTGTCTCTCTGCATCCATTAGCAGTCACCTCACATCCTACGTGACTGTGACCTCTAATTTGACGCTACATACCTCACTGAATCTTGCTCTCTCGAACCCATGAGTTACTCCGTCAGGCATACATTTTATATATTATTAACTGTCAGAGATGTCATCTTTGTAGGTCTCTTGGCCCTCTCCAGTGGGTACATGGTGACTTTCCTATGCAGACATAAGAAGCATTCCCAGCTTCTCCACAGCACCAGCCTTTCCCTCAAACCATCCCCAGAACAAAGAGCCACAGAGACCATTCTGTGCCTCATGAGTTTCTTTGTTGAGACGTCCACCTTGTTGAGATGTCCTCCTCGGACAGCATCATCATCTACTTAAGAAGGTGATATTTTTGTATTGTGTCCATATTCTCACAAACCATAGCTATGCCACAGTCAGTCCTTTTTTGGTTCTCAGTATTGAAAACCGTATAATTAACATTTTCAAATCCATGTTTTGAAAGCATCATATTACTCACAGATAGCTTTGTTCCCTTAAGATGTGCCAGTGCACTGACACCAGAGCTATGGATTCTAGTGTAGTGTGTTGGAGCTTCATTTAAATGAAAATGCAGTGATGCATTTTTTTGTTGTTAAACCTATTTATTACCAAATGTGTGGATGATATTCATAAAAGAATAACCACATGCCACATACATTAGTGTTTTATACTTCTCTTTGTTTCTTTTGGGGAGACATAAAGTGGCCTAGATTATCCACAGCAATTTAAAATATGTGACAACTTGTGATTGTCTTCAATCGTTCAGTTCCCTCAGTTTTTCTGTTTTTCCAAACTATGAATGCAAACACTTATTATTATAATTATCAAATGACCAGAAATTCTCATAATAAAAATGTGTTCAGTTACCTTCACCCAGATGCAAAGAATATTCTTGTGAAAAAAACTCTTGAAGTGGCAAAATGTGATTTTACAAGTTTTAAAGCATGGAAGACTTATCCCAAACAATGATTATTTTCTAACAGTCCAAGTCTTAGCTTCAGTTTCTTAGAGCAAGCAGAGAAGTTCATCCTAGAGCTTCCAGAGGCACTATTGCCTGCTGCTCAGCCTTTGAGAGATCTTCAGCCCAGGCACCCTTGGCTACAGTGAGTTATAATAACCTGTTTCAGAAAACAAAATTTAACTGAAAAGGCTCTCAGCCTCCCCTTAGCTCCAGTGCTGTGACTTTCTGGATCAAGTGTTTCTTATGACATTAAACTCTTAAATTCAGTATAAATAGGACATGCAGTCACCCAGCATGACAGCAGTCAATGCCATGGGAGCAACAGACTTGTCATGCATGGTTAATTAGAAAACCAAATAAGATATAAAATGCTACCACAGGTATATCTTATATATGTGATAGAATTATGTGTAATTCAGTATTTCAGAAGAATAATTCAGGGATATGTGACCACTTAATTTGTCTGACATAGTGACAGTCATACTTATTCCATTTATTAATTTTTAGTTTAGGGTCTTATTTAAAAAAACTTTGAAACTGGGTGATGGAAGAAGTAAATTTGAAAAAGAGTATATTAAGCTATGTAGATTTTTAAAATTTGAGACAAATATTAACAAAATGGAATTTTCATATTCAATTGACATGGCAGAATATTTGCAACTATTAAGAGGTCAATAACATGGGAGCAAATGAAGGAAATGATCAACTAATACATGTAGAAAGGACAGGAAGATGGTGAGACATGTGGGTGCAGGTCTATTGTCCTAGCATTCAGGAGGCTGAAGGTCAAGGGTCACAAATTCAAGGCTAGTCATGGCTGCATAGTCAGTTCTATTCTAGCATTCACTACCATGTCTCAAAAAGAGAGAAGACACGAACAAGCCCTTCAAAACTAAGATATGTATTAGTAAATTAGCACATTAAAAGATTTAGTTGAACTAGATAAATAACATTAAAGCCACAATGAGATACTTGCCAGTCATCAGAATAGCATCAGTCACTGACCATCAAAGAGAACAACTACAGAAGATTTTGAGAAAACTCTTACTCCATCACACGCTCACCATATGTGTGGGGGGTCCCTGCAAGTGTCATGGCCAGCAGCAAAACAATGCATGGAGAAGCAAAAAGGAAAATCAGGTCCCGCCAGATATAGCCAGCTGGGCTAGATCAAACTGTTATAATGTGGTTTATTATAAGTATATTTAAGCACAGTACAATTTGGCTAAAAGTTTCCTGGTATAATACAATGCCTGGTGCACAGGGAAGCGTAATTACATCAAAACTCAATTCAATGAATTGTCATTTCTTTCAAATGAAATGTCATTTCTTTCAAGAAGATGGTTATAGAGAGGGGTTACATATATTAGCTCAAGGGCCTTGAAAGGGGTCCGTTGTGGTCTTGGTCATATAGATAGTGTAGAGGTTATCTTGGCTATTTGCTACCTCTGGACCTGGTTGTGGGAGCCTAGGAGAGCTCATGGCTATACAGATAATGTAAGGGTCATCTAGACTATTAAGTATCTCTGGTCCTGGTTGTAGAAGCTCGATGTGGCTTGGCCCTTCAGATAATACAGATCACTGTGTGTCTTAGTTAAGGTTTCTATTGCTGTGAAGAGACAGCATGATCATAGCAACACTTATAAAGGACAACATTTAATTGTGGTGGCTCACTTACAGTTCAGAGGTTTGGTCCATTACCATCATGGTATGACAAGGCAGCCTGCAGACAGACATGATGCTAGAAAAGGAGCTGAGAGTTCTTACATCTTGACTCACAGGCAACAGGGAAGTGGTCCGTCTCACTGGGAGTAGCTTGAGCATATATGAGACCTCAAAGCCCCTCTCCACAATGGCACACTTCCTCCAAGGCCACACCTACTCCAACAAGATCACACCTCCTAATTGTGTCATTCCCTGTGGAGACTATTTTCTTTCAAACTGCCACATTCCACTCCCTTGTCCCCAAAGGTGTTACGATAAATCTTTCCACCAAAAGCTGTGGAGCCCCACTGCCATGTGTGTGCTTTATGCTAGCCGCCCGCCCGAGTTAGGGCCCAAATTAATACAAAGAAACTTGTATTGGGTTCAAATGCTGCTTGGCCAATGACTAGGATTTCTCATCTGTTAGCTCAGTCTTAATTATCATAAACCTATATATTTTATAAGACTTATCTTATCAGACGCCTTATTGGTGTCCCTCCTTGCAGGTGGCTCACATCCCGCTGCTGGAGGATGCAAAGGGGAAAAGGGGACACTTCCTGTTTCCTTTGCTTAAATATGATTCTCCTTGCTATGTCACTTCCGGCCTGGATCACCACTTCTCTACTACATTTCCCAGAATCCTCTTTGACTCCTACTCCTGTCTAACTTGCTGTTTCATTGGCCAAACAGAACTTTATTAAACAATCAATAAGATAAACATACACAGAAGTACTTCCCCCATCACAAAGGCTTGTAGCCATATCATAATACAAAAATGCATCCAATCCAACTTCAAAGTCCCTATACTCTATAAGTCTCAAACTTAATTAAAACTCTAAAGTTCAAAGTCTCTTCTGAGATTCATGCAAGGTATTAACTCTAATCCTTTATATAATCAAAATAAAAAAGCAGATCACATATATCTAACATATAATGACACAGGTTATACTTTACCATTCCAACACATAGGGAGGGACATATAGTGAGGAAATACTGGACCAAAGCAAGACTGAAAACCAGCTGAGCAAAGTTCAAACTCTGCATCTTCAAGTCTGATGTCAAAGCACACTTCAGATCTCTAACACCTTTCAGCTTTGCTGACTGCAACACACTTCTTTCTCTTAGGCTGGTTCCACTCCCTGTTAGCAACTTTCTGCGGCAGGTATCCCACATCTCTGGAATTATGTCTTGGTATATCCAAGGCAATCCAGGCTTCAACTTCACAACTTCACACAATAGCCTCTTCTAAGCCTCCATTCAGAGACTTACCTGACACATGCCTGGCCTCAGCTGCTTTCCTTAGACATGGAGGCAAATTCCATAACCTCTTTCTTCTGTTCTTAACTCCAGAACCATGTGGCTGAGGCTGCCGATTTCTGTTGCTTACTGAGTCTAGAACATGGCTCCCTAGTTCAATTACATCTTCACCAACTTTCTGTTTTTAATGGCTTCCTTCACTCCCTAAGCTTGGCTGACCTGAAACTGGATCTGGACCAGACTGATCTTAACTCAGAGATCCACAAGCTTCTGCCTTCTGCCTGCTGGGATTAAAGGTGTGCTCCACCACACTAGACTCTAAGCTTTTCTTTAGTTCCTTTTCAGAAATTGGAAACTTAACTGTTGGTTTCTTACCCTGAGGTCACCACTCCCTTTATTCCATTTCTTAATCTGTTTTTCTCCTTGAATTCAGGACTTAGCTCCATTCGACTTTCTGAGGCTCCTTTTCTCTTCAAATATTTGTCCTTGCCCAGCTTGCTCCTTTTCATTATATATCTTCATTAGAGTTAACACTAATAACCATACAACAGAGTCAACATAGGCTGTTTCAAGATTTCCTCTGCCAAGGGAATTAGTCCAAAACTCTTCACCGAAGCTTCAGGCAAACTTTTCAGACAAGGGCAAAAGGCAGCTACAATCTTCACCAAAATATCACAAGAACAATTTTTAGGAAACATACTCTTGAGGTAGTCCCTGTACCTCCACCCCCACACATAGAGTTCAAATCACTTTTTTTTCATTCATTTATTTAGTTCATAAATAAAGCCATGCACAATTATGATACAGAATACAGTATGTTCACAATGGCATGGCTAAATTAAATCAATTAACATGTTATATCACACATATTCATCATTTTTGTTTTGAGAACACTTAAAGTATACTATCTCACAGCTTTTAAAATATAGCATATTGTTATCAACCATATTTATCATGCTCTCGTAGACCTCAAGACTTCATAGAGTCCATGCCCAAATCACTCTTAACACCACTCTCTTCCATACACTTAATAGTATGATCCATTAAGCAGCATTTAAAACATTCATCTGCTTTTCTAATCCACAGTCCAGAGGTCCATATTCCTTCACTCAAAAGCATGGTCAGGCTATACTGCAATACTCCAGTCCCTGTTACCAACTTCTGTCTTAGTTATGATTTTCATTGCTGTAAAGAAACACCATGGCCATGGCAATTCTTATAATGGAAAATATCTAACTATGGTGACTCACTTACAGTTCAAAGGTATAGTCCATTATCATTATGATGGGAAGCACAGCAGTGTGCAGACATGGTGCTAGAGAAGGAGCTGAGAATTTTTGACTCACAGGCCACAGGAAGTGGTCTGTCTCACAAGGAATGGCTTGAGCATATATGAGACCTCAAAGCCCCTCTCCAAGATCACATCTGCTCCAATGAGGCCATACCTCCTAATATTGCCACTCCTTTTGGGGACCATTTGCTTTCAAACTACCACCTGGTGCTATTAGTTACCCCCAATTCCCAGCCTTCTGGGTATAAAAACAGGTTATACATATTTTTTGAAAAGAACCCTGAGTACTTAACATTCCTGGTTTCCCTGGTGACTTGTGGGTGCAAGGACTTTTGTACTCCCAATACATATGAACCAGCAACCACACTCCCAGATCTACATAAACCATACGAAAATATACACCCTCACAGTCCTGCATGCTAGTGTTACACACCCCACAGTCCTGCCTGCTAGTGTTTCCTGCAGCATTCTTTACAGTCACTGTGAAGTGTGAAGAGGAATGGTGCCACAACACAGGAATGGAAAGCCAAAAGGACTTTTATACAACTAAGCCCTGTGCAGCAAGAGAGAAGGTAGGCTAATGATAAATCAACACAAATTAACTTTAAATGTATCCTATTAAGTGGACAGAGACCTCAAAGGCAGTGTTTACTGGGTCACTTCATGAGATAGTCCTTAAGAGGAATATTGGTGGGCAGGCAACAGATAAGTGAATATTCACAGTAGATGCAAGGGAGGCGTGTGAACGAAGTGAAAGGTGTTTATCTGGGGACTTTCAAGGTGAAGGACTGTTCTGTATTTGACAGGTAGATGGGTCCATAACTATACAGTTGTTTAAACCCATAGAATTTCATTTCACAGAGGGTGAACTTCAGCATTCATAAATTTTAAAAAAAGAATCTTTACTGATTATTGGGAATATTTGTTTAACTATATAAAGAGATGCTGCATTTGTTTAATTATATAAAGATGTGTTGCTGTTTTACCTAAGGCACCTGATTGATATAATAAAAAGCTGAATGGCCACTAGCAAGGTATAGGTATAGCAGGAACTTCCAGGCAGAGAGAGTAAGTAGGAGGAGGAATTTAGGCTGGGGGAGAAAGAAAAATAGAAAACAGGGAGATGACAGGGGCCAGCTAGCCAGACACAGAGGAAGCAGAAAAGTATGATATTTAGATCAAAAGAAAGGTAAAAAGCCTGGAGGTTAAATGTTGATGAACAGAAACAGGTTAAATTAAGTTAAAAGAGCTACTGGGACAAGCCTAAGCTAAGGCCAAGCATTCATAATTAATAAGTCTCCCTGTTTTTATTTGGACTAATCAGTGAGCTCCAGCCCAAAGAAGATTCCATTTCAAAGGAGATTAACAGTTTTCCAGAGGATAACACCTGAGGCTGTCTTCTGGTTTTCACATAGGTGTACACAGACAAAAGAGGCTATACACACACACACACACACACACACACACACACACACACACACACACACACACAATTCCATCGAGATACAAGTACCTGTTGTCTCCAAGGAATACATTTAACTGACAGAGACTTGGGCTAAAGAGATGGCTCAGCCATTAAGAGCACTTGCTGCCTTTACAGATGATTCTACTTTAGTTGTTAGCACCCACATCTTGTGACTCTCAAATGCCTGTAACCCCAGATCCAGTGGATCCACCCACCACTTCTGGCCTCTACAGGCACCTGCACTAATGTGGCATGCCCTCTCCCGACTCACCCACATTACATATACAAATATAGAGATAAATCTTGACGGCCAAATGTCCACAGCATGAGAGTCAAATCATAGAAGTCAACTTATTAAGCAAGCAGAAGATGAAAACAAGCTGGTGTAACCATTCTGGTATCTGATAAAGTAGACTTCAAAATTAGAAGAGATGAAGAAGCCATTCCATATTGACATGGTGACTCATTCACCAGGAAGACATAACAATTGTAAAAGTGTAGCAATGACTGTTAGGACTCCCAGTTTCATAATGAGCACTGAGGGTAAATAGATCCTAATATAAACATAGTAGAGGGCTTCAATACCCTCTCATATTTATACAGGACATCAAAAATAAAATCAATCAAGGAATTTTAGAGTTGAACTACATCAGAAATTAAATGGACTTAATGTACAGGAAACATTCCAAGAGATACAGACTACAAGTACATTTCAGCAGCACATGAAGTTTCTTTAAAATAGGTCACAGTGTTGACAGGAATGATCACCTTGAAAAAACAAAGACGATCAAATAATCTCTCACATATTACGGAATCATAATGGAATGAAACTAGGAGTCTCTAGCCACAGAAACTACACAAGTCCTTGGAAGCTGAACCATATACCCCAAGTGTAGAGTGGGCCATGAAAGACACCAGGGAGTAATTTTGAAATTCCTAGAATCATTGGAAATAAAGCACATCTTACCAGAACATTTGAAGTACAACAAAAGTAACTCTACAAAGAAAGTTCATGACTTTGAGTACTTATCTTAAATAAGCAGAGAGATGACGAATAACCAATACAATGATGCACCTCCCCCAATGTCTCAGAAAAAAAAAAGCCAAACCCCAAATAGCAGATGGCAGAATGTAATGAAGATTGGGGCACAAATTAAAGAAATGCAGACTAAAAGACTAAATGCAATATATAGGGTCAATCTAGAGTTAGGTCTTTGGGGCAGGAGGGATAGCTCAGCAATTGAGAGCACTGGTTCGTATTGAAGAGGACCCGAGTTCAGTTCTCAGCACCCACATAGTAGCACATGACCTTATCTGGAACTCCAGTCACAGGGGATTCAATACCCTCTTCTGGCCTCTCCAGATACTACATACATGTGGTTCACAGACATAAATTCTGGCAAAACACCCATATACATTTTAAGGAGGTCTTTACAAAAATAAGCAAAATTGATAAATATTGATGATTACAAAGTGGAGTCAGAGATAGGTTAATAACTGGTAGTTTATTAGGGGAAAATATGCAAGGGAACCAGTCACCATGTTTGCACCTGAGCAGAATGGACCCAGAAATGCTTCCCAGTCAGCTCAGCCAAGCGAGAGAGAGCTTCATGCTGGACTCCCTGCTTCTTAAACCACTGTTATGTAACTGTGACCACGCCCAAACGTGGTACCTCTAATCAGGGTTTCTCCCTACATAAACCCTTACCTAACCTAACCAAAAGAAACAGAAGATCGAGATTAATAAAATTAGAAATGCAAAAGGGTGTTACAACAAATTGCAGTGAAATCCAGAGGACCCTTAGGGAATATTTTTAAAGCTATATTTTCAAATCTGAAAAATCTTTCAGAAATAGAGAAATTTCTAGACACAGATAAACTACCAAAATTAATAGAAACAACTTAAAAACACCCACAAGCAATGGGATTGGAACGGTGGTAGTCCTCAATACAGAAAAGACTGTGAGCAGATTCATTTGCTGTTGAATTTACCCAGTATTTAAGAAGATCCAACACCAATGATTCTCAAACTCTTCCACACCACAGAAAATGAGAGGACACCACCAGACACATTCTAAGAAGCCAGCATCACAATGACACCAAAACCAGACAAAGATACAACAAAAGCAAAAACAAAACTACAAATTTTTCTGATAAGCATGGTTACAAAAGTTCTCGATAAAATACTTGCAGAAAGTATTCAAGAACACATGAAGAAGCTTCATATATCATGAACGATTTGACTCATTCCAGTGATATAAGAATGATTCGATACAGGCAAATCAATAAATGTAACTCAGCACACAAGGAGACTTCATAAAAATGTTACTATTTAAAAGTTTTTCATTTTATATACCAACCCCAGTTCCCCCCCCCTCCCCTTCTCCCCACCTCTCCTATTCCCACCTCTTATCCACTCCTCATAGGGGCTAAGGGCATCCTTTGGGAGTCAACAAAGTCTGGCATACTAAGTTGAGGCAGGACCATGCCCTCTGCCTATATCAAGGCTTTGCAAGGTATCCCACCACAGGGAATTGGCTCCAAAAAGCCAGTTTATGCACCCAGGACAGGTCCTGGTCCCACTGCCAGCCCCCGCAACAGATCAAGCCACACAACTATCACCCACATTCAGAGGGCCTAGTTTGGTTTCATGCAGGTTCCCCAGCTGTCAGTCCATAGTCCGTGAGCTCCCACTAGCTCAGGTCAGCTGTCTCTGGTTTTCCCCATTGTGCTCTTGACCCCACTGTTCATATGATCCCTCCTCCCTCTCTTCAACTGAACTCCAGGAGCTCAGCCCAGTGCCTGGCTGCGGGTCACTGCATCTGCTTCCATCAGTTCCTGGATGTAGGCTCTATGATAACAATTAGGGTAGTCACTAATCTGATTAAAGGGAAAGGCCCCTTCAGACACCCTCTCTGCTATTACTAGGAGGACTAGCTAGAGTCATCCTTGTGGATTTCTGAGAATTTCTCTAGCACCAGGTTTCTCTCTAACCCCATAATGGCTCCCTCTATCAAGATATCTCTTTCATTGTTCTCCTCCTCCAGCCCTCCCCCAACCCAGTCTTCTTGATCCTTCATGTTCCCATCCTCTCCCTTCTACCCCCACCCAATTTACCCAGGAGATCTTAACTATTTTCTCTTCCTGGGGCCCTCCATGTGTGTCCCTCTTAGGGTCCCCCTTTTACCTAGCTTCTCTAGGGTTGTGGATTGTAGCCTGGTTAT
Organism: Cricetulus griseus; assembly: GCF_003668045.3. Lineage (NCBI taxonomy): Eukaryota > Metazoa > Chordata > Mammalia > Rodentia > Cricetidae > Cricetulus > Cricetulus griseus. Next base: position 53,535,794 of record NC_048601.1, on the reverse strand, counting down.
CCTTTGCTGATACTATGTCTACTATCCACTTTTGGGTGAGTAATACCGTGTTTGTCTTTATGGGTCTTGGTTACCTCACTCAGGATTTTTTTTCTAGTTCCATCCATTTACCTGCAAATATTAAGATGTCATTGTTTTGTTTTGTTTTGTTTTGTTTTTTACCACTGAGTTATATTCCATTGTGTAAATGTACCACATTTTCTTTATCCATTCTTTGGTTGAGGGGCATGTAGGTTGTCTCCAGGTTCTGGCTATTAAAAATAATTCTGCTATAAACATAGTTGAACAAATATCCTTGTGGTAAGATTGTGTGTCCTTTGTGTATATGTGCAAAAGTGATATTACAGGGTCTTGAGGTAGATTGATTCCCAATTTTCTGAGAAACCACCATACTAATTTCCAAAGTGGCTGTACAAGTTTGCACTCCCACCAGCCATGGAGGAGTGTTCCCCTTATTCCACATCCTCTCCAACATAAGCTGTCTTCAGTGTTTTTGATCTTAGCCATTCTGATAGGTGTAAAAGGGTATCTCAGAGTCATTTTGATTTGCATTTCCATAATAGTTAATGATGTTGAGCAATTCCTTAAATGTCTTTAGGCCACTTGAGATTCTTCTGTTTAGAGTTCTCTGTTTAGATTTTACCTCATTTTAAAAATTGGATTATTTTGTATTTTTATGTCTAGTTTCTTGAGTTCTTTATATATTCTGGAGATCAGTCCTCTATCAGGTGTGGGGTTGGTAAAGATCTTTTCCCATTCTTTAGGCTGCTGTTTTGTCTTGTTGACTGTGTCTTTTGCCTTACAGAAGCTTCTCAGTTTCAGGAGGTCCCCTTTGTTGATTGTTGCTCTTAGTGTCTGTGCTACTGGTGTTATATTTAGGAAATGATCTTCTGTGCCAATTCATTCAAGGCTACTTCCTACTTTCTCTTCTATCAGATGAAGAACAAAAGTTTGTGTGCTACAGGGGGCATGGATGCAAGAGTAGGGCTACCCAAGCTTTTAAGCCCAGCCTATCACATTGTGAGTTCCAGATGCTCGACGTGGAGCTGTAGGATTTGGTGCTTACCCTGCTGCATTTTAGTTTGCAGGGGGTATTCCTTTTTGCTCTGATTCTTCTATTTTAAAATAACAAAGTTTACTCTGTGCCATTTTATGTTGGACATAACTTTTTAATTTCATAGGAGCTCACAGTTAAGTGACCTTGGACTTTTAAAGTAATGGAATTTTAAAGACTATGAGGACTTTTAAAGTTGGAGCATATTTTATATTATGAGATAAAAATGAACATTTGGGGGAATGTGGTAGAAGTGATGTCTTTTTGTGTCAAATTGACAAAGAGTGGAGGCTAGTTTTGTCAACTTGACACACTCTAGAATCATGAAGGATTGGGTCTCAGTGAGGAACTGTCTAGATCAGGTTGGTCTGTGGGCCTGTCTGTGGGAGTTTACCTTGGTTCATTAATTGGGCTAGGAGAGCCTTCCACTATGGCTGCCACCTTCCTCTGGCAAGGGACCCTGATCTGTAGAACAGAGGAGGGAGCAGCTGAGAGCAAGCGCGTGTACATTTACTCTCTCTGCTCCCAGATATCAGATGCAATGTGATGGGCTATCCTGGTGCTCCAGCCACCATGTAATGGGCTAGCCTGGTGCTCTGGCCACCATGCCTTCCCAGATGTCAGAGATGAGCATTCTTTCCTAGTTGGTGAAGCATGGAGATCTCTCTCTCTCTCCTCTCTCTCTCTCTCTCTCTCTCTCTCTCTCTCTCTCTCTCTCTCTCTCTCTGACACACACACACACACACACACACACACACACACACACACACACACACACACACACACCGAGGAAGAATATAACACACACATACACACACACACACACACACACACACACACACACCTAGGAAGAATATAACTAAGAATGTGGACAAAATGAAACTTTACACATTTGACTTATAAGAAATTTTGCTGATAATAACAAGAACAGAGAGTATCTGATTTTTACCTAATAGTAGCTTGGGTAGAAAATAACGGAGTTTTGGTGGAGAAATACTGACTGAATTCTGTTACAAGGATTATAAAAATCAGAGCCATAGGAAGAAAAGAAACACCTTGCACCTCAGGAGAGTTCCCCAAACATCTCAACAACAATAGCCATAGGAAAGCCAGAAGCGAATTCAGACCCTTGCCTGACTTCTGAGAGAAACTGTGTGGTTGGCTCTGGTGTACTGAGGCTAGGGACTGAATTCCTTGATGATTCCTCAGTTGTCATACCTGGAAAATTAATTCCACACAGTACTCACTGACAGCATCACTGTAAGCATAGGCTGCTTATAAATTTATAAGGGGCGTTCTAAAGTTTACTGTAACCAACCCAGTGGGCCTGCAAGCCAGCATGCAAGGGACATTAGAAAAAGCTTTAAGTTCGCACATTCTGGCGCCACCTAGTGTCACATGGGAGGCCAGCAGTTTCAAGAAGGAATAAACCGAGTAGCAGTTCACACAGGGAGGGTGAATACCTAAGTGCTCTGGAAATTTAGGGAGAGGGATGGGGAGGCGCAAAAGGGAAGAAGGGGAGGCCGGCTCCTGATGAAGGCTCCATCAGAGCTATGCGCTTCTGGTTGTGAGGTGGCAGGAGACTTGTAACTGCCGTGGAAACAACCTGACTTCTGATGGGGTCTGAGCCCCAGCCTTGTCACCCTGGGATTCTTGGGTCAGACCAGACTGTGCCCTCTCATAGGAGTCACCTGGGATGCTGTGTCTGTGACGCAGGTTTCTACAGAGACTCCGGTCTCGCGAGTGGGAGCCGATACCATCCGCTTCAGAGCCGCTCCAAACGCGGAAAACACGTGGAGAGAAGACGCCGTCCGTGAGGCCCAGCTGTGGAAGAGAGGTGCCTGTGAGGATCACCTCACGCGGTCCTGCTTCTCCCTTCAGAGTATTGTCAGCGGCGGGTTCCAGGTCTCTCTCCAGATGACCGCGTGACGTCAGCGCTGTCGCCAGTCCCAACTGCTACTTCAGGGGACTGTGCCCCCTCGACCCCAAAGTCCCCTGCACTTTTCCCTTCAGGTCCCACACCTCCTCTGAGCAGACAAGAGATCAGTCAGCCAGGTGCCTTTGGGAGGCTAAGCCTCCGACCTTCCCACAGGAAGCGCTGGCAGCCACAACAAACTGACCCCGCCCACTCCACTTGTCCATCTTCCGGGCTCGGTTCACTCATCAGGCCCAGCATCTCTTGTTACTCCACCGGTGGGGCCCGCCCAACACTTCGCCCCGTCCATTCTTCATCTGCGCTTCACTGGCTTCTCCAAGCCTTCTTCTAGCCTATCCTTTCCTTTTCCCACCCATTAGCTCCGCCAATCCCTTCTCCCCCACCCCTTAGCCCCGCTATTCCCCGGACCCTCCCATCCTAGCTCTACCCAATCTTTTTTTCCTGTCCATCCCTTGAAAACAACCACTACTTCAGGTAAGCACCTCACCTAACCCCACCTCATAACCAGGTCACTGGTCTAGCCCCGCCCATCTCTTCTGCTCTTTTACTGCCTGCACCCACTTAATCATTCTTCAGATGTTCCATCTTGGAATCTCTTGTCCGCCTCTTTTTGCATGGTGTTGCTAGGCGCAGTTAGAATCACATCGAGCACAGCTCTGCCCAGTCGATACTGCTCTGTCTCCTTCCTCTTCAGTCAACCAAGCCCACCTGCACACCCGGCCCCCCTCATACACCAGCCTCCTTGGGAGCTCCTTCCAGAAAGAAGGCACTGGACAGGTGCCATGGGATGACCAACAGCTGAGAGAACCTGGGCTTTGGAGAATCCTGGGCCCCCACATCATAACTCGGGGGTCGTCCACTCAGCTCTGACCAGTCTTTCCCATCTGCAGAATGTCCCTGCTGACAGTCCTGGGTAACCTCAATCTATTCTGCAGTCCTCTGACAGCACACACTCTACACTGGGGGTCAGGGCAGCAGGTACTCAGGCAAGCACAGGAAACTGGCCTGAGGTTGAGGGATAAGGGAAGCTCCAGGGCCAAGCTCAATATAGCAGTCGCTGGCAGCACCATGTGGACTTGGTGCCTCCCTCCGAACAGTCCTCCTGGACACCACCTCCTGTGAGTGCACACTAAGCCTTCGGCTGTTTCTCTGTCACTGCTCCAGAGAGGGTCTGATTGGCCGGGAGGTAGGGGTCAGGAAATGTGTCACATTGAGCTGGGTCTAAAAGGAGCAGAGACTTGGTAAAGTGAGGAGGAAAGGGCATTCCAGAGAGAAGGAACAGTATTGCATCCCCAGAAAAGGACCCCAGGCCATCTCAGAACTGTGCGAGCCATGCAGATCCCAGTGCTTATCTGGTCCAGCAATTCAGTGTCCCCGTCATACTAAGTGGATATTACAGAATTTCTGAAAATTTTGTTGAATCATTTTATTAAAGTGCCAAATGAAATTATAAAGAATTCAAGTTATATATAGGATCATATGATCTTCATATGAGGATAGTTTGCCTTTTTTTATAATCTTTCAATTGCATAATCTGCTGATGTCCCATGCTTGCTAATTCTTTATTCTGTCAGATCTATTGTTGAGACTCCCTTGCTTTAGATTTAGAAAATAAAATTATATTACATACATCTAATAATTATATATTAGCACAATTTCTATTTTACTGAGATGAATATATATATTTTTATTCAAGTTAGGAACAAGCTTGTTTCTCCCTCTCCCTCCCCTCACCCCCATCCCTCCTCCCTGACCCCCGACCTACCCCCTACCCCATCCACCCTCCACTCCCCAGGCAGGTAGGGCCCTCAACGGGGGCTCTGCAAAGTCCACCACATCATCCTGGGCCAGGCCGGGGCCCCATGTGTCCAGGGTCAGAGTGTAACCCTTCACGTGGGATGGACTCTCAAAGTCCCTTCTTACACCAGGGAAAAATACTAATCCACTTCCAGGGGCTCCCTGGAGTGCAGAGGCCGCCTCATTGACATCCATGTTCAAGGGTCTGGATCAGTCCTATACAGGCCTCCTTTTTTTCATGTTCGTATCCCCTTGATTTCTTTCCCTTATCTTACTGCTTTAGTAAAGACTTCAAGTCTTGTATTGACCAGGAGGGGGCAGAGTGAACATCTTTGTCTTGTTTCCGGTTTTAATGTAAATTTTGGGTTTTTTTTTTTTCTCCAATATGTAGTCTCTGAGATTTGTCCTCTGTATCCCTAGATTCCTCAGGACTTTTATTGTGAAGGGATGTTGCATTTTGCCAAAGGCCTTTTCTGCATCTAATGAGATGATCGTGGTTTCTGTCTGTGAGTCAAATTATGTGGTGAGTTGAATTTATTGATTTATGTTATGTTGAACCATCCCTGCATCTTTGGAATGAAGACAACTTGGTCATAGTAGGTAATATTCGTGTGATGTGTTCCTGCATTTAGTTTGCAAGTGTTTTGTTGAGAATTTTTGCATCCATATTCATCAAAGGTATTGACCTATAATTTTTTGTTGGGTTTTTGATTTTTGGTATCAAGTTAATACTAGATTTGAAAAAAGAATTTGGAATTGTTCCTTCATTTTCTATTGTATGGAATAATTTGAGGAGTATTGGTGTCAGCTGCTCTTTAACTGTCTAGTAGAATTCTAACTAAATACCTCTGGCTCTGACCTGTTTTGGTGGAGAGATTTTTTAATCACAGCTTCTGTCTTATTAGATGTTATGAATCTGTTTGAATTTTATTTCATCTTGATTTCCCTTCAGTAAGCCAAATAGATCTAGAAATATATCCATTCCTTTTAGAATTTTAAGTCTGATGAAGTATAGAGTTTTTATTTTATGTGTATAGATATTTCATTTGCATGTATGCCTGTGCACCATATGAGTTTCCTGGTGCTTATGGAGGCCAGGAGAGGCTATTGGATCCCCTATGTGGATCTTGGGAACTGAACCCAGGAACTCTGTAAGAGCAACAACTGCTGAGCTGTCTCTCCAGTCCTCCTCTTTTAGTGAATTTGACTAAAGTTTTGTCAATCTTCTTAATCTTTTCAAAGAACCAATTCTTTGTTTCATTGAGCTTTGTGTTGCTGTTTCTATTTCACTAATTTCAGCTCTGATTTGGTTATCTCTTCCTGTCTAACTTGCTTATTCTTGTTTTTTTAATTTGGTTTTGTTTTGTTTGGGGGGCTTCCTTGTTCTTATTTTTCCAGAGTCTTTGGGTGCATCATTACTAATTTGAGAGATCTCATTTTGCTTGTTTCTTTCTTTGAGTAGGCACTTAGTGCCATACTCCTTCCTTTTAGTACTGTCTTCATTGTGTCTCATAGATCCTGGTTATGTTGTATTTTCATTTTTATTCAATTCTAGGAATTTTGTCATTTCCTTCTTTTACTTCATTCTTGTGTACTTTCTGATATCCAACTTTATTCTGTTTTGATCAGATACAATGCAGAATGTGACTTCCATTTTCCTGTATTTGTGGAGACTTGCTTTTTGTATTCTGTGGTGGTTGGGTGGAATTTTCTGTAGCTATGCTACATCCATGATTTTTGATGCTACTTAACTCCACACACTTGTTCTTTTATTGTTGTTTGTTTTTTGTTTGCTTTGGGGGTGGGGGAATGACCTCCTGCCTATTGATGAGAGTCAGGTATCAAAATCACTACTATCATTGTGTTGGGTGGGGCCAATCTGTGGTTTTGGATCTACTAATGTCTCTCTTATCAAATCGATTGCCCATGTGTTTTGTACATATAGGTTTAGAATTTTAATATTCTGTTGATTGATTTTTTTTCTTTAGTGTAAGTAGTGTCCTTCCCTGTCCTGATTAGTTTTCACTTGAAATATATTTTTTTCAGATACTAGGATAGCTATGCCTGCTTATATCTTTGTTTAATTTGCTTGGAATATCTTCTTATTCCTTTTACCCCCAGGCAATGTCTATCCTTGAGGTGTGCTGTGGATGTGGGGAAAGGGAACACTTGGTCTCTGTTGGTAAGAGGGCAAACTGGTGCACACTGTGGAAATAAGTGTGGAGGCTCCTCAAAATGCTAGATGTAACAGAACGTGGTAGAGCACGCCTTTAGTCCTAGCACTCAGGAGGCAGAGGCAGGCAGATCTCTGTGAGTTTGAGACTAACCTGGTCTCCATAGTGAGTTATAGACCAGCTAGGATGACAGAGCTTGGAGATTCTGAGCAGCATTTGCCAGATCTAGACAGTGCTCAGCCTGATGATCCTGGGCTTGGTCATTGGCACCTGGAGGAGAGACTCTCTGCATGTGAGCCTTCTGAGGAGAACAGAGCAGCGTGGGCAGGGGAGAGGGCTGGGAAGGTTCTGATGTCTGTGTCCCAGCCTGAGGAAGGGAATTAGTGATCTAGGATACTAATCCTCTGGGTCTAGAGTTTTTATGGTCTTTGGACTAAGAATGCAATGAAGGGCAATGAAGAAATGGAATGCTTGGTGTCTTTTCACTAGGGAAACAAACCAAAATGGAGAGATTTTTCCTTTCCCTTGGAAAAACAAGCCCCAAGGTGGGCGGTATAAATACCATGGTGCTCACCAGGCCATCATGGACCAGAGTCCTCCTATTTCCATTCCATAATCTTACTTGAGAGCTCAGGAGGGCATGGGAAGGAGGAGGAGCCAAGTGGTAGCTTTCACAGGTTTTCAAGGACAAGAACCATCATGACTACTTCAACCTGTAAAGAGTGATAGGAAACGTTATGCTCAGTCAAAAGCCAGAGAGCAGCTGTCATCACAGTAACAGTTACTTGCTCATCCCACATTTGTCTACAGTAACGAGAGCCACATTCTCTTGCTTACAGACCACTAGGTGCCAGGCACACAGATTAATGCACAGTGTCCTCTGGTGGGAATACACAAAGCCAGACCTCCTCAGGATTACTTATGGAGCACTCACTGAGCACAAAGTACCTACTATCTATTACTCCCTTAACCCCACAACACCCTGGGAAATAAGCACTGTCCTCCCCGTCTGACAGATGAATAATGGGGGCTTTGGCAGGCTGCAAAAGGTCTGTCTTTATGTAACAGAGACTTTATATCCAACTCCAGAGCTCTGGCCATTAACAAGTACTCCACACTAGTGGCTACATCCTAGAGCCTCCCCCAAAGCCTTTATAAAGTCCAGTGTCTGAGTACCAATCCCCAGGACATTTTATCTCAACTGACTGATGCAGCATCCAGGCAGCAGGGTCATCGGTGTGTGACCCTCACAACTACTAGAGATGGAGTAGTCTTCATCTGTATTAAAAGGCAGAGAATGAACCCCTGAGAAATGGACCCTTAGTGTACATGGGATGTGTCTGAAGCTCTCCCCATCCAAGACCTACCTGTTCCTCCAGAAAACAGACCAACAGACCAACCTTTCAGCCACACCAGCCCCAGGTGCCATCTGGACTTGAGGGACCAAGATTTTGGCAGATATGCGAGGCTTGGGAGATTCAAGGATATGGTTGAGGGCCCATCCTGTAAAGGCAGAGGAGGGACAGCCTGGGCAGGGCCCAGAATGGGGCTTCTTTATTTCAGTTGTGGGATCCCTCCTTCTAGCTGGGCCCTGCCCTGTATTCCCTGCCAATGGTATGTTACTAGTTGGAGACTGCAGGGCAGATGTGCAGGCAGGGCCCTGAGGAAGTCACATGGCCATAGTCCCAGGCCTGTCACAGGAGAACTAAACATGGGAGGGGAAGGGCCAAGAGCAGGAGGTGACCTGCCTGGAATAGATATTAGTCAGAGTGTGATAAGAACCTTCCACCAAAGGTGATCAGGAGCCTACAGTCAGCTGACCGGTGACCACATCAGAGAGGCCATGCATGACCATTACATTCAGAGACATCTCACAATTCCTGGCCCCAGGGCTGCACGAGTGACTTCCCAGCAAGCCTACCCGAGAATGGCCTTGCGCATGCCTCCTGCTCAAAGGGCTGGGGCCGTGGATGGGAACTGAAATGGGAGGTGCCTTCCTCCTGCTTCCAGCCACTCCACAAAGCAGGGTACAGAGCCTGCCATGCTCCAACCCACACTGCCCTGTGTACAATCTCACAGGAGGAGGCTGGGGGCAAACCTGGCCTCCTGGTCTCATCTTTCTAGTGGGGAGTAAGGATACTGGAGTGGGCAGACACAGGTGCTCAGGGTTGCCAAACAAGTTGACTGGAGGTCTGCTTGATCCCACTCCTGCCCCACCCTTTCCCCCACCCCCCACCCACAACTCCCATCCCACCCCTCCACCCACCCCACCACCACCCCAGCTCACAGGTAACAGCCTCTAGATTTCTGATGGCCTTCATCTAACTTGACAGGGGAGAAAGGTAAGAAGCCTCATGTGTCAGTGTCTCTGATGATGGCTGAGTGACACACTGATCATGGACATACAGAATGTATGTCTCATTAGGAGTCATCCTATTGCTATGTTCCTTCAGCAGGAAAGTAGTATTTGGTTTGCGTCTATGTCTATGGCCTATCTAGTGTCAGATTCTTGGTCACACAAGCAGTGTCAGGCATGGGTTCCATCTCATGGAGTGGGCCTTAAATGCAATCAGATAGTGTGGTCGGTTACTCCCACAGCTTTTGTGCCAATTTGCACCAGCATATTATGCAGGCAGGCCACCATTGTAGATGGAAGTGTTTGTAGCTGGCCTGACATATAGCTTTCTCCTCTGGTAGGATTCTAGACTACCCTCCAGCACCATGAACACTAGTCAGTAGAGGTGAAGGTATATCCATTCCTAGCTTCCTGAGTAACCACCACACTGACTTCCATAGTGGCTTCACAGCTGTTTTATTGACTTAACCTTTTTGACTAGTGTAACATGAAATCTGATGATCTGACTTGCATTTCCCTGATGAACAAGAATGTTGAACATTTCTTAAGTGTTACTGGGAAATTTGTGTTCCACTTTTCAGAACTCTGTTTAGAGCTGACCTGAACATCGGGGAGCTCTTGGGATACCAGCATGGGACTGATCCAGACTCCAGGAACATGGTTTCAGTGAGGAAACCTCAGAAATCAAAGGAACCTCCTGTAGTAGTTCAGTACTTATCCCTAGCATAGGTGTGGACTTTGGGAGCCCATTCCACATAGAGGGATACTCCCTGAGCCAAGACACACAGGGGTGGGCCTAGGCCCTATCCCAAAGCACCCTATGGAAGGTCTCACCATCCAGGGGGAGCAGAAAGATATGTGATAGATAGGGGGGCTGGGAGGGGAGGAGGGGAGGGAGAGGGAACTGGGATTGACATGTAAAACAATCTTGTTTCTAATTCAAATAAAAAAAGATAAGAAACAACAAAAAAAGAACTCTGTTTAGTTCTGTATGCCATTGTAATTAAGTTGTTTTTCTGGTGTCTAGTTCTTTATATATTTTAGATATTATCCCTCTATCAGAGGCATAAATTTGTAAAGATCTTTTACCATTCTGTAGCCTGCCACTTTGTCCTAATAATGGTGTCCTTTGCCGTACAGAAGCTTTTCAGTTTCATAAGGTCCCATTTTGTTCTCAGTGCTTGTGCTGTTGGTTTCCTGTACAGGAATTCTTTTTCTGTGCCAATGAATTCAAGACGATTCACATCTTTCTCTTTTAGATTCAAGGTATATGGCCTTATGGTATATGGTTCTTGAGCTATTTGGAGTTTGAGTTTTGTGCGGGGTGATAAAATGGGTCTGTTTGTATTATTCTACATGCAGCTATCCAGTGTGACCAGCACCATTTGCTGAAAATGCTCTTTTTTTTTCCAGAGATTTTCCATTTTCCAAAATGCATATGCAGTCTTGTCATTTTTCTCTTAGAGCCTTTTCTTGACCTGTATCAGCCTGTGAGACCTGACATGTTGGGCCTCAGGACTGGCCTGTGAGACCTGACACGTTGGGCCTCAGGACTGGCCAGCCTCGGTTTATCTGGCTCAACTGTGCTCTCACACAGCAGCTTTCTTTCAGATCTTTAGAGCTCAATAATCAGTCGGGAGAAAGGAAGAAATATGTGTATAAAGTACATGAGGCCATCAGCTGGCCCCATACCTGTTGCCTCTTGGAGAACAAAGCTCACACACCATGTCTTAGTCACTACTCTATTGCTGTGAAGAGACACCCTGACCAAGGTGATTCTTATAAAAGAAAGCATTTCATTGCCATTTTGCTCACAGTTTCAAGGGCTTAGGCCATAATCATTATCATGACGGGGAGCACGTAGCAATCATGGCAACAAACATGGAAAAGTAGCTGAGAGCTACATCCTGATCCACAGGCAGAGCGTGCAAGCCTGGTCCTGGCATGAGCTTCTGAAACCTCAACGCCCATCCCAAGTAACATACTACCACAACAAGGCCACACCTCCTAATCCTTCTGATTCTTGCACATAGTGTCATTTCCCGGTGACTAATCAAATATATGAGCCTCCAAGGGACATTCTTATTCAAACTGTCATACTTCCTCGACAAGTGTCACATCAGGTAATTGCCACACAGTAACCCCTAGACAGATCTCATCTTTGTTGTCCACAGACGCATGGCAGATAGGCTGTCATTTTTAGTGGCAAGGAAACACACTGGCTTTACAGTGATGTGTTTATGTGTCAAGCTGACAAAAGTTCAACTTGTTAGCCCAGAGACATACAGCAAGTTTGGCAGATGGAGTCACATTATTCATTTTTTGGTTATTATGCCCAAAAAAAAAGCAGGGGGAAAAAATCTTTATTTTGGCTCATGGTTTAGAGGCTTTGATGCATGGTTGGCTGGCTCTATTAATTTTCCACTTTTAGCAGAATTAACATGGCACAAAGGCAGGTTAGAGGGCATGGAAAGCCAGCAATAGGAAATGGGGGTTAAGAGGGGCCATGGGCAAGATATACCCTTCAAATGCTGCCTTAGTTAGGGTCACTATTGCTGTGATGAAACACCATGATCAAAGCTACTTGGGAGGAAAGGATCGAGTAGGCTTACATTTCCACATCACAGTTCTTCATCAAAGGAAGACATGATAGGAGCTCAAGCATGGCTGGAACCTGGAGGCAGGAGCTGATGCAGACGTCACGGAGGAGTGTTGCTTACTGGCTTGCTCCCCATGGCTTACTCAGCCCGTTTTCTTATAGAATCCAGAACACCAGTGTAGGGATGGCACCATCCACAATGGGCTGGGCCCTTCCACATCAATCACTAAATAAGAAAATGTCCTACAGGTTTGCCTACACCCAGATCATATGAAGTTATTTTTCTCAATTGAGGTTTACTCTTTCAGATAATTCTTGCTTCTGTCAAGTTGACATGAAACTATCCAGCACAGTTGACATTTTGTCACCTTGGCACATAAATACATCACTGTAAAGCTACAACTTTTCCTTTCTTACTCATCCCCAAGATCACACATTAATAACACTTCAACATAAAATAGTTTACGAACAAAAATTCCCTAATTTCTACAAATTCAAACACTTTAAAAATCCAATCTCTTTAAAAATACAAAGTCTCCTTTAAAACCTAAAAATCACTTCTAAAAATTCAGTCTCTCAAGTGTGGGTTCCTATAAAATAAAAAATAAACTAAATACTTCATCACTTCAAGAGGGAAGTACCAAGTCGTGATCAGATTAAAACAATGTCCAATATCTTGGAATCACAAACTCTGGGCTCCTCCAAAGAGCTTGGGTCACTTCTCTGGCTCCACACTCTGCAGCACACACACCTTATCTTCTAGACCAGGTCAGCTCCACCCCACAGCTTCTGCTATTCTTGGCAGCCATCCTATGGAACTGGCATCTCCAAAATGCTGGGGTCTTCTACTGCAACTGGGCTACAATTTCACCAATAGCCTCTCCTAGGTTCTCTTCATGATTTCAAAGTCTCTGTTTCTCTCCATGACCCCTTCATGCCTTCTAAAACAGTACCACCTGGGCCACTCTCACACTACCAACTTCAGGTGCCAGCACAAGGTATAACCTTGGCTACTTCTGGAACACAGATTCTGTGTGCTGACTTTTGGGAAATACTTCCCAGAAGATTTCACTTCAATGATGTTGGTCTTTTCTTAATCACTGCTAATTTCTCAGCTCCAGCTAACCAGCATCAATTGTTCCAGTAAAGCAAAGGTTTCCCTTCAATAGTGCCAATCTCTTGTTAAATCACCACTGACTCTTAAGCCCCAGCTGCCCAGAAACTAAGGATTCTTCAAATACAGCCATGTAGAGTCTTTGCTTCCCTCTGAAACTGAATGCCAGGTCTCCATCATCTGCATTGCTCACAATTCTTATTTTCCAAGCTCCTACAGAAAAGCTCACTGAGTTCTCAACACTCAATAGTTTCCTAGTCAGGAGTTCCAAAGTCCTTCCACAGTTCTCCCCAAAACACATGGTCAGGTCTCTCACAGAAATACCCCACTCGTAGTACCAAGTTCTTAATTTGGGTTAGTATAGCTGTGAAATATCCAGCACAAACGCCAACCCAAGTGACCTATTTCTTCCAACAAGGTACATCTTCTGTCTCCATTATCCCTAATGGTACCACCAAGTCATGAATTCATTAGTGAGTTGACCCTTCGATTTTATTAGAGCTCTCCTTATCTAATCACCTCTCACGGTTGGATCCACCAGCTGGGGACCACACCTGAAGCACACGAGCCTTTGGAGAGAGTCTGAACCACCAGACTGTAAGAGATGTTTTCTCATCTGACTCTTCGAGTTCAGTCTTTGCCAACCCCAACTACTGTAAGGTGGTCCCAGTGAAGAAACAGCATCATCTATTCAAACTCTGTGTCCTCACCTGAATTTCCTGATGTCCTGTTCAAGACACTTGTCTAAGAAGCTGAGAAGATCATCTGGCCCAGAGAAGAAAAGGGAGAAAGCCTAAATCTAGGCTTAAGGATTTGAGCAGCCTTCTGGGAATTCAAGCTCCTAAACAACCCTGGTTAGGTCATCAGAAACAGCTGATTTGACTTTCCAAACTCTTGGGCGTCTCTGCCCAAATCTCCAGACCTCTCAAGTCCTTTCCTCTTTCCTCTCTCCTCTCCTCTCCCTCCCTCTCCTCCCTCCCTCCCTCCCTCCCTCCCTCCCTCCCTCCCTCCCTCCCTCCCTCCCTACCTCTCTCTCTCTCTCTCCCTCTGTGTGTGTGTGTGTGTGTCTGTCTCTGTCTCTCTGTGTCTCTGTTTCTCTTTCCCCCTCTCTCCACCCCCTTAGCAAGATAAGATAAGCAGATCTGTGCTGGCAGGTATACCTGCCCCTCAGCTGCTGTGAGAGATGTCAACAGCTACCTTGTCACTGATTGTGACCTCAGAGGTTTCTGACCTTGCAATGGGCCTGTGGGCCCTGTGGGCCCAACGCCATGGGGTTATGGCTCCCTGGGTGGCCTGGCACCCAGAACCATGGCCAGTGTCAACCCCTGTGGTGTCACTTAAGTCTGTGCACCAATGTGCAGCTCTGATGGTTTGCTTGCTCCCAGAACACCCTGGGCCTGGGCCTCCCATCTGACCAAGACTTCTAAGTGTGGCAGCCGAGTCCAGCTGTGGGGCCACAGTGAAAGACCCCTGCAGAGGTACTTTCGTAGAAGGAGACCCGCACCCAGGAATCAGCGAAACCACGAACTTTGGATGCAAGAGCAAGAGGCTTTATTAATAACATGGATATCCGGGGCTTAGCTTCTGTTTTGCCAAGCCCCGAGCCCCAGAAGGGGGGTCCTTTTTATAGGGGAAAACAGGCACAGTACAGAAGCGAAAAGCATCAAATCAGCATTTTCTCAAGGTTTAATAGTCAGGCGAAACGGCCTTATCTTCTGCTGGTCCAGATGGCTGGCCTTGGGACGGAGCTATCCGGAGCGATCCGGCGGGGGTTGGCCTTGCGCGGGGCGGGGAGTGAGAGCCAGCAGCTGCAGGGATCAAGGGTCGGGGAGAGTGCTGGGGAGGGAAGGATGTATTCGCGCGCGCCCCGCCAGCTGCCGACCAGAGTAGGGGCCAAACTTAAGAGAAAAGCTACGGCGGGGGGGGGGTCTTTCATCCCCCATTTCTCTTGTAACTGAATGGAATCTTTCATTCAGAGGTCTCTGGATATTTTGGATCTATCTGCTTTAGCTGGTGGTATTGTTGAGTTAAGACTAAGGTTTGTATGGCAGATAATCGTTCTCTAATGAATTGAGTTATCTTGTTCAGAATGCAGGGATCAAGTATAAGGATTAATAATAGAATAATCAGAGGTCCCATGAGAGTAGATACAAGGGTAGTGAGCCAGGGAGACATAGCAAACCATCCTTCGAACCATCCCTGTTGGGATTCAAATAATTGTCGTCTCTGGTTAAGTCTTTCTCTAAGCTTGGCCATGCTGTCTCTAACTATTCCTGTATGGTCTACATAAAAGCAGCATTCTTCCTTGAGGGCAGCACATAGCCCCCCTTCCTGTAAAAATAATAAATCTAACCCTCGTCTGTTCTGCAGGACCACCTCAGAGAGTGATGTTAAGGATTTCTCGAGTGCACTGACTGACTCTTCTAGGACCTGGATATCTGTGTGCATGGCTTGTTGTAGAAGCTTAAAATGATTAATTCCCTGTAGGGCAAGCCGGTCCCTATGCCGGCTGCTATGCCCCCCACTGTTATCCCTCCTAATAATAGGGCCACGGTAAAGGATATTGGCTCCCTCTTATATCGGGTTGATTTCCCTAGTACGCTGTAAACATATTCAGGCTGGTGGTATGTGACTTTGGGCCAAAGTTCTATCAATATACAAAAGTCAATGGTGGTATTGAGAACAGTGGTAGAGACACAGGGAGTCAACCCAGTACTGCAAGCCCAGTAAGTTCCATAAGGGGCAACAAGGTATCGGCTGTCCTGAGATAATGGCTCTACTTGGTTACATAATTCTTGATGTGAGGGAGGAATCCTGCCTATGCATAGCCCCTTTCCTGAGACCTCAGATATTGTGAGCTTGTGCTGCATAGCAGCTCCACAACTGGTAGGTGCTGAGGTCTGGTTGGAGTAGTTGCCCAGTATTGCCACGCCTTCATAATATGGGGGCCGGGAAACTAGGCATAACCAGCATTCCTGAGTCTTGTTGGGGTCTGAAAAATTTAAGGCTTGGTAAACTCCTTGGATTAATTGTAATAATCTATCTCCGGTACCTGGAGGGTCTCTGGTTATCTCGATGTTTAGGGCGTCTGGGGTGGGGGAGAAGATGATAGCACCTGGGGTAGGAGTGATAGCTTTAGGAACGGTAGGGGGTTCAGGGACTTGGAATTGGGTTGGGGCTCTCTGGTCCGCTATTACTGGGTTTGGCCCGACTGATTGTTGGCTTAGGGGAGTAATTTGTCTGTACAGGGAGAATAAGGTCACCGGATCTTTCCCTGCTCGGTACAGCCGGAGTCTCCAGACTTTAGGACTATCCCAAGTAGTCCTTTTTCCAGCATCTGTGAACCTTAGGATGAGAGGGTTGCATTTTCCTCCGGGGGTGGCGCCTTGAAAACCTCCCCCTCCGGCACTATCATAACAGGGTCAGCAGGCTCTTTGCCCACATCTCCATGGTCCTTTCCCTGCGTACCCTGGGATCTCCCTCCATTTGAGAGTGATGAAATCCCAATAGGAAGAGGGTTTCCAGTAAGCCTCCCCTGTGGTTTCACATCCCCAGCTTGCACAGTACCCTTCCTGTGGCCCCCCGCAGTCATGAGTTGGTTTATGGCCGGGGCAAACATAAAAATCCTTGCTTCTTGTTCCTATCCTTCCCCCAGGGTGGTGGCATCCGTACCCTGGGAATGGTTCCTGGTCAGAGGGATCCCAGTCAGACCCTACTAAGTCACATAGGTCGACATAGAGAGGAGGGAACCCATCATGTAGAGTCCCTATATAAGTGCTGAGGTTGGCTATTTCCCCGGTCCCTAGATTGGCTATTTTCCAGGTGATATTATAAACCCTGTGGGGGTTAGTTGCTACATGGGGGGTAAACAGACAACCAATCAACAGGAGGGTGTACGAGAGAGTCTTATCTTTAAAGGATTTTGAGTGCGGTGTGCGGTCCATTCTGATGCAGTGGCTGAATCGGTGGGTCGGGCTGGCTTTACATGTGAAGCATGTATCCAAGCTGCAATGCCGTCTACTTTGAGTGCGGTGGGAGTGGTAAGCAAAACGATGTAGGGTCCCTTCCAGCGGGGTTCAAGGTTCTTGGCCTGGTGACGCCGGACCCAAACGGTGTCCCCCATCTGGTAGGAATGGGGGATGGTGGGATGGTCCCTCTGGTCTTTATAAGCTTGAGCAAGGGGTTTCCAGACCTCCCGTTGTACTAATTGTAGTGCCTGTAAATGAGCTGGTTTAATCTCAGTGAAATCTATCTCCCAATGTGTTCCGGGCCGGTAGCCTCTGACTCGGTTCCCAGGAGGAAGCTTCAGTCTGGATGCGTTGACTCGGGTGCACGCATCACATTGCTCAGTTACCTGTTTTAGAATATCATTCTTCCCCAAAAGGAGGTTGAATTCCTCTTCTCGTTCGAGGAGCTACCGCATCTTCTTGGAGCTCAGATGTGTCATCTTATGTAAAAATGTCACTAGGTACTTGGTTACCCGGTAGGGGATGACAGTCTTTCCTTCATAAGTCCAATCCCCGTTTGGTTCCTTTGTGGCTCCCAATTTCTCTAGGGTTTGGATGTCTCTTTGTTCATAGTCCCATGAGGGGGAGGGATGGTCGTTGGTGGGCTCTAGAGCCAGGAGGTTAGTGGTGTCTGTGGTTAGGGCCGCCTCTCTGGCCGCCAAGTCTGCCCTTCGATTGCCCCTGACTTCAAGAGAATCCCCTTTTTGATGTCCGGGGCAATGTATGATACTTAAGGCGGAGGGCAGATGAAGAGCTCTTAGGAGAGCGAGGATTTCCTCCTTATTCTTAATGTCCTTTCCTTCTGAGGTAAGCAACCCCCTCCGTTTGTAAATTTCTCCATGTATGTGTGCAGTGGCGAAGGCATAACGACTGTCTGTATACACGGTGAGCCTCTTACCTTCTGCCAACTTTAGAGCCTGCGTGAGTGCTATGAGTTCTGCCCTCTGCGTGGAAGTTCCAGGGGGGAGTGCCTGGGCCCAGACGACCTGATTCTCTGTGGTGACTGCCGCGCCCGCCCTTCGTTCTCCTTGATGCAAAAAGCTGCTTCCATCCGTGAACCAGATGTGGTCTGGGCTGGGTAGAGGCTGGTCAGTCAGGTCGGGTCTCGCCCCATGGGCCTCGGCCAGTACCTGTAAGCAATCATGAGCCTCGGGCTCCCCAGGGAGGGGGAGCAGGGTGGCTGGGTTCAGAGTCACCAAAGGCCCGAAGTGGACCCGGTCTTTGTCCAACAGCATAGTCTGGTAATGAGTCATTCGGGCATTAGTAAGCCATCTATCTGGAGGCTGTCTGATGACTGCCTCAACTGCATGAGGAGCATATATGGTCAAAGGCTGCCCTAAGGTTAGCTTGTGAGAATCTTTTACAAGCAGGGCTATAGCGGCAATCATTCGAAGGCAGGGTGGCCATCACGATGCCACAGGATCCAATTTCTTGGAGAGGTATGCAGTGGGCCTTCTCCAAGGCCCCAGTTTTTGGGTGAGGACTCCCTTAGCATAGCCCTCTTTCTCATCTATAAAGAGTTCAAATGGCTTAGCTAAGTCCGGTAGACCCAGGGCTGGTGATTCAAGGAGAGCCTTTTTGATGTCGGTGAAGGCTTTCTTTTGGGGCTCTTCCCATTTAAAAGCAACCCCTGGCCGAGTGAGGGGGTAGAGGGGAGCCGCCATTTCGGCAAACCCGGGGATCCATAGGCGGCAGAAGCCTGCCGTTCCCAAGAACTCTCTCAGTTGGCGGGGATTTTGTGGGGTGGGAATGTCTAAGATGGCTCGCATACGGGCTTCCGTTAGCCATCGCCATCCATCCTTTATCTTGTATCCTAAATAGGTCACCTGTTTCTGACATATCTGGGCCTTCTTGGCGGATGCCCGGTACCCTAGGCTCCCAAGAGTCTGGAGGAGGGCTTGAGTGCCTTCCTTGCATTCTCCTTTGGTTTTGGCTGCCAGGAGGATGTCATCTACATACTGTAAGAGGATTAGCGCGGGGTACCAGACCCGGAATCCTGCCAGGTCCTGATGTAAAGCTTCATCAAAAAGGGTGGGGCTGTTCTTAAACCCTTGAGGTAACCTAGTCCAAGTTAGCTGCCCAGAGATTCCAAGGTCAGCATCCTGCCATTCAAAGGCAAATATAGGTTGGCTGGTGGGATGCAGGCAGAGGCAGAAGAAGGCATCTTTAAGATCTAAAACTGTATACCAGGTATAGTTGGGTGGCAATCCGCTCAGCAAATTATAAGGGTTGGGGACAGTAGGGTGTATGTCCTCTATCCTTTTATTGACCTCCCTCAGATCCTGTACTGGCCTATAGTCATTGGTTCCTGGCTTCCTGACGGGCAACAAGGGTGTATTCCAAGGAGATTTACAGGGCGTCAGAATCCCTTGTTCAAGTAACCTTTTAATGTGTGGCCGGATTCCTTCTCGGGCCTCTTTAGGCATCGGGTACTGCTTGACGGATGCAGGAAGGGCGGCAGCTTTTAAGGTTACTATAATTGGGGCCTGGTTGATGGCAAGGCCCATCCCGCCTATCTCAGCCCAGGCTTGGGGAAACTCCGAGAGCCAGTGGTCAAGGGTTTCCTGGTTGCCTGGGCTAGTCTCTTTTTCATGGAGCCTATATTCATCTTCTATGGACATTGTCAAGATGGTGAGGGGAATTCCTTCTGGCCCTGTGACTTTGACTTTTGATTTCTCAAAGTGTATTTGAGCTTTTAGTTTGGACAATAGGTCCCGTCCTAGTAAGGGATAGGGGCAATCAGGCACATGGAGGAAAGAGTGCATGACTTTACCGGTCGCGAGCTGGAGCTGCCGATCTGTGGTCCAACGGTACTGCTTTCCACCCGTAGCCCCCTGTACCCATGCAGTCCGGTGACTCAGGGGTCCGGGTGACTGATTCAGAACGGAATATTGTGCCCCTGTATCTACTAGGAAGGTGACCGGATGCCCCCCGACTTGCAGTGTTATCCTGGGCTCAGAGGGGGGGGGGCTCCTGGCCCTGACTTCTCTAATCTTCTAGGTTTAGAAGGTCAGAGGTTCTTGGCCGTGGAGGCTTGGCCCGGGGGTTCTTAGGGCATTCTTTTGCCCAATGTCCTTTTTCTTTGCAGTAAGCGCATTGATCCCTGTCCAGGTGGGGCCCCCTTCTGCCATCCCTCTGCCTATTCTGTCTCTGACCTGTCACTACTGTGGCCAATAGCCTGCTCATCTCTCTATTCTGCTTACGGTCTCTTGCAGCCTCTTTTTCCTCTGCTTCTTTTCTCAGTCTTTCCTCTCTTTCCTGGGCTTCCTTTCTCCAACGTTCTTCTCTTTCTGTCTGTGTCTCTCTCTTATTAAAAATACGTTCTGCTTCCTTTAACAAGTCTTGGAGCGTATATCCTTGTAAATTTTCTAGCCTTTGGAGCTTGTTTCTTATGTCCGGAGCTGACTGCCAAATAAAGGACATAGAAACGCTGGTGGCCTGCCCTGGATCTTCCGGATCATAGGGAGTATACATTCTATATGCTCCTTTTAGTCTCTCTAGAAAAGTGGCGGGCGATTCCTCCGCCCCCTGTATCACCTGCTTTACCTGGGCCAAATTGGTGGGTCGGCGTCCTGCCCCCCGGAGACCCGCTACCAGCAACTGGCGATAGAGACGTAGATGGGTCCTACCTGCTTCAGTAGTAAAATCCCATTCAGGTCTTTCAAGAGGGCAAGCCGCATCGATTTCATTGGGCAGCTGGGTGGGCTGCCCGTTGGCTCCTGGGACATTCTTTCGTGCTTCTAGTAGAACGCGCTGTTTCTCCTCCGAGGTTGAGAGAACCTGCAAAATCTGTTCACAATCATCCCAGGTAGGTTGGTGAGTTGTGAGGACCGATTCTATGAGAGATGTCAGCCTCACAGGGTCTGCAGAGAAGGAAGGATTATTATTTTTCCAGTTATAGAGGTCCGATGCTGAGAATGGCCAATATTGAGTTGGCCATTCGGTCCAGTTCGGAGGGGCAAAGCGGTTGAATCTGGAGCGGGCTGCTCCCTGCGACCTCTTAGTCGGTGAGCCATTGGGGAAGGGTCAGGTGGGGGAGCTGAAGCCGTCTCTGCCGAGACGGCGGGGGCCGCTTCTGCCTCTGGCGGGGGCGGCAGCGCCGGGTATGGCGGGGGCTCCTCAGTCAATAGGTCAGCCAACAGGTTTTCTCCCGGGGGAAGCACCTCAGGCGTCTTCTTTTCTTCAGCTTTAGCGTCCTTTACCACTGTAGGGTAAAGGCTGGAGTGGGGAGGGAGCTGGGTATTGGAAAGGGTAGGGGTTGAGGGAATGGGCCAGTTGGGGCGGTTAGAGGGAGGAAGGGAGGGGGAGCCCTTGGGGTGTAGGAAAGGACGTATCCAGGGGGGAGGGTCCTGAACCAAGGCCTCCCAAGTGACTATGTATGCCACCTGGTCGGGATGCCCCTGTGGTCCAGGATCCATAGTCTTCTCTTTCACCTGAAATATAGTTTGGAGGTTAAAGGTACCATCTCGCGGCCAGCCCACGTCAAAGGCTGGCCATTCTGAGGAACAAAGAGTAATCCATTTGCGTTTACGCACATCAACAGATTGGTTATGAGCATAATCCTGCACATCTCTCCAGTGTGAGAGTGTTAGGGACAAGGGAGTGGTGATAGTTTGTTCCATAGTTTCTAGACTTAGTAGAACACAGATAATGCTTATAATACAAAGACTAAGCAAAACAGAACAGGCTTTCGCTGCGCGGTTTCGACAGAGAGTCGAGAGTAAGATTTGAGAGGGGGTCGAAGAAGGGGGCCGGCCTTCTTCGTCCCCGGTAAGGATTGCAAATCCCTCAAGCCGAGGACCCTCTCCAAAGAGGCTGGGAAGATGCCCAGTCATAGATCTCAGCTCAAAAACAAAAGTACAAAGGTGAGCCCACTAATGCTTCAATCGCTACCAGGACGTCTCCTGGAGCCGCGGTCGGGAGTCCGAACCCGTCAAATACAAATGTACGCAGCTGTGTACTACCAACGCGGGCGCGCAGTTCATAAAATGGTTTCAGACAGAAAGACAGGACAAGACGAGACAAGACAGTGGATCCACATAACACTTATCTCCCAAATGTGGGTCGGTGGTCCCTGGGCGGGGGTCTCGATCCCGGACCGAGCCCCCAAATGAAAGACCCCTGCAGAGGTACTTTCGTAGAAGGAGACCCGCACCCAGGAATCAGCGAAACCACAAACTTTGGATGCAAGAGCAAGAGGCTTTATTAATAATACGGATATCCGGGGCTTAGCTTCTGTTTTGCCAAGCCCCGAGCCCCGGAAGGGGGGTCCTTTTTATAGGGGAAAACAGGCACAGTACAGAAGCGAAAAGCATCAAATCAGCATTTTCTCAAGGTTTAATAGTCAGGCGAAATGGCCTTATCTTCTGCTGGTCCAGATGGCTGGCCTTGGGACGGAGCGATCCGGAGCTATCCGGAGCGATCCGGCGGGGGTTGGCCTTGCGCGGGGCGGGGAGTGAGAGCCAGCAGCTGCAGGGATCAAGGGTCGGGGAGAGTGCTGGGGAGGGAAGGATGTATTCGCGCGCGCCCCGCCAGCTGCCGACCAGAGTAGGGGCCAAACTTAAGAGAAAAGCTACCGCCGGGGGGGGGGGGCGGTCTTTCAACAGCAGGTCTCCAACTTACAACTTCCTGGGCAGGAACAGTTTTGGGGCTTTGTGATCCAAGTCCTAAACCTTGTCACATTGGAGATTTAAGCTAGGTTGCCTTGGTGAGTTCCAGTAGCCTGTGGGGACCACCCCACAACAGTAAAGTTACAGTTACTGCTGTACAGTAGAGATGCCTGGGTTTCATGGAATCAAAAAGGTTCCCTGGACTCTACAGTAGTCCTAGTCCCACAGGGAAACAGCAGTTGACAGGGCCATCCTGCAAATGGATGGCAGGTGGCTGGATGAGACTCCTGCCACCTACTTGGTCATTCAGGATTGTCTGAGCTATTCTGGAATTCCAACACTCCTAACTATTTTTCTTGGGTGGATGTACACAAAGCAGTAAACTTGCTGTTTCTCTTTCTTCCCTTCCCACAAAAAACGAGGCAATAACAATATTCTCCATCAGTGGGGAAGTCAAATGAGCTCTCCAGATACCACTCATGACCTCCTACCCTTGCTTCTGCTCTGGCAGTGTCCTCTTGTTTTCTAGCTATGGCTGAGAGGGACATAGCCTGACTCCCTCTGTGATGGAATCGAGTGACTCCAAGAAGCCCCGCCGATATAAGAAACACAAAACCAACACCCAGGAGAGACTCATCAAGAAGTTTCCTTACAGGTACAAGATGCCTAGACACCTAGGGCTGAGTCCAGTTGCCATCCCTATATGATTCCTAGGTCTGAGGAGCTGGGATTTTCTGAGGAGCTGGAGATGGGAGGAGAGACTCTAGTCCAAGGGACCCCTCAGGAACACTGTGCTGTGGCCAGTGATCTAACTCTCTCTTCTTCACCTGCTATTCAAGTCCAGGGAAGCTGAAGGGTGGAACAGAGGTTTTGTAAAGCATTGAATATGAGGCCAGACACATAGGAATGTCCAGGTGTGAACTCCTCTGGGTGTGTCTGGCTGCAGGCACTTAACCACTCAGGGGCTCTTCTAGGTTATGTCTGTTGACAGAGCCCGACCAAGCATCCCAACAGTCCTGGAAGGCCAAGAGCAACTCACTGAAGGATCAGCTGCCCTTACAGAAGAATCTGGTGCCAACTCGGTCTATTCCCATGCCAGGGTAAGTTCCTGTACGTGGCTGATCTGGATGGTCACATCCAGACAAATATGTCTCATTGACATCACCCTACCCTATACAGGGAAACCTCAGTCGCCTTTGGGTAGGTCCTCTCAGAGAGTCAGCAGACATTTGACTACAGTGCTCCATCCTAAACCAGCAGGCTGCAAGTGCTGCCTATACAAAGGCATGGTGGACAAGCTGCTCCATCCTGAGGGACTTCCAGCCTGGGCTCTGGAGCTAGGAAACATATATGGGGGCTGTGCAGCCTGCCACATTAGAAGGGTGGGGTGCAAGTGGGGAAATCCCAGGCCCATGACGTCCTCTAGTTCTAAACCCTTGCCTGCTTTTTACCAGTTGTAGGACCCAGGGCATAGAGAAAGGAGAAGGAACAGGGTGAAAAGGGAACAGGGACCTTGAAGGAGAAGCCTGGTGTAGGGGATTGCACTTGCAGGCTCCATAAGGGGGAAGAGAGCAAGGATCCACCTAGCACAATTGTGAAGGCAGCCTTGGGCTAGAAGGTTAAGAGGAGCCAGTCTCAGGTTGAGGACAATCGCTGGTGGGGAGCTAGGAGGTAGTCTCAGGTAGTGGTAACCACAGAAGAAAAATGAGCACGACTTAGCTGAGCCTATCAACCAACATAGCTCACCCAGTGGATGGGCAGGACCAGGGTACACCCTGAGGTCCAAGAAGCATTTGAAATCTCCTGTGTCTAACTTGGATTCCCAAGGCTGGACAAGCAGGTGGCAGGAGGAGTGTGTGGGCCACTCCCTGTGCCTCTTTGGCAGCCATTGACTACAGAGGCTGCATATGAGGCTGGGACAGGCCTGACTTAAGACATCCGCCAAGAGCACTGTCTGCTCTGGCTGGTTGGAACCTGCAGGGTTCCCTGGGCCAGGTGTGGTTCTGTGTGGTTTCTCTAGGTTCGGAGCTTCGGATGCTACACCACAATCCAGTTCAAAGTCTCGACAACCCCCACTGTATAGGCAGTGGGAACTTAAATTACTGAGCCTCCGTTTCCCTAGACTAGACCTTGGCAAGCTGTTTCCTCGGAAGGCCAGTGCTGACCATCCCCACACCACTGAGACTTCAGGGCCATCTAAGAACGTTTCCTAGAATGTCCACTCTCCATGGCCCCTTTCTCAGCCACCTTCTCTCTGCTCCAGGCAACTGCCACAGAAACATTTGTAAAAGGGAGCAATCTTGTAGGCCACCAGAAACCAGGAGTGGTCCATCCCCCACGCCCAAAGACTGTACAGCACCAATAAACTTTGCAGGTTCAAATTCCATTTCTGCTTGGACTGGTCAATTTGCCTCTAGTTTCTCATTTTTTAAAATGGGTATAATATTTAATCACATGGCTTTGGAGTAAAGATTAAATAGAGCAAATAACATTTCTAGAACTTTATCCGGATACATGTGCATGTAAGCCAAGGTGTCGGGACAATAATGGCAGTCATTCTAGTAGTTGGAAATAGCAAGAGTGGGAAGCCAACTAAACACCTGCTAGTAGGTATTGCTGATGCTCACAGCTGCACCTGCAACCTTAGGTAGCCATTAGAAGAAAGAAGCAACTATGTATTGATCTGGAATGATTGATAAGGTATAATAATATTCTTAAATTATAGAAGTACCTGAGAAACTGTCTTGTGTATATTAAAATGTGTGTGTGTGTGTGTGTGTGTGTGAGAGAGAGAGAGAGAGAGAGAGAGAGAGAGAGAGAGAGAGAAAGAGAGAGAGAGAGAGAGAGAGAGAGAGAGAGTATGTGTTGCCTGCAAAGGGACATGTTGGCATGTGTGGGGACATCTAGATGGAGCATAGTAGTTGGTGCCTCATTAGAGGGCACGTGAGTGTGACCATCAGCATGCATAAACACTGAAGTGGTGGTAGCAGCACAGCACTTCGGGGCGTCTGGATGTGACACACCAGGGAGTGTGGCATAGTCAGGTGCCAGCTTCAGCAAAAAGTTTCCATCAGGGGCTCTGTGGAAGCTGAGTTGAGCTGGGAACCAAGGTGAGTGATATAGAAACAGGTGTGAACAGCTGAGCACCCAGTGAACTGTTACAGTGTGAGGGCCAGGATATACCTAATCCTGCTTTTTTTATTTGTGCTTTTTTTATTTGTCGAAATATACGCTTCCCATTCCATAATGAGAATGCTTTCAGTCCAAATCTCTTCGTGAATATTATAAGGTTCGTGTTCCAATGCTCAGGACTCCATCTCCATAGTGATCTTTCCCATTCCCCTTAAACAATTGACCAACTCTGGAGAAGTGAAAGTCATTGAGGCTCTCTGTGAACTCTTTCCATACCTGCTCAGGCAGAGAGGGTGGGTGAGGCAGGCCCCAGCCTCTCACTCCACAGGTTGGTTGGAAGGGCAGAGCTATGGTTGTGGGTTGCTGGGAAAGATACCAGGCCCTGGACTCTCCACGTTCCTCCAGTGGGGAGAAGGGCAGGCTTGGGACAAGGATTCATACATACAGCCATCAGCAGAAGTGGTAGCTCCTTTCAAGATCCATAGAGGCAAGGGCCCGCACGGGCCAATGGCTGCTCACAGAAGTGCTCTGAAGGCCTCATGCAGGTTCCTGTGAGGGAGAACCCAGCTGAAATAAAGGCCAGGGGTGAGTGACTGAGGAGGCAGACCCCAGGGCCCGTCTGCACCTCACAGATGAGGTCTGACTTTGCCTGCTCACTCAGCTGCCTGAGGTCCTTCTTTAACTAGATAGAACTCAGGGTGGATGAGGAGAAACTCTGTAGTGCTGGCAGACCCAACCCTTGAGTGCCTGAGGCCCACAGCTGGACTGGCACAGCCAGAGCCTGCAGCTCAAATCCTGAGAGCCAGGGCCTGTTGCTCCAGGCTGTAGAAGCCAGAGACTAGGGGTTCCACATGCTCAGGCTGGGAGATCGTTTCCCTTAACTTTAACCAGAAGTCCATCTCTAGGCAGTTGTCACCCTCAGCTTCTGGCAACAGAGAAAAAACAGCACCACCAGCAGGCATCAGACAGAAGGCAGCAGGCAGTGTCTGCTATTGTCACAGCTTCCTCCTCCTCCTCCTCCTCCTCTTCCTTCACTTCCTCCTCCTCCTCCTCCTCTTCCTTCACTTCCTCCTCCTCCTCCTCCTCCTCCTCCTCCTCCCCCTCTTCCTCCTCCTCCTCCTCCTCCTTCGGTTTTTTGAGACAGGGTTTCTCTGTATTGCTTTGGAGCCTATCCTGGAACTTGCTCTGTAGCCCAGACTGGCTTCGAACTCAAGATCAATCAGCCTGCCTCTGCCTTCCAAGTGCTGGGATTAAAGGCTTGGGTCACCAACACCCAGTTTAAGGTCACAGCTTCTTGACAGGAATTTGCTCCCCCATGAGCCCCACCCCCACAGCCACTTTTCTTCAGCCACAGCATTTGGCCCTCTGTCTGCCGTCCTTTGTCTCCTTCTCCACCATTTCTGCTCCCTGTTGGTTACCTTTGGCTGCTCTCTAACTCCAGCTGCCCTCTTGCTGCCACCATCACCACCACCTGTGTGCTGCTTGGGAAGTGACCTAGGTTCCATGACCATGTTCCTGTGATCTGCCTACCACCTGGCACTCATGTGCCACTCAACAGCAGAAGAAACTGAGGTTCAGAAACAGTGAGTTGCCCAAGTTCTGGCAGGTAAATGACCCAAGGAGGCAGAGAAAATCCCCAAAGTGAAAATGTAATAAAACATATTTATTTTTTAAAAAAACAAATGACCAAAAACGATCACCATATTGCATCCTGGCCTCTGATGACACAGGGGCAGACCCTGAATCTTGAAATGAGACCAAAGGTAGACCAGTCAGGTATAGGTGGGATGGCACTACTCCACCATCTAGTGACTGCCAAGGTGGCAGGCAGCTCACACTGACTCCTAAGCAGTGCCTGCTGACAAGGATAGCCATACATCCCGAACTGGCCAGGGCATAGCTTCTCTCTGGCTATGTCTGCCCTTGCCAGCCTGAGTGAAGAGAAGACATGACACAGGGCCAGACATCAGACCACACTGAACCAAACCCTAGCATTCAGTCTTGTAGCACTGCGTAGACATGGCCGAAAATGGCCTCTCACAACCACACCACCACCACAAAACAAAGCCTGCCACCTGCAGCAGAAGAGACACTGATCAAACCAAAGGCAGAAAGGGCCAGAACCGTCACCTGAGGCAAGCTGTGCCCAACCCAGTTGGTATGAGTGTGGCCTGTTTCCAGGATCTTGGTCAGGCCCACTGGGTAAGGTATGAGAATGGTTCTCCAGTCCACACTACCAGGTTCATTTCAGACCTCCTGGCGGCCTCTTGGTCACAGCAGTCACAGGTCTTCTCCACACCCACTACCCCTAATGCAGCCGCAGGTAGGAGGGGGCCGAGTAGTTAAAGAGCAGAAAGTCCATCTTATAGAGGTCAAAGAGGCGACGCTGGTAGAAGGGGCTGATGTCCTGGAAGAGGCGCTGGGCCTGCTCACGAGTGGGGTTCTTCTCCGGCCTCCGTGGTGGAGCGGGGAAGCGTAGGCCAGGCTCACCCACCAGGTCCAGCACAAAGGCTGCATCATCTGCCAGCGTCTCGAACTTGCCCACTATGTCATAGCGCACTAGGCACGGGTGGCACAGCGCGTGCGCGCGCTCCCAGTGTTCATTGAAGGGCTCATGGCGCCGCGTGCGCGGGTCGAGCAGGTAGGCCAGGAACTCGGCAAAGCGCACATCGTGGCCGCGGGCCAGCGCGTCGGGCTGCGCGTGTGGTCGTAGGCGGCGCACGATGCGCGTGCCATAGCGCCGCTGGAAGGCCGCGCTGTGTGGCCGCGCTAGCTTGTTGCGGTAGGCGGAGGCCAGGCGCTCGAAGGGCTCGCGCACGAAAAGAAAGGCCAGGTAGTCGCGCAGCCTTCGGTTGACCTCGGCTGGTGCAAAGTCAGCCAGCGAGGGCAGCAGGCCAGGCGCATGCGCCTCGTGCGCAGGGATTGAGCCCGGGTCCCCACGGCCACGCAGCGCCAGCAGCACGCGCTTCCAGTTGGTGCAGGCCACCTTGGGCACGTAGCAGTACAGCAGCCGGTGTGCGTCGTCCACCAGCACGTGCCGCAGGTCCTCTGGCTGCAGCAGGCGCTGGCGTCGTGTGTGGCGCCTGCAGGCCTGGTGTAGCAGCTCGCGCCGCTGCTGGTGTACCTCGGCCATGGTGGAGTGCCCATCCTGGAGGCGACAAGTGATGGAGGCGGGCAGGATGGAGCATCAGAGTGCAGCAGGCTCCAGGCCAAGGCTGCACAGATGCCATGTGCCCAGGAACTCAGGCAAGGGATTCCCCCTACCCCAGGAAACTGGAATCCCAGAGGTGTTACCAGTCTCTGCATGGTCTGGGGTCAGAGTCTGCCCTGGACTTGGAGGAAATGCAGTCTAACTGTTGAGGCGGGAAGGATGTGAAGACCTGGATGTGCTTGCTACTGTGTGTACACTAGGATTGCCGAGAAATTTGGTTTTTCGAGACAGGGTTTCTCTGTAGCTTTGGAGCCTATCCTGGCACTCGCTCTGGAGACCAGGCTGGCCTTGAACTCACAGAGATCTGCCTGCCTCTGCCTCCCGAGTGCTGGGATTAAAGGCATGTGCCACCAATGCCCGGCCTGAGAATGAGTCTTTACAGGACTGGGTAAACTGGATAAAGAAGGATGGCCAAGGGCAGGATGAACAGCATATAACCGCAGACACACAGAGACCCTCTGTTTAAATTCTGACGCCTTATTATGTCCTCCCCACTTCACACACTCTGGCAAGGACAACAGCAAGGCTGTGTGCCCAGGCTACCCCTGAAGTATAGCCCTCCCTTGGCAGCAGTCATTCAGCTACTTGTAGGATATGGGCTTTTATGTGTGTGGTGGTTAAATAGACTTCTGATTCTGTACTAATGAATGGACACATTTCTTTGGACCTTGATTTAATTTTTCCCCCCAACAAAGTTTTTCCTTTTATATGCATGGGTATTTTGCCTTCGTGTACATTGGTGTGCCATGTGCATGCAGTGCCCAAAGAGGCCAGAAGAGGGCATCAGATCCCCTGGAACTAGAACTGCAATTGGGAATGAGCCACCATGTGGGAGCTAGGAATCAAACCTGGATTCTCTACGAGGGCAGTGAGTGGTCTTAACACTGAGCCATCACTCCAGCCCACCACCAGAAAATGTTAATCACAGTGCTTTGTCAGGTAACTTGGCCTTTTCCATGTCTGTCTTTGCTGTGGGGGAAGGGGCACCAGCCACCAGCATTCATTCTAGCACTTCCTGTATTCCAATCACAATATAGCACTGTGAATTAGTTTCTATTCAGAGGATCATGGGCGTGGTCCACTTAGCCTGCTTCAGCCATGCAAAGAACCAAGCTGTACTTCAGAGTAACCCTTCAAATTTATTCTTCAATAGGGTCCTCATCTCTTAAGACCACCTCCTACCACCATTCCACCTCCATCAGATCAGAGACAGAAGGGTAGCTGCTAGGGTACAGGGCTCTGTTAAAATGTATTAAAGTTACTCTTAGTGTTGATAATTGTGCCATCCTTCTGCTGTTCGCTTTTCTGGGAAAAAAAATCAAAGACTTTGGGGAATGAGTAGTTTGGGTCCCTAATTAGCAGCTGCTGGACTTTCCCTGGATCCCCTGACTAAAAGGATGGCATTAAAACAGGCAAACTCCCCGTATGCCAGCACAGGCCATCTTGGACACTTAGAGACACTTTGAGAAAACTGTACAAAGATCACAGCTGCTTCCCCCAGCTCCTGAAGGCACAGCTTCCGCCAGGGGGTAAAACTGTGTTTCCAACTTTTGTTATTACAAGGCTTGATGAGATCTAGAAAACTCTGCAGCCATTTCTGCCTGGGACAGAGGGAGAACATATCTATTCTCATCATCTGTCCCTCTACTCCTCTCTCTTGCCAGCAGAAGGACTGCTGTAGCTGGTCTAAGACACAGGTCTGTGACTGGCCCAAATACAAACCTCCATGTCTGTGATGGGTGATAAAGAAACAAATGCCGTGTTTGGTACCAATGCCCCTTTTAGGCTTTGTGAACAGAGAGTACTCAGACTGCTTCCCTGTAAGGCCCTCTGCACTGTTCCGGGTACTGCAGCATCAGGCCCTCCTCTGGAAGGTCTTCTCATGCTTTCTGTAGTGTGGCCTGAGATTGGCGGCAGGCAGGAGAGTCAGCAAGGGAAGAACACTGCTGCTGCAGCCTGCCCTGAGGCAGGGGCAAGGCAGTCAGCTGTCTGGCAGCTGGACAGTCAGAGAATGGCCAGAGCACATAGCAGGCTTAAAGAGAAGGGGAAAGTGCATGCCCTGCTTCCTGGAAATTCTAGAATGCTGCCAGGTATTTAGGGTCAAGAGTCTCAAATGCAAACCCAAGCACTGTGACGTTGGCTCGTGTAAAGGGTTTAGGAACCCTAACTTTCTGCACTGACATAGGAGCACCAGCATTAGTAGGACTAGATAACCCAGGTCTGGGTAAGGGCTATAACACCATATGGCACCATTTACTGCTGTTCCCACCTGCCTATCCATAGCTCAAAGCTGCCAAGCAACTAAAAACTTGTAGATGGATGTTCATAGCAGCATTATTCCTATTGGCAAAAACGTGGAAACATCTTAAGTGTTCATTATCTGACAAATGGATAAATAGTATATGGCATATCTATAACAATATTATTTGCCATTAATGGGAATGAAAGTATGACAAATGCCACAACACAGATAAGCCTTGAAAGCTTGCTGGGTAAAAGAAGCCAGGCATAAAAGGCCAACTATTGCATGGTTCTAAGGTTCTCTGTCTCTCTCTCTCTGTGTCTCTTTCTCTGTCTCTCTCTGTCTCTGTCTCTCTCTCCCTCTCTCCCTGTCTCCCTCCCTCCCCCTCTCTCTGACACAGGGTAGCCCTGACTGTCCTGGAACTTGCAAGGTAGACCCAAGCTGGCCTTGAACTCACAGTTATCCTCCTGCCTCCTCCTCCCGAGTGTGACTGATAGCACATTCATATAATTCCTTTTGAATGGATGATCAAAACAGGTGAATCTACAGACAGGAAGTGAATTAGTGGTTGTCAGGGGCTAGAAGAGAAGGAAGAGGAATGACCACAATATAATCATAGTCTCTTAGGTTACAAATGTTCTGGAATCATGTAATGGTGAGGTCACATGTAAAATACGAAAAACCACTGAATCAGCCATTTCAAAAGAGTTAATTTATGCTAAGTTATTTCTCAGAAAGTTAAAGTCCTTAGGGATATTTCCAGCTCAGAGGCCATAGTAGAGGGAGAAATGGTAGAGCCCCAGCCTTAGACATGAGATCATGGGTGCTGGTGGTATGGAAGTATGTGGATGTGTGCCCACATGGACATATGTGTTTCTGGGGCTTTTAAAATTATTCTGCAGAGGCCCATGATTCATTAAGTGCCCTGACCTTTGTATTTTATGGGGGAGGGAAGAAAACAAAGTGTTTCAGAAAGGATGGGTGGAGGAGCACTTTTTTTTTTCCTTTAAGTGCTGACAGTTCCAGAATCCATGGGCTGCGATGGGCTTTAGAGTAAGAGGGAGAGAGCTGGTGATGTAATGTGGGGGTTCTATGTCAGTCATCCTGCTTGTGTTAATTCCAAAGGAGAGCTAAAGCAGGGAAGTAGACAAGCAGAGACACACAACTTGAATTCCAAAAAGTGACATTTTGGAAGAGTTAAAATGCACTGTTGTGGGATTTGCACACTGTGTGAATATGGTGTAATAAAAGTAGCTAGTCAGGAGGTATAGGACATCCTGGCAGAGAGAGGAAGGAAGAGGAGGTATCCAGGTATGTAGGAGATACCAGGAGACCAAAACAGTGCAAGGTGGAGAGAGGTAACATCACCTAATAGAACGTAGATTAATATAAATGGGTTAATTTATTTAGGTTATAAGAGCTAGTTAGGAACTAGCCTTCATAATTAATATGAAGTCCCTATGTCATTATTTGGGAGCTGTCTGGAAGAACAGAAAAAGACACATTACAACGCACATCCTAGATCTTGCCTGGAAGCCCACACAAGGACCAGTCTCATCTGGGGAGGACCAGGACCTGGCTGAGGAGACGTGTACGGCACTGAACTTTCACCGTTCTTTGTCACCATGTCAAGTTCAGCCATGCCATTGGGTCCGTAGACTCTAAAAAGATCCTGTTCTTTCTATCAGGAGTGCTTTGGAAACCTGGCCGCACCTGGAGCCCCACAGGCCAGGCTCCCCTCAACCTCCTCACAGCCAGCACATCCTTGTGGAGGAATGCCAGCCATCTATTCCTTGGCTCACTTCCCTACTCATTAACTGTGTTGGGACCTGTGCTTAGCCTCAGAAGAACCATCCTGCAGCCTCACACCTCCACATAAGGGATGAGTCTAGGGTAGGTATGTGGCCTGGCTCTGATCAAAGAGATGTAGGGAAGTTGCCGGCTGCTCCTGGAAAAGGCTTTTCCTGGAGATACAAAGCAAGAGGGCATAGGGGGAAAACCCAAACCTTTAACCACCCACCCCCCATCCCAGGATCCTCTCCTGTGAGGATGGCAGTCATCTTGTAGTCATGAGGCTGCGAATCTGTAACGGCAGTTAACAGAGGATGACAGGGCACTATGCCACTGCTGTCCCATGGGGCTGCTGGCCTTTCTGTCAACACTGCTGTTGTTTACAGACTTGTGAATTCTAAGACAGTCAACATGGTCCTCTCAGCAGATGACAAAACCCAGGTGTGGGAGAAGTGAGCTCCCGGAGGTCATGGCATTTTGTGGGAGG
Source organism: Cricetulus griseus (assembly GCF_003668045.3). Taxonomy (NCBI): domain Eukaryota; kingdom Metazoa; phylum Chordata; class Mammalia; order Rodentia; family Cricetidae; genus Cricetulus; species Cricetulus griseus. The sequence continues at coordinate 53,502,285 of NC_048601.1, read as the reverse complement.
CTGGCTCTTAAACTTGGGACTGTAGGGACTGAACAGCTGGGACCACATCTGCACTACAGCTCTTGTCCCCTCTATTGAGCTTCCCAGTTGTCCAGTTGACTCCATTCTTTGTGAGCTCCATGACTTCTGCAGGGTCCTTGGCCCCTTGCTTCAATTTCCCATCAGTAGATCTGTCTAATGGTAGCCTTATCTAATGGTTTGCATAAGTGGCCAGGTGCATGCCACAAGATCAGTCCTCGTCCCCTGACATTTCTATTGCTGCCATTTCTCCAGAGGCAAGGTATATGGCCTCAAAGTATTCGACTTCAACAGTCCCTGGATCCTGGGACTAAAGACCCGTCTGTCCCAGGCTGCAGAGCTAGTAGAATCTGGGACCCCTTAAAAGTCTGTCCTCCACCTGCTCAATGTGCAACCAGGAGTGAGCCAGACATATTCTGTGAACCAAGACTTCCTTATCTGCAACCCGAGGGCAGACTACCTCACCATTCCCCACACAGCAGTCCAAGAGAATCTTCTGCCCCTGCTTAAAATCCTCCACAGCTCCCCATTGCCCTTGCCACTGTTTGGGCCTTGTGGAATGCTGCCTGCCTCCCAGGCTCAACATAGACAACCTCTCTGCCCTCCTCTCTCTAAGGCTGTTGGTCTAGCTCTTCCCTCTGTCTGTAGTGTCCGAGTTATCCTCTTCAGGTCCCACTACAAATCCCTCTCTCAGGGAGTAGCCTCTCCCCGTCTCTACTGGAATCCCCTTGGGGAGTTCCTTGTAATCCACACTGTTCCCTCAGAGCACAACTCGATTTCATGGACGTGTAAATGCTGGTCAGACTATGTCCTACCTAACTGTGCTGTCTGCTTGTGAGGGCAGGACCCTGGTCCAGCTGTTTGCCACTAAGTCTCAGCACAAGAGAATGTGTTGAGGAATGTTATTTTAACTGGGCAAAGGTGGATTGTGTTTATTTATGGGGCAGAATATTTAACTGTATAAAGGTGTGTTACATTTGTATGCTGCCTTTGTTTAATGATGAAAGGATGTGTAATTATAAAAAGAGATGTGTTGCATTTATTTCATCTTGCCTAAGGCACCTGATTGGTCTAATAAAAAGCTGAATCGCCAGTATATAGTAATGAGAAGGATAGGCAGGGTTGTTGGGCAGAGAAATAGGAGAGAGAAGAGGAATGAGAGAGGAGGAGAGAATAAGGGCAAGAAGCCAGGCAGTTGCCATTCAGCTGGACAGGAGAAGCAGTGAAAGTAAGATATACAGAAAGTAAGAAAAGGTAATAAGCCCCGAGCAAAAGGCAGATAAAGAGAAAGAGGTTAATTTAAAAAGAGCTAGTCAGAAATGAGCCTACGCTAGACCAAGCATTCAAAACTAGCAAGTCCCTGTGTCATGATTTGGAACTGGTTGGTGGCTCAAAAAGAAAAGGCCTGGTACAAGAATGGCTGCATACAGTAGGTGCTAATACATGCTGTCTGTGTTTTTTGGCTGAGCCAAGTATGGGTTCTCCTATGTATGGGTATCAGGCAGGCAGCATTACTTGTATGATTTTAGTCTTTAAAAAGACAACTTTATGATGGTGGCATTCAGAAAGAGCTGCTGCTAGATTTGAATGTAGACTTTATCCTGGGCTTGAGTGACACTTTGTATAGATATCTCCCTGTAGGAGGAGAGGATAGTTGAGTCTAATCCCTACTCACACCATCACCAGGGGAGCAGCTACATCTGCAGTGTCCTGTATGGCCAAGGGTCTGAGCATCAAGGGTCCCAGATGTTAGGAGCATTTTGATTTAGCAATATTTAAGCAGGCTGGGTTCCTTGGGAGATAACCCCACCCTAAGTAAAGGAGTGCTTTGCTGTTGGGTGTGTGGGAGCATATCTGAGGCTGTGTGTGGTCCCAGTAGGGCCACTTGCTCCATCTGCTTGGAGATGATTGGGTGTATGTGTGTTGGGAGGGGGGTCCTCTGAACATTCCCTTGTTGTGCCACAAACTAAAATTTGGGAACTTAATGGCCATCTTCCTGAACTCCTGGGACAGGCATAGATTAATGACCATCTGTTTGCTGGTCCCCTGGGACAAGCATGGCTTAATGACCATCTGTTCACCACTGGTCCCCTGTGACAGACATGGGCTGTTTTACTTCCCTGTGTCTGCAATACATAGCACAAAGCAAGCACAGGCCTCAGTGTGGTGGGAGGGATGATAAGCAGGAGAAACTGGACTTCCAGGCTACCCACTGCCCATACAGGACAGAGCTATGACAGAGGGTATGCAGGAGACTATGGCTTCCTATCCAGGACGTAAGAGGGCATCCCAGCCACTTACCTGGTCCAGGTCGTGCAACAGCTGTAGGGGACTCTTCTTCACTCCTCCGAACCAGCTAAAGCCCAGGGCTTTGTTTTCAAATGCTGAAGGGCAACAAGGAGAGAGAGAGAGAGAGAGAGAGAGAGAGAGAGAGAGAGAGAGAGAGAGAGAGAGAGAGAGAGAGAGAGAGAGATCACTGCCGACATTGGATAAAGTGTGGTCTTGCCAGTATCCCTAGGACACATTTATCCTACTTGTGTGACTTCTCTTCCTTCTGGGGACTAGGTAAGGGGTGGGCACTGGTAGGGCAGTGTCCTTGGGTCATTCCCACACCCATGCCTTACCCTCCACTATTGGAGAGTGGCAAGTACAGGGGACAAGAAGAAAGAAACCTGCCTGCCTTCTGGGAAGAGCACCCAGCCCCATGCTATTCTACTCCCCCGTCTCAGCGCCACCGCCAGTCACTTCTGGAGGCTCACAAGTCTGATGGCTTTCCAGAAAGGCTGGACTGTGGCACAGCCAAGCTGCAGGCTACTAGAGTGAGGGCACCAGGCTATATGAGGCACCACGAAAGCCCTTGGAAGCATGTCCATGTTCCGAGGTATGGATGCTACTCTTGATAAATGCAGCTTTACCTGTTTCCAGAACTGGACAAGGACACCCTGTTTTTAATCTTGCCTTCTTCACTGTACTTAAGACTACAGAGCTGTCTGCACACCCCAGACCTTCTGTGTGTGTGTGTGTGTGTGTGTGTGTGTGTGTGTACTTAGAATAAGGGGGCCACTTGGACCAGGGCTCATGCAGGAAGCCTGTTTTGAGGATGCCTATGAACCCAGCCCTTGAACTTTTCCAGACTCTACTCAGGGAAGGATTTCTGATCCTGCTTCCTTTTTGGTAGAATACCACCTTCATCGGAGAATGAGCTGCCAGGATAGGCGGGCACCGCTAATTATAAGCTGTTGCTAAATACAGCAACTGGCATCAGGAGTCTGAGCAGGGTTGCAACATCTCTCAACACTTGGGGAAAATAGTGTCCTTGCCATCCTTCACGTTAAGATGTGCCACTCTAGGCCACCTAGTAAAGGGGTCATCTTAAAGCCTCAGCAAGCAACTGGGGGACTGTGGTTCCCTCTAGGTCTGTGGGCAGGGTAGGGAGAGTAGCCTGGAGGGACCACATCATAGCCATCTGACCCAAAGCCCTCTTTGGAGGTTCCTGTTCTTCCAGAAGCCACTCCTTGCCCAAGGCCTTCCATTTCCTGGCCAGACCACAGCTGTCTAAGAGCGGGTCCCACAACAGATGCCAAAGGCTCCGTGGGTGGAGGACAGGCACCAGGGGTTCCCAGAATAGCTGTGGTCACAGATTATAGGGCCAAACTATCTCAACCCTGGCAATGAAGAGCCCAGGGCTCCATGCCTGACAAGGACAGGCTGGCTATAGAGGGATGAATGTGTACACACACACACACACACACACACACACACACACACACACACACACACGCCCCACACAGTTGATCAGAAGGGGTTGCCCTTATAGTCCATGGGTCCAGCCCACTATGGACCACTGAGGCTTGCTCCAAATAGGGCCACACTGGAGCCCCATAACCTTCACCCCCCAGCCTTGCTTAACCTGCTCCCAGCTGTACTCCCTCCCCTTCCCGAGACACGCAGAATGGAATGAAGAGGAGACAGCAGGCTTGTATTTCCAGGGAGAGGCCTCAACAGAACTAAGACTACCCCTAACCCCAAGCAGCAGGGAAGTTAACAACTACCCTGCCTTAAAGAGGGAAGAGAAAGAAGAGGAAGGGATGGAGTGCCAACAACAGGAGATAGATGGAGACAGCCCTGGACTGCAGCTGGGAGAAAGCCTAGTTACAGAGAGCCTGGAAGCAACAATACTTTGGAAGGAGACCAGAGCAGACCTGCGGATGAGAAACAGGCCTGTGACAAGCAGAAACATGCTGACTGTTCAGACAGGCTGCCCCCCTCAGCTCAGGACACCAATGTGAGGCCCACCAGAACTTTTGGTACCCAGCCTTGGGTAGAGTCAGTGCCCCTAGAGGGTGGGAGGAAATCCTGGAGAAAGTGCTATAGGCCACAGCAGAGAGCTTTCCCCAGGACCCTATGTCCGCACAAAGATGGGGCCCTTGGGGTACTGGGCAGGTGACACAGGACACTGTGTAACTGTGCTGTGTAGAACTGACCTATGTTGTCCTGTCAGGTGGAAACTTTTACTTTCCCACTTACTAGATGGGGAAACTGACAGTCACAAGGCCAAAACTTCAAGGCTATTGGATTCAAAGACACCTTAGGTTCCAGTGTCTGCACTGCTAAGGCCCAGGCTTCCTGCACATCATAGGGGTCCCCAAGGTCCCCAAGCTCTGCTTTACTAAGGAAGTGCCCACCATGTTGGGGAGGGACAAGGCACACAAGGTCAGAGGGTGAAATACAGTAGAACACACGCTTGCAGGAACCGGTGGTTCCATCACAGAAACCTCCGCAAAAGTTGACCCCAGTCCTCAGCCCCCACTTCTAGCAGGAAGCCCTGTGCCCCAAGGCAGGGCAGGTTGCTTTGGGGGATGGGAGTGAGGTGGGGGTGAGTCCATCCCAGGGCACATTGCAACAACCACATCCTGGTTAATAAGTTCTCAATGCTCTGTTGCAAGACAAACCAACACAAGCACCAGCTGGGGCTGGGGCTGGGGCTGGGTCTACTGGCCCCACTGAGGCCCCCCAAATGCTATAGGGGAGCCCTGCAATCCAGTGTCAGGGGCATTCTTTCCCATGATTGTCCTGAAGGGAGAGGGGGACACATTGGACAAGCTCTTCACAGGAAGAAAGGTCATTCTGTCTCTTTCCAGGCCTACTTAAACTCTATTCACTGACTTTTACAAGCCAGCTGCTGTGAGGAGATTCCTATCTGACCAGTCATCACCAGGTCCACATTGGCTCTGAACTGACAGCCCTCCTGGCTCCCATCCCTGCCCAGGGGCACTAGGAAACTATCTCATTAACCTACTGCTTAGCCCAGTGGGTCATCTCAAAATCCATACAGCAGCCCTACTTTGTGGTGCAGGCCTGTGATCCTAGCTGCTTAGAAGGCTGAGGCAGGAGGATCACAAGTTTAAATACAGCTTAGAGTACCCAGATATCCTAGACAAATATTGAAACCCTGACTCAAAGTTGAAATTGAGGAGGAAGGGCTAGGAAGCTACAAGTAAAGCCCAATGGTAGAGCACATGACATTTGCCTAGCATGAAGGACACTTGCTGCTGGTTTGTCTCCCATCAGAGTCCAGATGCTGTCCATGTTTCCACTGAATGTGACAGAAAACATCTGCAGTCACTGTGCTGGATAGCTTCCTGTCAAGTTGACACAGGCTAAAGTCTTTTGGGAGGAGGAAACCTCAATTAAGAAAATGTCCCTACCAGATGGGCCCATGGGGAATTTTCTTTTTTTATTTATTTTTTTTATATATTTGTATTAGAAACAAGATTGAATTACATGACGATCCCAGTTCCCATGGGGCATTTTCAAATGATTGATCTGATAGGACCCACTGTGGGCAGTGCCAACCCTGGGCTGGTGTTCCTGGGTACTATAAGAAAGCGGGCTGAGGAAGCCAATAAGCAGCCCTCCTCCGTGACCTCTGGTTCATCTCCTGCCTCCAGGTTCCTGCCTTGAGTTCTTTTGATGATGGACTGCCATGGAAGTATAAACTGAAACAAACTCTCTTTGGGTCGTGGTATTTATCACATCAACATACACCTTAACTAAAGCCCAGTCTAAGTCAGCCTCCTTTTAATTTGTTCACAGTGCTTACTACTGATGGAATCATTTGACCTGGGGTAGGGGTAACCCTCTGGAAGTCAGTTCTGTGAGTAAGGGAACCCTGATGTTTTCCTCACCCAGTGTCAATGACTAAAGACTGGAGAATGTCTCACCTCCTAACCTGCCATTCAAACCCATTCAGTGTTGAGAACTGGTCTCCAGATTACAGCACCTCTCCGCCAGTTTTCAGAACCCTACGCACCAAAGCCCAGCACCGCACAGCATGCACAGGCCTTCTGCTCCTCCAATAGACGTACCCACATGGATTCAAACCCCACTCTTAGTACTTATTTCTGTCCCAGTTTGCTTTCAGTTGCCGTGATAAAGCACCATGACCAAAAGCAACTTGGGGAGGAAAGGTTTTGTTTATTTCATCACAAGTCATTCTCCATCACTGAAGGAAGTCACTCAAACAGGAACCTACAGTCAGGAATAAAGGAGATACCATGGAGAAACAGCTTACTGACTTGATCCCTGTGGCCTGCTTGGCATGCTTTTTTATACAGCCAGGACCACCTGCCCAAGGATGACACTGCCCACAGTGCCTTGGGCCCTCCTATATCAACTATTAATCCAGAAAATGCCCCTTCAGGCTAGTCTGATGGAAGCATTTTCTCAACTGGGTTTTCCTCTCTCTAGATGAACCTTAGCTGTGTCGAGTTGACAAAAAACTAACCAGTTTATTCAGTTTCCCATCTAATCAACTGCTATGCTTCTTTCAGTCTACTCCAAGTATCTTTGCTTTGTAAAGTGGAAAGAATAAACCCAAATCACCATCCACCACCATGCAAGGATGGCAGAGGAACAAAGCCGTGCGAACATCCTTGGAGCTGCAATGGCACTGTCACCTGTGGGGATAATGGTGTATTGGGCAGCTGTCCTATCACCCCCTCCCTTGACTCTGGGCTCTAGGACTCAAATCCTGTCCCCACAACTCTTGGCTTAAGAAAGCCGATTCTTTCCCCCTGATCACAGTTAACTCCCTGCTCCTACCTGAGTTGACTGACCTGTCAGAGAGCATTTCCCCAGGAGTCTCCTGAGCTCTGGACTCCAGTTGACCTGGTGAGCCTCTCCATCCAACAGCCACGCCCTCTCCTTTTGCTATCAGTCTGACATTTAGGCTAAGGGATTCTGAGACTCTTCCAATCTCTTGGTTGGCAGATCAAATACCCTAGCCCCACCCCTCAATGTGGGTCTAAGAGCAGATGACATGGAGACCTGGGGTTTTAGTATCAAAATGCAACTCTTTGAGGTGGGACACCTATAAGTTCTCCTGCTCCTAGACAAGCTCAGTGGCAACAGGTTCAACAGACATGTGGTTAGCGGTGTGAGCAGTGGGGGAGCCCAGCCACCAGGCCCAGGCCAAAGGAGCAAAGGACAGAAGGGGGCCTTGGCGATGGGCTGTGGCACCAACACTAGGAGCCCAAAGGGAAGGGTGGCATGAGGGGACAGAGATGTCTTAGGCAGCTGTCCTACTCCACCATGCTATCTTCTCTCTGATTTGGCTCTGAGCCAGAGTTGGTAGCGGATCCTGGGGTGGGAGGACTAGAATTGGCTCCTCCCTAAAATGAGGCCAGTGAGATCCCCAGGGCAGCTAGAACCCAGCCCCTAAGCCCTCATTCGCCCATAAATTTCTCCCCATGAGCCACTGATGACCCAAACTTGGCTGGAAAAACAGGGGCATGTCCCCCTGAGGTCTAGGACAGTGGGACCCTGCCCCCTGCAGCCAGACCAGTCTACCTGTCAGTAGACTGGTCCCACTGTCTACCTGTCAGTGCCTACCACAAGCACACGTTTCTCCCCTGAAGTGAGTGAAGAGCTAGCTCTTGGAGATGAGGTGGGGTTCGCTCTGGTGCACCAAAGACTGAAAAGCTAGCAGCTGGAAACCTAGTCTAGTGGGGTGTGCACATCAGGAGAGACTGGAAGGTAGGGATGGCAGCTGAGGAAGCTCAGAGACCTATCTCAGGCTATGGGGAATGGAGCCAGGGTCCGTGGGGACTTCCCAGGCTAGACAGCATGAGGCCAGCCTGGGGGTGACAGGTGTAGATGACAGCCCAACCTGAGCAAAAGTGCTGAGAGGAAAGCATGAGCCCCTTCTCTAAACAGACTTACACTTTTCTCTCCCCCCACTCACACCCCCTCTCCTCCAGATCCTGTAGGCAAGGATGATCCCAGGGAAGTGGTTGTTTCTTTTCTCTTCTCAGACCTAGCTAGATGAGGTGGCAGGAGGGATGTGTCCCAAGAGGCATGAAGACATGCTGAGAGCCACCAAGACACATGCTCCTCTGCAGACACCACCCAGGGCCCAGACTCTCATCTATCCTCTCATACCACACAGCAGTGATTGAGCGCTGAGGGGCCGGAACCACCATGGCCCAGGACTGGGTAAACATTTGTCTACAATGAATGACAGGGTGGACAGAGACTGTGGCAACAGCAGACACTGGGACCACACCCTAGACTATGCCAAGTGACACTTTAGACATGAGGAAGAACCTATACAGGGCTTAGCCATCCACCAATAGGTCCTCCGTAAGGGCAGGAAGGCTCCCTCGGGGTGGCAGGAGGAGGGCTTTCAGAGGTATCTAGGCACAGCCACTTGTGTCTGGTCATGGAGAGGTAACTTAGTTGGCAGAGTGAGTAGGCATGGACCTGTTGACTACTCCTCAGGCCTCCCCAGTTCTGTTAACCTGTATCCCAGCCCAACCCTGGCCTCCATCTAGGGGTCCCTAAGGAATCCAATGTGATGAAAGGGCTGGGGGTCAAGCACCTTCTACTGTAACATTCAAGCTCACCCTCCCAAAAGCCCTGTAAAGATAGATTCAGCACCTATTCCATAGATGAGACTGCTGAGACCCTGGGAGGGGACAGACCCCCCAATCCACCAGCTTGGACCATGTCCCTCCATGGATATGTACCACCCTGAAAACCGTTTTCCCTGTCCTGAGTAGCCTCTGCCCACCGTAGAGTACAATCCTGTTGGTAAGTGAGCAGACCCCACAGACACAGACACAGGATGGGCAGACCATCACAGACGTAGCCACTGCCTATTCACCTCCAGCCCCTCCACACCTTCAAGACTCTCAAGGCTCAGAGAGTGGGGACACTGACAGCATCCCCCTAGACTGGCCGTATGCTCACCACCACCATCACATCCCGACCCAGACAACGGTAACCCAGACAATGGTCACCTCGCCAGCCAGCAACCGGGAAGAAGACCCCTGCAAGGAGTAGAAGGCACCTATGTTCCACAGGGGCCTCCAGCTAGTGGAGCCCCGCGGGCGGGGCCAAAGCGCACTCACCGGGACGCAGGAGCAGGAGCGTGCACAGGAGCAGGAGCGCAGCGCCCAGACTTGCCACCACCAGCAACCGCTGCCGGCGGCGGCAGCAGGAGCGCCTCCCCATACTGTGTCCTGCACGTGGCAGGCAGTTATCCGGTACAGTACATTCTCCCACTGAGCAGTCAAGACCCAGGGCACGCCCAGTCCTGACCTTAGTCTAGGACCCGCCCAGGAGTGGCGTCTAGCGTCTAGCGCTTCTGCCAAGTGATAGGTTCCCGCTCAAGCTGGCTGAATGGGTGAAGCTGGAACCCGGACAGTGAGACGCAGCGTCTAGCCCTGTTACTAGTCATTAGGACCCTCTTCCCTGTGCAGGTGGGAATTAGGAGTGGAGAAATTCTCAGGTATAGGTGCCCCAGGTCCATGGGCCATACTGGCAGAGCCAGAAGTTGCAGCTCGTGTCGTGAGAGCCAAAGCCATGTTGCTCAGAAACTCAGGCTCCAGGTGCTCATGCTGGACGCTGAACCCTGGGCTTTAACCGCTAGTACTGGGCAGCTATTGTAACCCTAGGCATGACAGCTCTTGTCCCCAGGCTTTGGGACTCCTGGCTCTCAATATTGGCAAATGTCACAGCTTTCAGGCCCAGGGTGCTGGGACCCTCTGCTGTTAAGAATCAATAGCTTCTTGCTGGGTGATGGTGGCACATGCGTTTAATCCCAGCACTCAGGAGACAGAGGTAGGCGGATCTCTATGAGTTCAAGGCCAGTCTGCTGTACAGAGTGAGATCCAGGACAGACTCCATAGCTACTGAGAAACCCTGTCTCCAAAAAAAAAAAAAAAAAAAAAAAAAAAAAAAAAAAAAAAAAAAAAAAAAAAAATCAGTAGCTTCTTCTCTCGGCCTGCTTTTTCCAGCCTTAGCCCCTTGGTAACTTCTCTCCACTGGCCTTGCCTACAAAGCCTCTGCTCTCCACAGCAGCCCCTGGGTTCCCATTCTGGAGAAGACCACGTTGGAGAAACCCTCCACATGGCAACACACATGATCATGAACAGAACAGAAGTGTGGCAAGCAGTGTCTGCACCAATCAGGGCCAGCCCTTTTTGCAAATTAAGGACTAAGTTTGCACCAGTCATGGCACAGGTACCAGGGAAAAGGCTCCTCCTCTGTTGTGGGTAAAAATACCCAAGAGTCATGTTGATTTCCCAGACACTGATGGTGGGCAGAAAGTCCTGCATTCTGTGCGAGCTGGTTGGAACAGCAGTAACTGAGTCCATGAATCAGGAGCTAGGGTGTGCCTTGAGATCCAGCAGCTGAAGTCGGAGTTCAGCTTCCCAAGGTGCCCAAAAGAGTTTAAGGCAAACAGAAACCATGAGGAAAGTGCCAAGGTTGTAGGGCTGAAAGACCTCCTACCAGAGAAGGACCAAATAGCTGTTGGGGTCACAAATCTTCCAGGGCCAAGGATCTTAACTTATGTAATGGGAGAAAAAACAACAAGCAATAGAGGCCTCCTTGTAGCTGTCTTAACTAAAGGGCCTGACTCTTGTCCAGTGCCCCAGGGGCCCACAGCGACTTTCAGGTAGGAAGGGAGGTGGGCTGCACCACCATGCAGGACAGCAGTAAAGTGTGCAGGGCAGAGAAAACATGAGGGAGTCCATCTCTGACCCGGCTCTACCTGTTCCAGTTCGCTCTGGGGTGTCGTCATTCTGTCAAGGCCCAGAAGCATGTCAAATAGTCCCAAATAGTGTCTCCTGCTTTTCTTAATGGCGGAGGCCAGAGCGCTGAGCTGAACCACAGCTCAAGGTTATGGGACCTGTACGTGATAGTCCCCGCCTCATGCCAGGGTCAGTCATGAATGTTTCTCCCTTTCCCCACATTGTAGCCTCACTTTCTTATGTGCCTTCAGGTCCTGCTCAAATCCCAGTCCATGCAGGACTTCTCCAGCCTTGAGGAGAAGTAAGGGGTCTCAGGCATGTCTTCCTGAGCTCTAGGCCTGTTGTGCCTCATTGTGTCACCTACTGCTGCTGCAGGCATAGGGTGTTTGAGTTGTAGAGAGACACCAGAGTAAAGTCCAGCCCTTGACAGGTAAAGAAATGGCCGGGATTGTGGCTTAGTGATAGAAGGTTCTCCTCAACTGTGAAGCCCTGGGCTACATCCTGATGCCACAAAATAAAAAATAGAAGAGAACAACATCCAGCAAGTCCTGTGGGCTGGGGATTGCACCTGACTGGAGGGTCTTGGTGCCTCGAAGCCAGCCTCTTAAGGAACCTAAGCAAGCAGCTGGCCCTGTGTGTGCAGGAAGGGCATGGCTGAGCCAGCACTTAGCCTTGAGGTGTAGGGTTAGGTGCTGCACCCAACACTAGTGTCTTTCATGCCATCTGTGTTTCAGCTCCTGTACAAGAGAGGTAAGATTAAACCCCACTGTGTTACGGAGGTTAAATGAGAAGCAGAGATATTTTAACAGTTTCAGGTACAGCAAGTGTCAGACTTGATATTAGTATTCAATAATCCTAATTTCTCCCTCTTATTACCTATTAGTAAAGACTATGAAATAAATAACAGTTATACATTTAGCTTCAAACAGCGATGATGGTTCTACCTTGCTGGGTGGGAACCCAGCTCATACTAAAACCACATCCTTCTCAAGATTCCCCATCCCCAGGGAATGCCTGCTTCCTTCCAGCTCAGCCCAGAACCCAAGGATTCTGGATCACCCACAATGCATATCTGCCCCAAATCCCACCCAAACTCACAGGGATCCTCAGACATTCACTCCCAGAGCCTGGTATAGTCTTCCAATCTTCAGTGTTTTGTCCATCTAGGTTGCCACCTAGTGACTAAAATTGAGAACAACTCAGCCCACTATTGTCCCTAAAGATAGGAGTCCCTGAAGGCAGCCAGGAAGATTTGAAGTCTTGGAACCTATGTGCAGATGCCTGGTAGATTCCTGGCCCGGGTAGCTCCTGGAAAAGCTTCCTTCTTCCTGCTGCAAAGACCCTGAGTGAGTGTCAATTATAGCTAAGTAACAAATTGCCTTGAAATTTAGCAGCCTCCAAAAACCACTTCAGTGCTGTGGACCAAGACCTGGGGAAGAGTCCCGGTAGTATGTTTCCCCCAGGGGTCCCATGCTACTCCAGTCAGATGGCAACTGAGATGGCCATCAGCTGGAAGTCTAGCAGGCAGCACATTTGATGGCTTCATGATCACACATGACATATGTGGCTGTTCTTACTCAGGGGCCTAGAACCTTGGGACCACAGAACATGACTGTGTGGCCTGTCTCACCTCGAACCACTGAGGCTGGACCAGGTCCCAGTGACAAGACTGGATCCATGCCTCACACAGAAACATGCCTGGGAATTTGAAGACCTGATTGTATTCTGTCTCTACATATTAAAGGAGCAGTGAGAAGGCTCTGGGGTGGGTGCTAGTGGAGGGGTGAAATGAGAGAAGGGACAGCTCCCCACATCCTCCACTGGTTGATTCTAAACACCACAAATCTGACAGCTCAGATTTCTGGATGCTGGTTGTGCCTCTTAGCTTCCGTGTTGGTCAGCGTGGGGGCCTAGCAAGAGGCCAAAGCTGTCTCTGTAGATGAAGTTCTTCAGTGTAAGTATCAATGAGAAAAATGCCTACATCTCATATGGTGCTGATTACACGGGCTCATCTTCACGGCCCTTCATGTGTGGATGTCATCCCATCCCCAGCCACATCTGTGAGATACTAGTGTTGTTAGGGTCATATTTTGGTGTCCATGGTGCTAGAACCTGCAGATACCACAGTCCCTACCTTACATGTTATAGAGTGGTGTGTAACCTGTGAAGTCCTCCCATTTACCTCCAGTCATCCCTGGATGCCTTATATCTAAAACAACAACACTATCATTGTGCAAACATCCTTTAGACTGTATTGCTGGAGGACCCATAGTCAGGACAAACATAGGTACAGGTCCATACAGGTGCAATTATAGAAATATCCTCATATGTGGATCGTGAGGGCCAACCCTCCTTTCACTCATGGAGACCCAGAGAGGCCAAGAAACTTGCCCAGTGACACACAGCTAGTGAGCAGGGTAGTCGTGGCTCAAGTATAGCACACTGCCGTGTTCAGCCTATGTGAGCCCCTCATCTCTTTCAAACATTCACAATGATTATTTTCTGATTAAATAACTTATTCTAGCATGTTTTGTGAGATGGCACAGGTGCCCCATGTGCCATCTGTCTCCCCAGCAGTGACCTCCTGAACATCCCAGTCAGGATGCTTTTTTGAGGCTGTCTGCCCCCCTTCTTGGGGAGAATATTAAAAATGCCTGAATTGGTTAAAAACATTTAAAAATCAGATTTCACAGAGTTTTTAGTTTTTTCCTGAGAGCGGGGCTCTGTAGGACAGATTATTGAGGGTCTCTGTTAGGGGAAAGGGAATTGGAACAGGGAACAGAGGCCAGCCAGCCAGGTATAATGCAATGCCACCTAGGAGAAAGCCCACTAGGACTGAGAGATAGTGGATTGCTGCTTGTGGGGCTATTTCTACCCCCACCACTACCCCCAAAGGCCAAGGGAGTTAGGGTTTATCCAACTCTGCAGCCTGCTTCTGCCCAATGTGGGAAGAATAGGCTCTAGGCACCAACACCAGTGAGGAGAGAGAAGCCTGTGCAGCCTCTGGAGTGTGGGCCCAAGTGTTCAGGCTCAGAGAAGGGAGGACCATCGCTGGGGCTGCCAAGGTAGGCCTACCTCATTCAGTCTGGTCCCAGGGTGCAACAGTACCTGGGACAAGGTGGTAGTGCTAGGCCCCCTGAGCCTGTAAGATCAGGAGGCTAGGTAGGGGCTAGGAGACCTCCATGTAGGGGACACTGAGGAATCCAGCAGGAGGTACTAGGGACCCCAGAATGAAGAAGACTTTTCTCAGCCACAGACTCTGTGTAACATCATTGACAAGGGAACGAATGTGAGGTTTACTCCCTGACCATTCAGTTCCCAATCAAATACCAACAGGCGTTCTGACCCCATCTACCTGGAGCACTTGCCCCACCCCACAACTGAGGGCTGGGTCTCCAAAGCTGCCCCACTTTAGATAATAGTCACAAGCAAGGCTGTGACCTGTGCTTTGATTGGCTGGCTATACATCAGGGTTCCTATGGCCTGCTCCATTTGTTAAAAATGGCCTGAGAAGACCAGCGGTGGTGGCACACGCCTTTAATCCCAGCACTTGGGAAGCAGAGGCAGGCAGATCTCTGTGAGTTCAAGACCAGCCTGGTCTACAAGAGCTAGTTCCAGGACAGCCTCCAATGCCACAGAGAAACCCTGTCTCAAAACAACAACAACAACAACAGCAAAACCAAAAGCAAACAACCAACCAAACAAAAAAAAATGGCCTAAGATTGAAACTTGAGTGTAGATGGACTGACTAACACATCCCCGGTGCCCCCAAAAGAGAAATCAGTCAGAACCTGCTAAAATCAGGCAGTGTGTTTTTTTATTGTCCCATCTGCCAGAGGAATCAGGTGTCAGCTGAGCAGAAAGTGCTAAGGGTGAGGTGTGAGAGGAGTAGGATGGACACTGCCCAGCCCCCACCCCACCCCCCACCCCCAACTTCTGGGTACTCTACGGGCCTCTGGTGTCTTGATAGGAGCCCTGTGAATCCTTACTTGGGGACTCCGTGGGATTCTTTGCACAGTCATGACTGATGGCATTGGTCAATGGTGATTAACCTCTTTTCCCCTCCCCTCCCTGGGTCCAGGAGTAGAAAGTTTTCCTGGTAAACAAGAGGCTTCTGGGGCTGTCCAGGGGCCGCAAGGCCAACTCTCTAGAACACTGAGATAAAAACACTCTCATCACCCTGGAATTCCACAAGATTTGTGAACTGGAAATTGGACAGCACTAGAGGCAAGAGTCCCCTGGGTCCCCAGCCACAAGAGCTTCAGAGACCAATCTGTTTTTCTCACTATGCTATACCGTCTCTTGTTAACATCCCACCCCACGCCATCCTGTACACTGGACTCAAGAGCTGGAGCCACTTCAATGGTGTCTCCATCCAAACGTGGGGTCCCAGGGCTCCAATCTGAGCGTCACTCATGACCAGCTACAGAACTTCAGCAGTCTCCTTGCCCCTCTGACCTCAGTTTCCTGTTTGGTGAAATGGGACTTGAGCTCTGAGAACCATTGCAAGGGTCAGCCACCTTGTGTGCTGCTCAGACTAGCCAGTGTGCTGCTCAGACTAACCTTCCCATTCTGCCTAAGGCTGGGTGTCATGACCTTTTTCTCAGAGGGAGGAGTTGGTCGCCACCCACCTGTGTACAAAGAGACAGGACAAAGGCCACAAGGTTGATCAGGAATGGTCACCTACCAGGACCACTGGGACTCAATGGTGGGTCCTTCCTGGCTAGGGGGAGGGAAGGGACACCCAGCATTGGCCTCTGGTCTGTGGCCAGGATGATGAGGACGGCTTTCTTGCTGAGCTGTTAATGATTAGGAGATGCTGGGGGTGTGGAGAGCTATTACCACACCTATCATCTGGCCCCTTCCTGCTCAAATGTCAGGGGAGAGGGAGTACAAGGGACTCACTTCTGTAGAGTTTGAGCTGGGTTCAATTTCATGTGACTCCCCATCATCAAGACACATATTCCAACATTGCCACCTGTGTGACATCCTCTAAGACAGAAAACCTCAATCTCAGAGTTCACCGGCACCTCAAACTCCATCTAACCTGAGTCTGTCCTGCAAGGAGCTGCTCCTCCTGGTAACACTCAGGCAGCCTGCCTACCTGCCAGTGATCCAAATGACCTGCCCTTTGTGCCCTCTCTGGACCCAATGAGGGGCTGGAGGAGGTGGCCTTGGGGCTGTCTGTCCCCACCCTGCTTGCCCCTGACTGCCCAGTCACTTTGTGCTGGCCTCCACTTCAGTCTCTGCAGCCATGTCCAGCCTCCAGGAACTGTGCTCTGGCCTGCCCCTACGACCCCTTCCTGAGAACCGGGGGCGCTGGGCTGGGGTGCCACATGCTCCGGTCAGGACTCCAGACCTCAGCCCTGCAGAAGAGCAGGTAACAACTGTTACCCAGTCCTCTGGGGCCCTTTGGTGTCTTTTAGATGGTCAGGGTGTCTGGGTACCCCTTCTCTCCACACCTCAGTTGCCCACCCTCTCCCCACCAGCTCCCAGAGAAGGGTGAGGGCATGTGTTAGTGTCTGTCACCAGATAGTCCTCAGCTGAAGACACCCTGGATTACCTTAGGCTTGGAATTGGGCTCCTCACTTCCCAATGTGAGGGACATTGGGAAGCACACAGGACACTGGGGCTCAAGGTCACCCAAACAGTACTTGGTGGTGCTATGGCCACCTCCAGTGAGGAAGAGGAAGAGGCAGGGTGTGAAGTGGCCCTGGCTCAGCACTTCACATGAACCTTGCCCTGCCCCAAACACTGAATGACTCTTGTGTCCTCTGCACCAGTTTTTCTTTTGTCCCTCCCCCAAAACCTCCCAGTGCCTGCAGCTGTGCAGTCACCATCAAAGACACACAGGGCTGAGAGTGATGGCAGCTCAGGAAGGGCCTCACCTGGTGGCCGGCTTTGCCCTAAGGAGTGAGGCCCAAGAACTTTGCAACTGAAACAAGTCCCTGAGCCATGGGGACTTGTTTTCTGAAAGACACAGAAGTATGAAGGCTCCTCAAGCCCCCATCCTCACCCAGAAACTGCTGTCCCGGGGGAGACCACCCCTAAGCTGTCTCCAAGCTGCCCACAGGCAGGGAGCATGCTTAGGAGCAGCTGGGGTAGGATCCTGGTGGACAGGAGCTGAGAGGGACAGCAGCAAAGGGTCCTAGAAAATGGGGTGGTGCCAGGCAAATCAGGGCTGGTGCTAGAGAGAGAGAGGACAAGGTTGGGGGCGGGGGGAGGGGGGTGTCACCCTGCCTTTCTACTTGACCTGTCTGGTTCTACTGAGCTCCTATCTCTGTTGTGGTTAATGTCCCTCCCCCCTTGGTCACCTCCCAGCTAGGCACCACTGCCTTGACACTCAGCCCCAAGAGGTGGGAAGGCTCCTCCACCCGAGGGCCTCTGCTGACATCCATGAGGCTGGGTGATAGTGATCAGCCTCCAGGGTGTTTTGTGATGGCAGGACAGCAGCCAGGAACTGAGAGATTGGGCGCCTTCCATTTCATTCCTGTATGTCACCAGGTGTTTGAAGGATGCAGCATCCTTAAAGAAAAGGCGACTTGAAGATCTGGGGAGTTAGAGGTGGCAAGGGCTAAGGTTTCCCTCTGGGATGGAGTCCCCAAACCAGTAACAGCTTCTCTTTCATTGAATTGTTTTCTATGTGTGCATGAGCATGTGTGTGTGTGTGTGTGTGTGTGCAAGTCTGCATGTCTGTGTGTGTGGTTTGTGTTCCTGTGTATGCTCATGTATGTTCAGGTGTGCATACTTTGAGTTCTCCCTTGTTTCCACTGCTACATACTGTTCCATTTTTTCATTGTTTGGATGGATGAGGGGGGGCGGGTTGTTCCCTGCTTCCTGCTTTTCTTTGACAGCTTTCTATTTAACTAAGGAGTGCTACCTATTACACTTTAGTCAGTGTACACTCAGCAAGGTTTGTTCAACATTCACAGTGTGTCTCACAGCATGAGAAGTTCTTCTGTTAGAAGCACCTTCTTTTATACCCCCTCCTCTATGTGCAAGTTTCTTTTAGTGACCGCCCCCAAATCCTGCCTCATAAACTGCACTGAGTTGGGCATTAAATGCCATAGCTGAGCCCTTTACTATGGTGGGCCCGAATGCCTGTCTCTATTAACACACTATCCTGAGAGCCCTTTCCCTTGGTGGCTCTGCATACCTGTCTTTGCCAACACACCATCATGAGCTTGAGGGTGGGGTTCCCTGGGGATTACATCTAGGTTCCAGCAACACCAGCATGAGCTCATTGAATCCATGGATAAGAACAGTTACTAAGAAGCCAACCCCATATCCTACAAGGGACCTAGGAGGACTTTTTGGCAGAGGTGATTGTGGCAGCTTAGACAAAGTTTCTAGGGGGGAAATGAGGTGTATATGGAGACAAGAGAAACAGTGCATGGAAAGGCAGAGATAGCCCTTCTAAAATGTGGAAGGTGGAGGCAACTCCATGCAAGTTGAGCTGGGTCTGGGTCTGTGGGTGTCACCAGATAGGTAGTGGGGACCTGTGACGGTTTCTGACTAGGGGCATGGCTTGGTGCTTAACAAGACCCATGCCAGCATTGTATAAGCATTTTTGTAGAGACGTTAGGCAGGGCAGAGGTTCATGAATGCGTCAGGTGACAGTTCTGTGCTCTAGCACTCACAGGGCCCATAGGTGATCCCAACAGCGCACTAAGCATGCAGTTCATTAGCACCTAGGAGGTAGGCTCTAATATCACTCCTACTTTACAGGCAAAGAGAGTAAAGGAGAAGCAGGGCACACGGGTGCTGCTGGGAAAATCCCCTGTTCATACAGCTATATCCCTAAAAACATTGCATCCTCAAATCTACATTGTGCCACATGACACTCAGCTTGGTCCTCACATCTCTGATTCTAGCTGTCCCTTGTCCTCTTACGAGGACCTCCATGATTATGGGACTTTTCACTTGGATATTCTAGAGCAGTCCCAAGCTCCTTAACCTTTTGTTGTGAAAAGTGCTTTTCCCCTTGTAAAGAAATGTGCATGTTGGTGGATGAGAATGTGGCCATGGTGGGGTCATTATAGTAGCTACCATAACAACTATGCACACTGCCCCAGTATGCCCATCCCAGAACACAGCCTCTGTACCATGTCTCATGCCAGCTGCCTCTCTGGGCTTACAGTGGCTTCTGCTTTCCTCCTCTGAGTCTGCAGTCCCAAGGGCAGATGGGACCAAGAAGAGAGAGCTTAAGGTCTGCCTTCATAATGGGAGCCAGCTGTCATCAGGGAAGGCTTTCCAAAAGACAAAGCAAGTGTTCTCAGAGTGGCTCAACCAGTGTCTGAGTGGAGCAAAGGCAACCCAGGTGGAGAGAGAAGATAGACTACAAAGAGGTCCTCAAGGCCCTTAACCCAGCATCTCTCTCCTCTCCTCCCCAGCTGGCTCTGAGGAATGCCCTGCGCTACTTCCCACCTGATGTGCAGAAGCTGTTGGCGCAGGAGTTTGCCCAGGAGCTACGACAGTTCGGACACATATACATGTACCGGTTCTGCCCCAGCATTGAGATGAGGTGAGCCCTCGTGGGTGTGGCTTCAGTTAAGGCTGCGCAGAAGTCAGGAGGAGCCTCAGGGGATCCATGGCTAAAGTGGTCAGTCTGTCTGAGCTGGAGGACCTATGGAGGTGGCACAGTGAGTTGACACCCTTGTGCAGAGAAAGTAGGTAGTGGGTTGTCTTTTGGGGGATCTGGCACTGACATGCCTGGTGAGAGGATGGGGTCTTTATCAGATAGGTCTCTGGCCTGCATTCAGTCCGGTTGATTCTGGAGCACAGAGTCTCTCTGGGACACTGTGTCTTTTGCTATGTAGGGAAGAGCTGGTGAGAGAAGGATGGGGTGGAGAATGGATGTCAACGACTTCAAATCTGTCATGTTCTCCGCTGAAGTTCTTATACTGTGGCACGCACAGCATCATGGGAAGCTTTGTGACAGTACGGAATGCTGGGCCTTAGGGCTCAGCTGCCCTGAAGCAAAGCTGAGAATCTGCATTTTGGATGCTGCAGTTTGTGTCATACAGAACCATTGTTCTGAACATACCAGAAACCCAGACTTGTTCTAAATGGCCCAGAGAGTCTTGTGTCCCCATGAGATAGGAGCCATTGCCCTTCTCCCCCTCTGTACCTGCTGCCACCTGCCATGGAATTGCTGCCCAGGGATGTTTAATGAGTTAATGAAAGAACAAATGATCAAACTGACCAAAGGTAGAAGGCTCTGGAAAGCAGCCATCAGCTTCCAGGCTTGAAGTAGGAAGGGAGAGTGATTGGGGTGGACTGGACTTCCTGCTCTGGGCGTGTGGGAACTCAAGTCACCTAGCACCCGATGGATTCTGATGCTCCACATCCCTATGCTTCTAAGGACTTCTCTCAGGTGCTTTGTCAGCTGGGCCAGGGCAGCATCTTAGTGGGACGGGAAGCCTGAGGGGTCCCTTGATGCCTGATGCTGGACTTGCGCTTGCAGGGCCTACCCGATTGATCAGTACCCATGCCGGACACGAGCAGCTGCGGCCATCATGCACATGATCATGAACAACCTGGACCCTGCTGTGGCCCAGGTAATGGCAGGGAAACAGAGGCCACCATAGTCCAGAGAAACATGACCTGAGATTCTGAGTAATGCTAGCAAGCCTGGTATTCAAGGCTCAGCTTACAAAGCTGGCATAAGACAGTTCCTGGACCTTTCTCTGTAACTATAGGGCAAATCAAAAAATAGGAAACAAATATCAAATAACAATAATGCATAACAGCATATTTGTATAAATGCACCTATAATTTTAGCTTTTTAATGGCCACCTGAAAACAAAAGCATTTAGTAATAGTTTATCATAGGGTATCTTAGAATATTATTAACGAGATCCCTTACATCCCTCCTTTTACACGGAATCTTGATGTGGAGGATATATTTCACTTGGTCAGCCATGCTCAGTAGCCCACATGGCTGGTGGATGCTACGTGTCCCTTTAGGCTTCTCACCTTGCCCTTATGTCATTGCTCCTTTGAGTATAGCTGTCGGTAGGGGCCCTGCTCTCTCTGTCCAGGGCCCCATCTCAGATGATGCCACATCTTTTCCAGTTTCCACAGGAGCTGGTGACCTATGGAGGAAATGGGCAGGTGTTCAGCAACTGGGCTCAGGTATGGTGGCCTGGAAGGCACTCAATGGTCCATAGCTCTGCCTGATGCCTGATGATGCTTCAGTGCTGGCAGTCACCTGAAGATGCTTCACTTATAAGAAGGGGTAGAGTGGTGTTATGGGAGGTACCAGGAGACCCTGGAGATTAAAGAGGATCTGGGTAAACAAGGCCACTAGGATGGACTAACTGAGACCCGCAGGAATCCCTGGGTCTGGGTGTGGGGTACGGGACCCATGTGGGTGCCAGTTCACACTTACAGAGTCCTACATGTGCACTGTCCATTCAGTTCTGGCTGACCATGTCCTACTTGTCAAAGATGACTGAGGAGCAGACTCTGGTCATGTACAGTGGACACCCGCTGGGCCTCTTCCCCAGCAGCCCTGGTGCCCCTCGGCTGGTCATCACCAACGGGATGGTGAGTCTGAGGCAGCAGGCATGGGGTCTGCCCAGGGCCAGGCATGAGAAAGGGGGTGCTGTGGGTGAGGGGACAATCCAGACAACACTACACCACTCACACTTGGTTCCTTCCTCTTTTCTAGGTCATTCCCAACTACTCCTCCAGGGCAGAGTATGAGAAGCTGTTTGCCTTGGGGGTGACCATGTAAGTCACAGTGTCAACTAGATGCTATGGTGTCTGCCTTTCCTTGAATTTCACAATAAGACAACATGACTGTGTTAAACCTAATTTCAGGGAATACTTATTACTCTAACAAAATCGTTTCATTCTCACACAGCTGCACCCTGGTAGCTTTGCATAAGTGCTTACTGGTTGTTTTTTTTATAAGTAACCAAAGAAATGTACAACTTTGGATTCCATTGTTTCAAAACATTTTATTATGAATAATCCCAGACATACAGAAAATTGGATCACAAATAAAACATCACACAGCTGGCTTGAGGAAGACACACGAACACTTGCCCGGTTCTGGACTCTATGCAGCTCAGAGAACTTCTGTATGTTTAGAATAAGGTCATTTTACTAATGAAAAAGAAAAATTGAAAGCCATTTTCAGGGAATACCACCAAAATCCCATGGTAAAAGGCATGGTGGCATGTGTCTTCAAACCCTTCACTCACAAAGGCAAAGGCACGTGGATATCTGAGTCCAAGGTCAGCCTTGTCTACCATAACAAGTTTCACGACAGCCAGAGCTACATAATACAGAGACACAATGTCAAAGCAAAGAAACCAAAAAAAGTACTTCTTGCTTTACATGTCTGTCTGTCTGTCTGTTAATCCATCCATCCATTCAGCTTGTCTTTGGATGAACTTCAGAGTCTATTGGAGACACTGCTGGCTGTAGTTTGATCTTTGTTTTGGGTCTTTTTTTTTTCTTTTTAAAGTGATATCTGCATGTATATGATATCTGTACAGTCAACAAACTGCTGGTTGAAATGTTTGAAATCCAATTCCACACTGACCGAATGCTGGCATTTTCTTGCTGTTGTCCCTTGACAGCAAGTGTGGTTACTATAGCCACCTACACAGCATTGTGTGACGTGAATTACACAGGTTCTGTGCACATGTGCACTGTTTGACAGGCAGGATTTAGGTGTCAGAGGATTTAGGTGTCTGCTGGGGGGTGGTGTCTTGGAACCTGCTCCTGGAAAGGATTCTGATGGATGATTCTCCCACAAGACGCACTCATCCCCATGCTCTACAGAATGTGCTCTGACAAACTGTGCAGCTATGTGACTTGTCTCTTTGGGTACAGGACCCTGTAAGCAACCTGAAGGGCTTCCTGGCTGCTGACAGGGTGTGGAAGCTTTCCGTGTGCTCTAAAGCTAACTCGGGCTCTGCATCTAAAGGTTTCACCCAATGTCATGGAAGGAGTTGCACTGAACAAGAAAAGCCTGTCTGCCCCACATGGGACCCCAGGGGACTGTGTCTCCTGTATCCTTCCAAAGATTCTTCATGCCCATTGTCCATGGCTAGGGGTCAAGACCATCGTGGCAGCCTCTATACTCATGCTTGACAGGAAGAGCTCTACCGTGGAGCTTCGTGGCACCTTGCCTTTCCCCATTGACAATACAGTGTGAAGTCTGTGGCGAACATACCTGGCAATTCGTTCTCTTCGGTGGTATTCAATGGCACCATGGCCCTTCTTACAAGGCTTCCAGTCTTTAGCATGGTACAAAGGGTGTTCTGATGCTCACATCTTCATGGACCTCTGGGATCATCACTCAGGGAAACATCACATAAAATGGAATCTGAAGAATTGGGAGCCAGCGACTTAGACTCCAGGTGACAGTCCAGAGTGTAACCATGGCACAGTGCCTTCCCCCAACAACAACCTTGATGTACCCTGGATTTGCCAGGCTTCTGAAACAGATCCCTTTAGTAGAGGAAAAACGGGGCCTCAGAAAAACTAGTTGCTCTGTTTCTGGCTGTAAGTAGCCTGTGTGTTATATTTGCTGATATTATTGGCCCTGGCAACTTTTTCTGCTCCAGTGAAATCAGCCTGGGGTCAGAGGGCTGAGGGAGTGCATCCTGGTCCCCTACTCTCTCATTGTGGCCATGGGATTGGCCCACACTTTTGTTTCATAGCAGAGCTATAGGCCTTGTCTGGCTGTGGTGCAGAGGGTTTGCCACAGGGAGATGTGGGATGGGACACTGACTGCAAAAAGGATAGAAATCAGGCCTGGTCACACAGCCTATCATCCCAGCCCCTTGGGAGGCTGAGGCAGGAGGATCCTAAGGCCTGGCTGGGATACAGGATGAATTAAAATATGATAGTCTGGGCCAGTATTTTTGTCAACTTAGTAAGGAAAAAATGTTTTTCAAAGAAAAGCTAGGGCTGCAGCTCCACGGTAGAGCTCTTCCTGTCAAGCATGAGTATAGAGCAAAGGTAGGAACTGCAGCGGAGATGGGACAAGGTTCACGGTGTAAGGAAACTGAGAAGACCTGGAGACCAAAACCTTCCTGCCATCAGGGTGGCATGGATAGAAATGACCGGAACATCCCATGTGGGAGGATGGGGGAGCAGGCTCAGGCTTTTGGTTGAAGTAGTCAGCACATTGGGCTGGGGGGCAGGGGTGCCCCTAACCTGCATCAGTTGCAGAAAGCTTTTAGTCCAGCAATTTTATGCTGCAAGTTGCCTTGGGAGTGCCATGTGGCATACTAGTTGAGCTCCAAGGACCAGGAACTGTGTATCCCTGGGCCTGTGTCCCCTGAACTTTTAGGACCTGGACCTCATCTAGACAGAGGAGACATTCATAGGTTCTGTCACAGTAGACTGTGTGAGAATTATCAAATGACAGAGGCACAATCTGCAGGACTGGGATATTTGCACAATGCCAGGGCTCTATAGAGAGCTGACCTCACGGGGCTCATAGTGAGTTTCATCATCTCCAGATGACTTCTTTTATACTAACACTGTCCTCTTATGTTTGTGATACTTATTCAGTCTTTTGAGATAAGTGACATGGCCTCCTTTTTGTTTGCTTATCTTTTTGAGACAGTGTCTTGCTAGAAGCAAGAATTCGTGATCTTTGTGCCTCAGACTTCTGAGTGCTGAGACTATCGGTGTGCACCATGCCTGTATATCTCCATTTTTAGAAGAGAAAACAAAAGTTCTGGGTAGTCAGGCGTATTATGCGGTAGACTTGGTATTCATTTGCAGGCTTGTGACAACACACTCTCCAACCAGAGGAGAGAAGGGGCTGGGGAAAGCTACTGAGAGGCAGAAATCTAATAAAAGAGATAATGAACTTGGCGTTGAAAAACAAGCAACAGAGAGACTGTGAGAATCTCCTAGTCTTCAGCAAAGAGTGCAATTAGTCTAGCAGCAAATTCTACTGTCCCAATTACACTGCCCCAAACAGTGTTTGCTAATTATCCAGTGATGGCAGTGGCTGCACTCAGGCATTACTGGCGATATCGATGAAAATTCAATGGCATCTACTAATATTATCTGTGTCTGATGACCTCACAGCCTTCCTGCCTGCTTTCTTCCCTATGAACACAGCCCACAGGTGGGAAGAGATGACAGAAGGTCACCCCACTGCAACTATTCAATTTTTTCCACATAGGAAATAAGATCCAACAGGCTTCCCAGAAGGGTGGAGAGAACCATGGCTTTGAATGTCATCTGCTGTGAAGCCATGACCGGAATGTCTGTGCTGATAGGGAAAGGACCTAAGGGCAGTCTGTGAGGGACAAGCTACTAAAGCAACACCTTCAGAATGGAGCCCCACACTCAACCAAGAATCCAACAGCAGACATCTCTCCGCATGCCAGCTGTGGATCTGGTGTGTGTGTTCAGTGCTACCACCTACCACCTTGCCATGTGTCCAGTGGCACACCCAGGGTCCAGCTCCAGTATGAAGAGGCTTCCCAGTTAAGCCTACTGGATGCCACCTGAATGGAATCTTGCAGAACACGCTTTCCCACGCCAGACACCTTCATCGGGTCGTGTGGCAGGGACACATCATATCCTATTTTCTCATCCTGTTCTTACATCACAGTTCCTTTCTCTCTTTCCTCCATGTGTGGGCATTTCAATGGCTTCAGATATTGGCCACTACTGAGAAATTTGCTCTGAATGCCTTTGTGTGTGGCAAAGTAGACATTAGCATGTAGTATGGGCATGCTGGGCCATGTTCAGCCTTGCTCCGCCTAACCCAATCATCGCCATGCTGAGTTTTAAAAATTAATGGAATGACAGATTTTAGGAAAATAAAATCTATTTGTAAAATACCTGAGAGGCAGGAAGGGACAGGAGGCGCTAGCTTACTATCTCCTTAGCTTTTTATTTTTACTTTAACTTTTTAAATGTTTTGGTTAGAACATAGAGAAATGGGTTTCTCTGTGTCATCATTTTTGGTAATTTTTTTAAGTTTTATTTTTATTTCATGAGTGTGAGTGTTTTGCCTGTGTGTGTGTGTCTATGCACCACATGAATGCAGTGCCCACAGAGGCAAGAATAGGATGTTCAATCCCCTGAAACTGGAGTTATGGACAGCTCTGAGCTGTTACGTGGGTGCTGGGAGCCAAACCTGGGTCCTTTGCAAGAATAGCCATTGCTCCTAACCACTGAGCTTTCTCTCCAGCCCCATTTATAGTCATTTCTTTTTTATATGTATTTCTTTTTTTAACTTTTTATTTTTTCTTTCAGATTTTTTATTTGAATTAGAAACAAGATTGCTTTACATGACAATCCCAGTTCCCTTCTCCCTCCCATCCTCCCCTACCACTCCCCCACCAACTAAAACCCTACCTATCACATATCCTTTCTGCGCCCCCCCTGTATGGTGAGGCCTTCCATAGGGGGTCATCAGAGTCTATCGTATTCTTGGGCCTAGGCCCACCCCATTATAGTCATTTCTTATTCATCATTGTGACTATTCCCTGATGCTTGTCTGTCCCTCTTGCTAGTCCCCTTTCTTCTCTAAGTAGTCCCCCTTCTGCTTTCATGACACATACATGCTTGCTTCTTCCCTTTAAGTCTCCCTCTCCCCTCTCATAGTCTTTCTATTCTATTCTCTCTCTCTCTCTCTCTCTCTCTCTCTCTCTCTCTCACACACACACACACACACACACACACACACACACACACACGTGAAAATATTGATGTTTGTCTTTCTGACTCTGACTCCGGTTTATTCTGGTTAACCTACCGATCTCTAGTTCTGCCCGCTTGTTATAACAAAGGACAATGCAGAAGAACCTTTGAGAGTGGTTAACGATTTAGTCTAAGGCTTCTAAGTGCTGCCCTTTTCTTCTATGCTCAGGTATGGTCAGATGACAGCGGGCAGCTACTGCTACATTGGTCCCCAGGGAATCGTCCATGGCACTGTGGTGAGAGATGGGCACACATGATGAGTGGCGGGCCCCTGCAGGTGGATCTCCTGGGAGTGGACAATAAGCACCCTGCCTCTCCTGCCTACAGCTCACTGTGCTGAACGCTGGTCGGCGTTACCTGGGCATTGAGGACCTGGCAGGGAAGGTTTTTGTCACCTCTGGGCTCGGTGGGATGAGCGGGGCTCAAGCCAAGGCTGCAGCCATTGTTGGATGCATTGGGGTGATCGCAGAGGTAAGATGGGGAGCTCTGCCTGTAGCTCCTTCAAAATTCCCTGATTCACTCATTCACTCCTCTGCCTGCTTGCTCTCCTCTCTCTCCCTTGTCTTCTATCCTTTCCTTCTCTGCCTGCCACACCTTTCCACTCTTCCCATCAAATCTTCTTGATTTCTTCCACCAAACCCCCTCACCTCCTCCACAAAGTCTTGTGCTACCTCATCACATAGGTCCCTCCCCTGCTTGCACAGGGTCCACCACCCTCCATGGTCCATGCCTGCTAGCTTCCAGCCCATGAAGCTGAGATGGTGTGTGTACAGCCATTGCTTCCTGTGTCTGTCCCATCAGATGAGGAACCTAGATGACAAAGAATAAATATTTGTGAATTAAATTAGTGTAGAGCACCCCTCCCCCAGCTTTAGCTGTTGACGTTGGATGGAGGCAGAGAAGCTGCTCCTTCACAGAGGTGTGCACGGGCTGGGGGGTGGGGGGGCGGGCTTGCCCTAATGCCTCTCACATCTGTTTGGAAGATGCCAAAGTCAAGGAGGGAAGAAGGGGGCAGCAGCAGTGAGGAGATTTGAGCTAAGTCTTGGGCACACACCGTGTAATTTGGCTTAGTTGGCACCACCTGTGTCTTGCATGCCTGAGCTTTGCTAGGACTATGTCAGGCTGCAGGTAACAGGACATCTGTAGCAGCTTACATAAGTAAGACTTTTATTTTTTCTCATCAACTGATGTCACTATTGTTGGTTTAGCGGCTCATTAATGTCAGTGCTAGCTCTCTAGATTCTTCTGGGCTTTTTTCATGAAGATAAAAATCGCTGCACCAGCCAAACATGCCATCCACATTCAAACCAGAAAGAAATGAAAAGAGACATGTCCCCTCTGGCTGACTATCTCAGCAGGGAATCGTGTCTCAAAAGCCCCTTCTTTTCTCCCATCGGTTGTAGTGACTGCCCGGAGGCTGCATCATGAAAGTGGGGCGGGTTCATAGGGTAGCACCTCTCAAGAGGCTGTTCAGGGGCGATGTGTAAATGGATGACCTGTGTCCCATGACCTCAGGTTGACAAATCTGCACTTGTAAAACGTCACCGGCAAGGCTGGCTGATGGAAGTGACTGACAGCTTGGACCACTGCATTGTGAGACTCAGGTACAGTTGACTGAGTGGGATTTGGAGCGCTTGACCCTGGACATTGGAAGCAGGGGATAAAGTGTGGTTAGGACCATCCAGTGCCTGATGTCCAGCCACAGGTGCCGTCTAGAGGTTCCACTGTGAAAGAAAGCATCATGGGAGGGATCTATAGGGAGTCCATTCCCCAGGGATTATTGCTGCTGGCTTGTGAGCAGCCATGGGACTCTGAACTTGAGACTCTCCTATATTCCCCTCCCAAGTAATGGAATTGTAGATGAATGTTACCATGCCTGACTTATCTGTTTCTTTCTTATCTATTTCTGTTAGTATCCTCTTGTCTATTTCTATTTCTCCAAATAATTTTGGAATCATCATTAGTAAATCCTACCACTTCTTTGTCCCATCCCATCAGTGAGTTCTATGAAGAGCCTATTAGGGTTGAGGCACCTGTTTCCCAGTAGCCACTGCAGCTCAGCTCAACCTATTTTGTGCATTCCAGCCTGCATTTTTCTTTTTCTTGTATTATGGGGTATATGAGAACAAACCTTATCCTAGCATATGCCTCTGGGTCCACATTCTTCCAAGTACAAGCTCACACAGGCTCACAGTTACACTCATGCCCTCACTCATCCAGACCCATACTCACTAGGCCCAAACTCATACAGACCCCGGCAGGCCCACACTTACACAGATTCATATTCACACATCGGCCCACAGTTACACACAGGCCCACACTTATGTGCAAGCCCATACTCATACGCATGTCCACAGTCACACAAGTGCCCTTAGTCACAGAGGCTCACACTCATATACAGGCCTCCAGTTACACACAGGCTCACACACTCAGGTAATCTCACTCTCACACAGTCCCACTCTCTGACACAAGCCCACACTCACACACAGGCCCTAGGTGACCTCCTACATCTGTCACATTTGGCCAGCGTTGAATGTCTTGCATGCAGGCAGAGCAGCTGCATCCAGGGCATCTGAGGACAGATATAGGTCATCTGTTCTGCTCTTGTGTCCTTCTAGGGAAGCAAGGAAGAAGAAAGAGGTACTCAGCCTTGGCTATCATGGCAACGTGGTGGACCTTTGGTAAGTGGAAATCAGTGGCTTGGGTATCTCAGGGGTGCAAACCAAGTACTTCCAAGCCACAAGCTCTGAACCTCAGCTCTGTCCGTCCCGGGAAGGGCAACATCCTCACCCAGACCCACACAGCCCGTGCATTTTGTAAAGGAGAAAGTAGACACTACATACAGGGTGTGTGGGTGGAGATGCGGGCTGCAGTTTCTGCTGGCTAGCCCTCCTCCAACCCATGCATGCCTGCCCTGCCCTGACCACCCCACCACTTTCCCAGGGAGCGTCTGGTCCATGAACTGGACACTACAGGGGAGCTCTTGGTGGATCTTGGGTCAGACCAGACATCCTGCCACAACCCGTTCAATGGAGGCTACTACCCTGTGCAGCTCAGCTTCTCGGAGGCCCAGAGCCTCATGTCCTCCAACCCAGCTGCCTTCAAGAACCTGGTGCAGGAAAGGTGGGTGACAGGAAAGGATTGCTCAGGGCAGGACAGCGGAACATGCAGGAGCCTAGTCTTTCTGAGCCTCAGCTTCCTTCTTTCAGTGAGGATCATGAGCACAGTACTTTTGGGAATGATGGGATAAACTGAATTGATATTTGTAAAATTCCTAGGGCAGCTTCCATATCTGTGCTGGGTACACACTGGGACACCTAGTACCCTTGTCTGGCACATTGGATCCAGGGTCTGATGGAGAATGCTGATTTGAGGGGGCACTATAAGGCAGCAGGTGTTGAGGGGTTCCGGGTTGTAAGTAGACATGGGAATCAGCCACACTGGGAACAGTCACAGTGAGCTAGAGGAGGCTGGTTCTCCAGGAGACTTCCTGGAACTAGGTTTAGAAGGCCTTGGGAAGCTTGATGGGGTGGGGCTGCAGAGCTGGAGGACAGGTCAGAGACTGATCACCTGTTTGTTGCAGCCTGAGGAGGCACGTCTCAGCCATCAACAGGTTGGCCCAGGAGAAGTTCTTCTTTTGGGACTATGGTAATGCCTTCCTCTTGGAGGCTCAGCGAGCAGGTAAGCAGGCAGGAGTTTGGACAAGTGGTGTCTGGGACATGTGTGAGCCTACCTGGGTAAACTCCTTTCCCCCTCTCATACCCATAGCTCAGCCGCATGGTCACCCAGTAAGTACCCGGGAGATCTCGTTGTGCCTTTTACCCTGTTTTTCCTTCTTGAAGCTGGTCCTACTAGGCAGCCAGGCCTCTCTGGGCCTCAACTTCTCCTTACATTTTAAAAATATAAAAGACCCAGAGCCCACAAGAAATTGTCTCCTTCCAGGCCCTCTTCATGTCCATTTGCAGGGCCACTTGCAGACCTAGTAGGATGGGGTTCTCTGGGTGGCACCCTGGGGCTAACACTGAGTCTGTGGGCGATATGTCTGTGCCCTACACCTAGACCACACAGATGGCAGTATACCACCCAGGGCTGCACTCTGCTTTTTCTCCTCTTATTTTGCCTGAGGAAAGATCTTGAGACTCTGTTCCCAGTCCTTCCCAGGGCCACTTGTTTAAGTCACTGTTTGTGGTCATGGGTGCTCACACAGATCCTGCTTCACAGGAGCAGATGTGGAGAAGAAAGGAGCCAACAAGACGGAGTTCCGCTACCCCTCCTATGTCCAGCACATTATGGGGTGAGTGATGGAGGTTCCATTTTGGGGTGTCTAGTACCTTTTCGGCTCCTCTCAGGACTTAGGACCTGGTCTTTGCAGCTGGAAGAGCCTCCAACACGGATCGTCACAGAGCTGTGTGCTGAGACCTCACGCAGCTGGGAAGTAGCCATGCAGTGGTCACAGCATTTCTTCATAACACACAAGGGCAGAGGAGGTTCTGTGGGGCCTCAGTGAGAAGACAGGGAACCAAGGGCCCTGATGGCCAAGGTCATTCCCTGTGCACACCATCCTGCCATACACCCACTCATTCCCCTAAATGATGTGGCCAGGGAGCTGTCCTTTGGATGATGATTCAGTCCTGAAGACCAAGATGTACAGTGGCTTGAGGTCCTTATGCCATCTGGCTGTTCAGAGCAGGTCTGAGAAGGGCCAGATGCCCAAGAGAAATAGGGAAGTAGGGGAGGGAACCCAGCAGGAACCAGGGCCGCAGTAGATCAGTCAAGGAATCTGGACTTTCAGACTCGCAGGTCTCTGTGTGCACAGAGGGGCCCAGAGAAGGGTGTCAGACATCTCAGGATGGAGTCCAGAGAGGCAGAAGTTGCCTTTGAGTTTTGCTGCTCTGGGTGGAAGCGGAGCCAAGGGTGGGCTGGGACACTGGAGTACATAGTGACTATGTTTTCCCTAGGGAAGAGAAGTAGAAAAGAGACAGCAGGGACATACTCAGCTGGGCTTGGCAAGTATGGAGTTAGTATGGCTCAGGGCTATAATATCCCGCTGCCCACTTCAACTGGCACAGAAGCTGAGTCACCAGGGAAAGCCAGGCTGGGTCTACACATAGACGACTGGTTTTCATGTAGTCTTCCTAAGAGTAATTTGAGAAAACATCTGCTTGTCTTTGTCCCATTCCCTGCTCCTGCCACTAGAGAAGTGTAGTGGTACAAGTTTAGAGACGGGAGCAGAAGCCAAGGAGGAGGCAGAGGAGCAAGGAGGTCCTCTATGACTTATTGCTTAGAGGCAACAGTTTTGAGCTCATTCTGGACCCTGCCTCTCTCCCCGAAGCATGCCCTCATGCCAATCCCCAGCTCAGCAAGAAGGTGCAGGCAGCCCAGGAGGTTGTGACTAAGGAGACATTTGTCTTTGCAGGGACATATTCTCCCAGGGCTTTGGGCCCTTCCGCTGGGTATGCACGTCGGGGGACCCTCAGGACCTGGCTGTCACTGATCATCTGGCCACATCTGTGCTGGAGAAAGCCATTGCTGATGGAGGTGGTACTTCTGGGTGGGTGGCACTCAGGAGTGGTTGGTCTCCCAAATCCCCTGCCTCTGTAGGGCACCTGGTACCTAGTGTCATATTCTGCATAGATCTCAGGACTACAGGCTGCTGCCCAGGGGACCTCGAGCACTTTCAGACCTTGCTCTTTCAAAGCTGTCGAGAGCTTGAAGCCTATCCACAACTCAGGCTCTGCCCTCCAGCTCTGTGCCCACCTCTGCCTCTGTCCCTGCTGGCACAAGGAACTTTAAGTCAGTCAGATATCTGTCACTGCGGCAAACACCTGAGTGAGCCAGCCTTCCTCTTAAATTGGGGAGGTTTTCTTTTGCCTTTTGGCTTCAAAGACTTCAGTGGTCAGTTGGCTCCATTATTTTGGAGTGGAACTCTGCTGGGAACCAAAGGGAGGAGTGGCCCCAACATCTCCTTCAAGGCTACACCCCAAATGATCTCACTTCCTTCCACTTAAAGGTCCCATCATCCTCCAATAGTGTACAGGATGGCAACCAGCCCCACAATGCCCAGGGTCTGCTGGATATTCATACACTGCAGGCCCTCTCTGACTCAGCCACTCTCCTGCAGGCCCCATTCACCAGGAGATGGGAGGGAGTCACTTGAGCATTGGCTTTGTTTGATGCATTTAGGAATGCTTTCTCATTCGCTTCAGCTTCCTTGTATGAGTATGACACCCCATGCCAGGTCCGGTTGGCACCCACCTGATGTTCAAGTTCTCTGAGCATTGGGTCCCTGAGCTCATCTTGATCGTAGATGCAGAGGTTTGGTTCTGCCTCTTAGCCTGGTGACTGAGATCTTCCTGTGTCTACATGTCCCTGATGCTTTCTTGAAGCACATATTGTCAGTCAAGGGCAAAGAGGAGGCCAGACCAAGTTGAAAGAAGTAGCTGGGGTTTTACATTGGGAAATCTGGCCTACTGCCTTCCCGGCTTCTCTAGCTCAGAAGAGCTGCCTGGCCCTAAGCAGGCACAGGTGGGTGTCCGCTGGGTGGCTACTACCCAGTGCTCCACAAAGACTCTGAGTGCCTACAGATGTGGTGGCTAAGAACCTCCAGCACAGCCAATGTCTATATACAGTGTGACCTTGCCAAGCAGGGACACTCCAGCCTGAGGCACTTCCACCAGGCAGAGCAGACAGATGCTGAGGACCTCCAGGGCTCAGGGCACAGTATAAGAACGTAGTGTAATAAGCGGTGATGTGGTCAAATGCACCTTCACTCTATCGATGTTCTCTGCACTTTCCATGGAGTCTCAGCTCTCACATTACCAGTCTGTTCTCACGAGCTGCTCAGACCTGCTGTCACCATGGCCACCCACCTCCTCTTGCCTCCTCCTGGGGTAGGCCAAGCATTCCCACTTTAGGACCTCATGCTGGATGTTCCCTCTGTAGTTCTGTTCCCACAGAGCTTCTCAGCATTGAGGACTCTGACCTTCCCTTTCTTGGGGAGCCTTCATCCTCCTAATGCATCCCCTAGTAACTTAGCTCACCACACACCTATTCACAGCCAACTGTAGTTCTTGTTCCCGTGCCTGGCTCAGTGTCTGGTACACAATAAGTACTCAATAGTTATTCTTTGAGGGAATGGGTGCATCAGTGATGAACTGTAGAAGCCCACCCATTAATTCTTGTTGTTGTTGACTGGTTCCCAAATTCAGGATGGCAAGTTTAGGGGCATCACCCAAGGTCTCCAGGTACCTATGGCAAACATCCATCAGAAAAGAGAACTGGGGCCCCTGGCATCAGATTCCAGGGCCTGAGATACCCCTTCCTTTTCTCCTTGCAGTGAAGGCATCCGTTAAGCTACAGTACATGGATAACATCCGCTGGATCCGGGAGGCTGCCAAGCACCAGCTGGTGAGAGCTTGACTTGGGGGAAGATGGGTACTGCAGTCTCATGAAGGAGGGTGAGCTGTCAAGAAACTGCCCAGAAACAAGGTGCAGGCACAGTCTCAGCACAGTCCCAGCACCCATCTTGCCATGCCCTGAGAAGTTACAAGACCCTGCATCCATGTGCCTGTTGATAGCAGCACCATGGTGGCCACCTTATCCAAGAAAGGGCTTGTAAAGGGTGTCTGGATAGCAACATGGAGAAACTGGAAACCTTAGACAATGTTGGTGGGGGTATAAAGCAGTGCAATCTAGTTAACCCATGCTGGCTGTAGACTTAATAGGATTGGAACTGATTTCAGGGTGCTATAGGTACTGTAGCTAAAATGCCAATGCAATCCAAATGGCTCTTGGCAGACAAATAGATCAGCAAAATGTCTCTCCTTACAAAGCAACAAGTAAGGGTATTCTGCCAATCACTGCCACCTGCATAAAACTGAAGGACATGACATTAAGAGAAATAAGTCATTCGCAAAAGGACAAACCCTTGCAAGCTGCCACTCACATGCAGCTCCTAGAGTAGGCAAGCCATAAACAAGGAAGTAGCAGAGTTGTGCCATGGCTGGGGCTGGTGGGGGACTTGGGAAAATGAAAAGGTCCTGGAGCTGGATGTTGGCGCCAGCTGCACAGCCCTGTGAGGTAGTTCATGCCACCAGGCAGCATGCTGAAAACTGATTAAGGTGGTCAAGTTTATGTTATGTGTATATCTTAGCTAGGGTTTCTATTGTTGCAATGAAACACCAGGACCAAAATCAAGTAGGGGAGGAAAAGGTTTATTTGACTTCCACTTCCACTAATGTTTTAGTCCATCATTGAAAGAAGCCAAGGAAAGAGCTCTAGTTGGGTGGGAACCTGGAGGCAGGAGCTGATGCAGAGGCCCTGGAGGGGTGCTGCTTACTGGCTTGCTTCTCATGGCTTGTTCAGACTTCTTCTCATAGAACTCAGGACTGCCAGTCCAGAAATAGCACCATCCACAACGGGCTGCGCTCTCCCCCATCAATCACTAAGAAAATGCCCTACATTTGGACTTTATGGAGGCATTTGTCAGTTGAAAATCCCTCCTTTCACATAATTCTAGCTTGTGTCAAGTTGAGATAAAACTAGCCGGCACAGTGTATTTCACTGATTTTCTTTTAATGAAGAGGATAGAGGGTGGGCCTGGGCTCTGAAGCAGCAAACAAGGCCCTCCTTCTTCCAGCCACTCCACAAACAGTCTCTGGAGTTCCTGTGAGCAGTGAGAGCTCAGGCACCGTAACACTCTCAGCTGAATGCCCTGGGTGAGTGGTTCAACCTCCATCTGTGCCATGAAGGCAGCAGTGCTGGACCTTGCAGTGGGCCTCTGTGACCATCCCTGGGCACAGCTCTGCCAGGCCTGGAGCTGAGTACATAAGTGAAGGATAAGCAGGGGGACAAATGGTTGGTCAGAAAAGGAATCCGATGACAGAGAACAGCCACCAGGCCCTGATTAGAGAGGATGGGAGGAATGAGGAAATTAAATAAAGAAGGAGCATTTGGTTCACACAAGACTATGCTAGCCAGTAGGTCCCTGGCCGGAGGTCTCAGGGCCAGGAGGGAACTGTCCCCATCATGGCCCATCCCATCTTAGGGCCATATTTTCCATGTGTGCCCCCATAAACCCCCATGTGCCAGTCACAGTCTCTGTGACCCAAGTCTAAGCCATGGGGCCTGGGGCTGGGGTCAGGGTAGAGGGAGTGCTACAGATGGAATACACAAACCATCCAGTGAGGTGGGAGAAGGAGAGGCAGAGCTGGCGGCAGGGATGCCACTGTCTGGGGCTGCTGCAAGGGGGGTGTTCAAAGCCAGCTGCACATGCCACAGGGCCAGCAAGCAGGAGGCGCTGTTCACCTTTGAGTGGAATTGATCAGAAGGAGCTTGCTCACCCTACTTCAAATGGTTTGTGGCAGTTAATCTTCTTGAAAGCTGGTCATTCTTTTTATATATATGACATTCTTGACAAGCATGGCAGTTGTGTTTGATCTCCTCCTCAGTGTGTGACCAAATACCCTACAAGAAGCCACTTAAGGAAAGAACATTTGTTATGGCGCGTGATTTAAGGGAGCAGTCCATCGCGGCTGGGAAGGCGCAGCGTTAAGAGCATTAGGAGCGTGAGGCAACTAGTCACACTGCATCCACGCTGGCGCTCAGCCTGCTTTCTGCTTTTCATAGACAAGGAGCCCAGCCCGGGAGATGGTGCTGCCTACATTAGGAGTCTTCCCTCTTCAGTTAGCCTTCCCTAAAACTCTTCCTAGTGCTCCACAGATGTGTTCCCACAGCCATTCTAAATCCAGTCAGATTCACAATGAAGATTAACTGCCACAAACCATTTTATAGCAGTTTTTCCTCATTTCCCCTAAGAAATATGAACACCTAACAGCACTGATTCACACTTACAGATAAAAAAAAAAAAAAAAAAAACTGGAGGCACCTGTAGGAACCAAGGCCATTAGTTAGACCCAGAGAAGATACTGGTCCCACTGCCCACGCCCACTCTGAGCCTTGTAAGGCATTAGTGTCCTTGTCATCTGTCCTTGCCCTCTTTTGCAGTTTTGGCCAGCTCCCTAGGCAGGAGGGGCAAACACGCTTCTTTAGAGAAAGTGTGGATTTTTGGTTTTTCAGCCCAGGCACTGCCAACATTTGGGAAGGAGGACTTTTAAAAATTGCAGCAAGCCTGCAATTAAAGGCATGTGGTAGCGCATGCCTTTAATCCCAGCACTTGGGAGGCAGAGGCAGGTGGATCTCTGTGAGTTCAAGACCAGCCTGGTCTAACAGAGTGAATGCCAGGATAGGCTCCAAAGCCACAGAGAAACCCTGTCTCGAAAAACCAAAAAAAAAAAAAAAAAGGCTCAAAGAGGCAGGACCCACAATAGGAAACCTCCATGGTTCCCATGGAGTAGTCACTGGGGGTCCTTCAGGGATGGACCCTAAGGAAAAGATCATAGAACAGAATGAGATGTACCAGGCCTCATGAAAAGTCCATTTGTTGGCATGCAAAGCCCACCAGTGTAGTATCCGTTGGGCTTGATGAGAGAGGAGCCCCTAGAGCCTCATATGTTAGAGCTGCCATGCATCTCCAGGGTCCTCTTGGCTCTCCCTAGAAGGACCAGCTGGCTGCAGTTGGCCAGGTCACATGGCTGCAGTGTCACTCACATCTCTCCCATACCACTAGTTCTTCTTTTTTTAAATAAACATTCTTCTTTTTAAAAGATTTTATTTATTTATTTATTATGTATTCAACATTCTGCTTCCATGTATATCTGCACACCAGAAGAGGGCACCAGATCTCATAAGGGATGGTTGTGAGCCACCATGTGGTTGCTGGGAGTTGAACTCAGGACCCCTGGAAGAACAGTCGGTGCTCTTAACCTCTGAGCCATCTCTCCAGCCCACCACTAGTTCTTGGATGCTTGTTTTTAGCTGAGGGGCTTTCTCATTCTCTCCTCTGCAGGTGGTGGGCTCCCAGGCGAGGATCCTGTACTCAGACCAGAAAGGACGTGTGGCCATTGCTGTGGCCATTAACCAAGCCATCGCCAGTGGGAAGATCAAGGTGATATAGCCTGTGGTGCTTCCAGGAGACTTCATAGACACCTTACCACAAGGCCCTGCTTGGGGTTTCCCGGTTATGACCTCTGGCTCACACTCCAGTCTACCTTCCCCCTCTCCAACCTTCTGAGATAGCTGCTCTCACCAGCACCCTGACCCAGTAGCAGGGAGCCTTCACCCTCCCCTAGCTGAGTTCCCTTGTAGAGATACTGGGTTCCCTGAAGGCCTTGGACTCTGTGGAGCAGATAGGCAGAGGGGCCTAGTGAAGAGCTGCTCTGGGAGCCAAGGGGTAAGGAAGGAAGGAAGGACAACATGGAGGGCCTATCACACCCCCCAGAACCCCAACTCTGAGCATATGTCACAAAGGGTGAGCAGGCTTGTTCAAACACAAGTCCCAACAGGGTCTTTTTTGCTGTGACCTGGGCAAATTGGGTCACTCTGACTCAGAATTTCTCTATTCTGTGAAAAGAATAGCATGCTGAAACCCCAAATGTAGGTGTGAGGCTCAAATGAGTCACAGTCCACAAAAGCAATGCCACACATCTTTTGTGTTGTCTTGTTCAAACTGTGATAAATGTCCCCAAGTTCACTTACTTTCCTCATACTTCTGGGGACCCAGAAACCTGAGCCTATATGCTTGAAGAGGACAGTCAATATTTTCCATCTTGTTTAGGAGACTGTGTCCTGTTCTTGGTGGCATTGCTGTCAGGAGGACGGGGTATTACTCAGAGGGACACGGCAGAGGGCAAGATGGACAAGGTCCCAGCTTTGGAGCTGGTGTACGGAAGGGAGACAGAAACATAACTGCAGGTATCAGTTAGATGTTTACATGGGTTGTGAATCCTGGGAAAACATGAGCCAAGGGGTGAGATGGAGATACATGGTTGGTCAGGATGGGCCTTTCTGGAGTGCTGGCATAAAACTGAACCCTGGATAACTAGAGGTGCCAGACGGCAGTTTCACTGCAGAGTTTAAGTCATAGGCTCGGCATGGCCTGCTCAAGGAAGGCAAGGGCAGCTGGAGGTTTCTGAGTTCCACGGAGTCTTTGAGCCTCCCAGCAGGTTGCATCATATTCAATGAGCCTCTGAAATTCCAAGAACCACTGTTGATGGTTGGGAAGGCTAGCTGCATCTCCTTCATTGTACATTTTGAGGAAGATGCCTGGGCCCAGGCTAGCAATAGCATTATCTCATTGGAGCTAAATGGCAGTCCCTGTGGGTGACCTGAGCCCACCTGTCTTCAGCCACACCTTTTGCACCTCCAGGGTTAGTGGCACTCCACCACATGGGTACAGGCAAGAGAGTCACCCACTGTGTCTACTGGGTTCCCAGGGGTCCTGAAATCTTTAGACTAGAGGGAGCACTATTTGCACACATGTGACTGATTTCACCATGTGGTCTCTGTCCTCACAGACACTGGCAGCATGAAAATGGTCCCATCAATTGCCTAGTCTAGATAATCAAGGCTCAGGGAAGGGAGATGGGCTAAGGGACTTGATCACTGGCTTTCAAGCTCTTTGGTGTAGGTCAAGTCCCTTAGCCCTTCTGTGCCTCTGTTGGCTTGCCTTTGAAGTGAGCATGTTAGCAGTCCTGCTGTCTGGGTAGGGTTTTGGTGAAGACCTGTGCTCTCATGCTAGTGTGTCGCACCGATGCCACCTGACACACAGGAACCTACTTGCAGCTCTAGGTGCTTCTTGGTAGAGTGTGTAGCAGGATTTTCTTTGGACTTCCAGCTCCCAGATAATGACATGGAGATTTCTTATTAGTTATAAAAGCTTGACCTTAGCTTAGGCTTGTTTCCAACTAGGTCTTATAACTTAAATTAACCTGTATATATTGTTCTGCCATGTGGCTTCTTACCTGTGCTCTGTACTGTGCATCCCACTTCCTCTGTGTCTGGCTGGTGAGTTCCCTGCCTCTCAGATTCTTCCCAGAGTTCCTGTTTCTGCCCAGAAGTCCCACCTATCCTCTCCTGCCTGCCTATTGACCATTCAGCTCTTTGTTAAACCAATCAGAAAGTGCCTTGGCAGAAACACATCTTGACAGTGTACAAAAGGATTATTCCACAACATTTCCACCTTTTGTTTAATAAAAAGGAAAGGTTTTAACTCTAAAACAGTAAAACTGTATACAATAAGAATAGTTATCAGGTAAAAATTACATTCACAATGTCCAGTCCATTTGTATGCAACAATTTTGGAGAAGGTATTCTATTATCTATCCTATCTTGGTGAGTGCAAAGTTTTATACTTAAACTACTTTCTATCATAACTTGCATTACCAACTTAAAAATATCCCTTAGGCCTTAAACATTTTATTTAGATAAACAACTTAAGCTTTTATGCCTTTCAACCTTTATAAACTTTATATCTCTTTTGTAGGTTTCTTTTTTTAATTTGGTAACAAGAAAAACTGTAAAACTATACCTATCTAGTCTTCAACCTCAATCAGAGACCTGACAAGGATAAGATATTACCCGAGTAAACAGGAAGTGCAGAGCAAACCACTTCCAAAACAATATTTCTGTAGAGGCACCTGGCTGCCTGAACAATCACCCAAGGCTCCTCTGCAACACTGGAGCATCTGTCTTTGGCCTACAGGCCTAGAATGTCTGACAGACTTTTCTGTGAAGCAGGAATTTTGAAGTACTGTCCTACCTTGTCTTTTAGTAA
The DNA here is from genome assembly GCF_003668045.3 of Cricetulus griseus. Lineage (NCBI taxonomy): Eukaryota > Metazoa > Chordata > Mammalia > Rodentia > Cricetidae > Cricetulus > Cricetulus griseus. Next base: position 53,461,857 of record NC_048601.1, on the reverse strand, counting down.
AGTTTGGCGGTCACTTTCTTTTGTGTCCTGTTTATCCTATTTGGGCAGCATACTGTCAGCAGTTGATGAAAGGGCAGTTTCTGGCCCAGTGACAAACTTTGCCACAAATGAAAGCAAACTCCATATGGAGGTTCTTCGATTCCCATCATCTTCTCTGAAGTAGATTGATACTGTCAGGAGCAAACATGTCTCACTGTCATGAAAAGTCTAATGTTATTGAAACATATCAAGTGACATAATCTATAGGTTTCTGAAGTGTTTGAAGACTACCTATCTATCTAAAATATGTCTCTGTTTGACCTTGAAAATATACCTAACATGGCTACAAGTTTGATTGTTATAAATGATTAACTAATCACCTGCATTTCTCTATCATCCTAAATAGTTTGTAATAATAACTTTCAAGAACTAGAACTTTACATTACATTTTTAAATGAGCTGTATAGGTACAATACCTTAAACATATATACAGTATGTTATAACAAAAATAACCTTAAATTTGTACCATACACAAAAATCCAAGGGAAAAGAATCCAAACCGTATCTGAGTAATCTCACTTTTATCCTCCGCCTCATGCTAGCAAGCCTTGTGGACACCACTGACTTGTATACCCTTCCCTGTCCCCCACAGGCACCAGTGGTCCTGAGTCGTGACCACCATGATGTGAGTGGCACTGACAGCCCCTTTAGGGAGACTTCCAATATTTATGATGGCTCTGCCTTCTGCGCAGGTAAGGAAAATGAAAGGATTGTTGTCACTTAATATTAGCCCATTGAGGAGATGAACATCCATAGTCCCAGTACCTCTAGCAGCTGAGTGGGACAGGCATCTTGAGCTTAAGAATTAGAAGCAGCCTCGGTAACACAGAGAGACCTCATCTCAAAGGGAGGAAGGAGATTCCCTGTATTCCGGATTCTGGGCTGCAGGCTCTCTCCCTCCTCTTCCTCACTCAGTACCAGGGAGGGTCTAGGTTCCCTGATCTCTGTGAGAATTGGGGTGGGAGTGGTGGATAAAGAGCTACAAGAGGAAGCAGCAGACTTATGCCTGTGACTCCAGGGTAGCAAAGTAGCAAAAGTCACAGACCTACTCACACCTGTCTCTCAACATGTTAGATGCTTCGAAGGCAACCATCTGGGGCTCTGCTTCTTCATGGGTGCCTGGCTCTATAGTTTGCTATGTATGTGGCTACTCTGTAATGATTAACTCATCCCTGGTGCAGCAAAGCAACTGTGGAAAACCAGAACTAGGGCTGAAATAGTGAAGACTAATTACTTGTAGCCGATAGGGAAGCACTGGTGGCCAAAGCACCATCCCCCCCAAAGGAAACCAGAGGCTCTTTAGTGGGGAAACTCATACTCATTCATGTAGGAAGACACCTCACAACTGGGTATTCTCAGATGGAGCTTGTGCAGCTTACCCATTCAAAAAATGTTGGATAGGAAAAACTCCTGGGTAGAGGAGTGTGATAATAAAAAAATTTTTTCCTCTAAGTCATCTAAGAGGACTGAGCCAGGATGACTTCTGGGCTTCTCTGGAGAGCCTTATCAGAAGCAAAAGTACTACTTGGAGGGGGCTAACCATATTTAAAGAGACAGTACACCCACTGTGTAGTGGTGATCGCCTCTCAAATACCTGTCCAGTGGCCAACATGGGGACTTCACTTCTCTGATGGAGTCAAGAAGCATCATTCATTTGCAATCCTGCTCTAGGCACGAATGGGCATTAAGTACCAGAGAGTGTGGTTGTAGGGAAGGATAATAGGTATAAGTGGGCTCTGTCAGTTTCTGGTGCTTCCTCTGGTTCTGGACTCCCCTGTCTCTGTTCCCCACTTTCCCACTGTCACACTGTTCTTCAGTCCCAAGAAACAGCCTGAGTCTATTTGTCCCTCAGACCACCTAGTGCAAGGAATGATGGATTGTGCTTGCCCTGTTTCTGCAGACATGGCCGTGCAGAACTTCGTGGGAGATGCCTGTCGTGGTGCCACCTGGGTTGCACTTCACAATGGAGGGGGTGTAGGCTGGTAAGAAAATATCAGAGAGTAGGCTGTGGGCTGATGTGGAGACCCTGGGGACCACCTGGGACAGGGGCAGGTCCAGAGGCCTGAGGTTCTTGGACTTAGATCCCTGGGACATGTTCTATGGAGGGCTTTGTGCAAATGTATTCCTCATGTGAACTGGGAACTGAAGGGTCAGTATGTTGGGGTGTGGAGGATGAAGGAACACAGAGAGGGAGACTTCTGTAAAGCAGCTCCAGCAGCTTGGCCTCTACCTATCACAGAGGACACAAGGCAAGCATGCGCAACAATCATGCTCATTTCCGCATTCTCATTCCCACCATAACTATCACACTTGAAAGAGTGGGAGCCCATGATTGCCAGGACAGCAGGGTCTCCACTCTCCCTAGCTCACAGCTATGTTCATACAGGTCACTTTCCAGCCAGCACCAGGACAGGGTCATTAAGGCCTCTATAATGGCCTCTGTGTTAGTCATCATTCTGTTCCTGTAACAATAGAGATCTCTAGCCTGTACAGAGGAAAGGCTTATCTGGTTCATGGCTTCACTGGTTGCAGTCCATAGTCAGTTGGCCACACTGTTTTTAGGCAGCAAAGCATGGCAGGAGCTTCTAGGGGTGGGGACAGAACCATTCATCCATGACAGGGAAAAGAAGAAGAAACCAGGATCCCACGGGGTCCTGAAAGGGCACTTCCTCAATGATCTGAAGACCTCCCATGGGCTTCACTCCTTAAAATTGCCACCACCTCCCTCAAGGGAATATCTAAAATCCAAGCTATAGGGTTTCATTCTGATTGGCATTGGCCATTCCTCTGCTGCTATGAGTATTAACTCAGATTCATCAGGCACGGAATGCAGCAACATTCACTGATCCCTTCCAATCTTTCCACTCCCAGAACCAAAGAAAGAACATAGGTTTTACAGATGAGGAAACTGAGGCACAGAGGGTTTGCCTCTGCTGGGGAAGTTTCCTATCTGAGGTCCACAGAGCTGGAGCCCTGGCTGTATTGAACAGCCAAGGGCACTGTGGTCTCAGAGAAGGAGAAGACCTCTGAGCCAGTGTGGACTGGATCCAGGCAAGCCTCTGTCCTGAAAAGCCAAGTCCTTCCATTAACCAGCTTCCCAGAGCATTCGGATGACTGGTTTGGCCTCATGCCCACCAAGGCTAGAATTCCAGGCTGAAGCCCTGTCAGGTGGCTTTAATTAATGGAAAATGTGACCATATTGCATGTCCTGGCTGGAGAAGAACAGCACAGACAAGAGCTCCCTGGTTATGGAGTACCTGGGAAGGAACAACCATGACTGTAAAAGCTTCACAAGGCAAAAGCAGTAGGCAGGCTGGGGATTCCGTAGGGAGGATGTGGGAAGCCCTGGGTTCTAGCTCTATTGCAGAAAGGGTTGAGAAACCTGGCTCACCGATGTGGCTTCTCCAAGGACAAGCCACACCCCAGTTTTGTGGCTTTAGTTTCTTCCTCATTTGACAGGAATCTGTTACTGAGCTATTTGTCCTTGGGCTTCTTGACTTGCTTCTTCACTTCCTGGACTGACTACCAGTGCCCTGTGGAAGGCTCTCCTCTGTGCAAGGTCACCACCCACAGCCATGTGTCAATTGTAGTGCACTCCATGGCCTTGGCCTCCTTGCTGTCCCTCTTTTGGACTGTCTGCTTAGTGACTGCTTTTGTGTTGTGTGTCCACAGGTCATGCTTAGTGAGAGCACCAGTTGGCTGCAGCTTTATGTGCTCCAGTCTGTATCTGTAGGACAGGGCCATTTGGCCAACTCATTGAGTGGGAGAGATTGTACCTTAGCAAAGACTTCTCTGGGCTATTTCTATAAGAAAGGTTTGCAAGGGGTAGACTTCATGTGTCATGGGATCATTTCAGAGAGCAGGTAAGTCAACGCAGGCAACCTTGGGGCAGTCAGTGCATCTGGGCTACTAGCAGCCCACCTGTGGCATGGCATCTTGTGTGCCATGCAGCCTTCCTGTGTGTCCATCCACTCTTTATGACCACTTAAGAGGTCCCTGAGAAGCAACCTCCATCCCTTTGCAGAACACTGTCCCAGACTCAGTACTAGAGTACTTGTCTAGCATGTTCAAAACCCTGGCTACCAGAGAAAGATTGCTCCCTATTCTGATGGACAAACAGGCATCAAGCAGAAGGTGATATAGAGAGGGTCTTGGAAGTATACATGAAATGGACAAGACCAATTCAGAAGCATAATTGTCTGAGAAGTCAGGATGTTGCCTGATGGGGGATGTCCTTCTGTATATGTGTTTCTCTTATTAGTTGATAAATAAAACACTGTTTGGCCAATAGCCAATAGACACAGGAAGATAGGCAGGACTTGGAAACAAGGAGAATTCTGGGAGAGGTAGTCAGAGAGGCAAGGCAAAGAGATACCATGTAGAGGCCAGGAAGACAGGACGCTCCAGGCACTCTCTGGTAATCCAAGACCATGTGGAAATACATAGATTTATAGAAATGGGTTAATAATTAAGACAGAGCTAGCCAATAAGAAGTCCTAGCCATCAGCCAACGGTTTAATAATTAATATAAGTCTTTGTGTGCTTATTTGGGGGTGAGAAGGGTGGTGGGACTTGGTGGAACAAGAAAATCCAGCAACAGTTGCTCCTCTGTTCTGCTGACCATGTCTCTGTGATATGGAGGACAATGTCACAGGCTCCCCCAATACTGATATCTTCTCAAGCCAATGATTGAAGCCTTGCATGATGCCTGCTTCAAGCAAGTCAATACAGGGAATAAACTAGGAACCTCTTTGTCTCTTGCAGGGGTGAGGTGATCAATGGGGGATTTGGCCTTGTGCTAGATGGAACCTCACAGGCTGAGCAGAAAGCCAGGATGATGCTTGGCTGGGATGTCTCCAATGGTGTAAGTCCCCCAGAACTCCTCAGCTTCTTACTACCCCCTCTCCTCCATGACTCTGCCTAACCAGGTTGGAAGTTTGGGCTGCAGTTCTGGCCCCTCCCCACTAAGGGCCTCTACTCCCTTCGAAGGCCTTCCAGGGCTCCCTCTTTTTGGGGATTTATTTATTTTTATTTGATTTAATGTGCATGACTGTTTTGCCTGTGTGTATATGCACTATGTGTGTGCCTAGTGCCCTTGGGGGTCATAAGAAGGCATCAGATCCCTTGGAACTGGAGATACTGATGACTGTGAGTCACCATGTGGCTGCCGGGAACTGAACCTAGGTCCTCCGGAAGAGCAGCTAGTGCTCTTAACTGCTGAGTCATCTTTCCAGGCCCCAGGCATCCTTTACACCATCCCTTCCCAACTATTTCCACACTTTCCTTTGGGTCTCCTTGTCTCCGGTCTCACCCTGCAGTCTAGCTTCTGTAAATGCAGATGGACCCTGGCAGGCTCAATCAACCCTTCCTCCTGAAGCACCCCTGTACTGGTGTTGAGGCCTCACTCTTTGGGGCTGAGATGGAACCCAGGGCTTCAGGCATGTTGACCTCTGTCATTTTGCTGTGCCCTGGCCTCAAGATCTCCATTTTAAGGCCCATCTTTCCCTGTTTCATGTTGCTGTTCCTTTTTTGCTGTACTGGGTGGCCTTTGCCCATGTCAGGCAGGTGCTATTCCCCAGCTACACCCGCCCTCACTGCCACCTTCGAAGGCAGCCAAAGAACACATCTCAGAAGCTAGATGGGCCTTTCATCCTGCAACTAGGACCCATCTTGACAGTAACACAGCATCCTGAGAGGGAAAGGGGACAGATTCCTCTCCCAAACCACATCACAGGCAGCCCAGAAGGGTCAACCTGAGGTTGGAGGGCAGGTAATGATGAGGAAAGGTATACAGGATGTGAGCAAACCAAAGAGGGATTCCAGAGCAGAGAACCAGAGTGAAGACAGTAGCTCTGGATGACTGAGGTTGTGCCCAAAGGCAGGGCGAAAGGGAGGTTCCTCTGGTAGGGCCACTCACCAGGATGACTAAAATTCAGCATTTCAGTGGGAGGGGGCAGGGTCTACATCCTGACACTAGGATTTAGAGTGAGCCTGGTTTCCTCCCAGGATACCTCACTATCAGTGGTGTGGATATAGCCCAGGGGAGGCTTGGAAATGAGGGGTGGCTGCTAGGTGGACAGGTGTCATGGTCACCGTTTATAGAGGGCAGAGCAGATATAAGAGAGGAAGTGGGCTCGAGGAGGGGTCATATAGCTGATGATGAGGATTCGGAAAGGGAAAAGGATGGGTGCTAGGGATGAGTTTGCTCTATCTCGTTCATTCTTAGAGCTGGGATAGGGATGGGTACAATAATAACTGGCTTCAGATCAAAAAGAGGCTAAGTCAGCTACATGCTCCAGATAATAGAGAGGGATTCTGAGCCTGGCAGATACAAAGGTGGCTCTGAAATCCTCAAGCAGAAGAGGACATAGAGTTTGGGAACCAAGATACCATGTGAAGAGCCCAGTGATGTTGATACCAATGCCGTGTGCTTGGCTTCTGCAGGTGGCACGGCGCTGCTGGTCTGGGAATCCCAAGGCCTATGAGATCATCTGCCAGACAATGCAGGAGAACAGTGGCCTGGTGGTGACACTTCCCCATGAGGTGGCAGATGAACAAGTGATACAGCGGGCCCTGCGGCCCTGAGAAGAGCTGGGGTCCTCTTGATCCGCTCCTTCCCACTACCTGACCCTCTCAGATCACCACCATCCTCCTACACTGCACCCCTACATAGCTCTCCTAGTGTCCCACACAGTGAACCACAGAGGCCTATCAAGGTGAAAGCACTTGTCTTTGACCACTGGGTTGAGGGTCCGGAGAGGATAGGGAACATCTTGTTTGTGGGAAGGTCTTTAAGCCTGCAATAAAGTGGATGGGAAGGAACTTCAAATGCTGGCCAAGCTGGCACCAATCTCCCAGGATTCTCTGTGACCTTCTCAAAGTGTTATTCGGTCTCCTGTCCACCACACTGCTCTCCTAGCTATCCTCCCATGCCTTGTCTATGCCATCACTTCTGGTTCTTCAGAGAACCAGGCATGGGTACACGAAGTGCCCACACCAGGTCCTTGATACTGAGGAGTACAGGGGAGAGGATAGACAGGAAATAAAGAATAAAGTAGAGGCAAGTACATGGCATAAACTGGGCTAGCGGGAGTGGGTAGCACAGTGTCTGAGGCAAAGTGGCCAGGTGCTGGGACATGTGGAGAGGACACACTCTCCACGGGAGCTGTGTGAACCTGAAAAATAGAACCAACCACTTGCTGAAGTCCCTGGGTGTCTGGCTGGGATCTGGAATCCTGCAGGAGTTGCACTGGCCTAAAGTGGGATCTTACATCCTTCCCAGGCCAACCAACAAGATCTACACCAGGCTTGCCTCTGGAGCACGGGCCCTGGCAAAGAGAATTGGATAGCTGTGCTTCCTTGGGCCTTCCTCTGGAATTTGCTACTACTTTATAGTGCCTCCTACCCACCACACTTCCTCCCACTATCCTGTTGCTCTGTGCTCTCTCTTCAGTCTTTACCAGGCCAGCTCTCCTGCTGCGGGTTCCATAGGCTTGTCATCCCCTAAGCTGAGCCAGAGCTAAGAGGAAAACCCAAAGATGGATGAGAGAAAAGGAAGAGAAAGAACACTGAGACCACTGGCCACAGAGAAGTTGTGCTGTTGTGAAAGCATCCACCATATTTGGCTCATACTGGTATAGAACCAGACAGAAGGGACCCTTTGTCTTCCCTAGAGTGCCATAGGGAGGATGTGAGGGTCCTCCAGCAACCCCCTATTCATGATGCCCTGCCGTGGGAGCAGGACTAAGCAATTTGGGTGTGGCTAGTCCTACTTCACTGTCATGAGCAACCAATAATCTTTCCTATGCAGTTATTTAGACTTAAGGAGACACCGAGTCTTGGGAAAATGCAGTTGCATCTGATACAAAACAAAAGAATGTTTTATTGTAATGTTACCATAGTCAAATACCCAAGGCAATTAACATACAAAGGGGTTTGGGACTGACAGTTCTGGATGTCCCCACCCAAGATGAAGACGTCATCTTGGGTGCTTTCGGCCTCTGGCAAAAGCACCCAAATAGCAATGGCAGGGAGCGTATGGCAGAACAAAGTGCTTACACTATGAGCCAGGAAGCAAGGAAGGGAAGTTTGAACCCAAGTTCTACAATCCCTCAAGGACATGTTTTCAGTAAACTACCTGCACTACCTCTGTCTCTAAAGGTCCCACCACTTCCCAACACACCTTTTGAATAAGCTGAGCCATAGCAGAGGTCAAAACTTGGGTCTGGTATCTTGGTCTGTGTTTCTTGCATAAAATAAAGATTCTCCTAGGTCAAAAAGTAGGTGTGGAGCCAGATATCCTTCAGTGATTGTTCAGGGCCTCTGAGCCTCAGTTTCCAAAAATGCCCAGCAGAATCATAATACCTGGATCTCTGTGGAGAGGTAACTTGGTTTTTCTTTATTCTCTATGTAGTATCACAGCAGGGGACCGGGCAGAGGTTGGCACTGGAGCAGCCCCCTCCACACTCATACCCTGGGTGTGCACTGTTTTCATATGGAGCCCCAGCCCTTCCCTGTAGAGTTACTTCCCTGCACTGGCAACAGTCAGCACAAGCTGCTAGCCCTTGTCTTCTGGTAGAATGGCTACCACCTGTGGAGTGTCCAGTATTCAGATGTGGCTAGTGTGACCAGGAAAGTGAATTAAATTTTGACACTTTAATTCATTTAAAATATATTTAGTTCTTTTTCATATGAGTGTAACTGAAATATAATGATATTACAATTACATACCTGGTTTAGACTGTGCCTATTCTATTTTTTCCCCTAAAAGCCAGGAACATGTTTATTTATAAAAATGCAATCCTTTTTAAGATGTTGGGGGAGGCTAAATGGTAGAACACATATTTAGTACACACACACACACACACACACACACACACACACACACACACACACTAAAGTAAGATTTAGCTGAACAGATAAATATATATGATAGCATTAAAAAACAACAAGCCATCATCTGTGGCGAGATACAGATGTGTCCACCAACACGGCAGTATACATGTATAGTCAGGGCTCAGCAGTGTAGAATGGACCCTGTTGTGGCTGGCCTCCTCTGTTGCCAGTTTGCTCAGATTCCTCAGTTCTTTCTATGTAGGTTTCCTGCCTCCATTCTCAGCCTAATTGTACCCCTGGAGAGATTCTTACAGAGTGCAACAACAGCATGCCATACCTCTGTTTGAAAACCACAGTGGCTTCCCTGATCCTTGCTGGAGTCAGAATCTGAGTACCCCAACCTGGAAAGTATAGCAGAAAAACTGTTCCTCAGAGACTGTGAAGTCCAGCAGAGGGTAGAAGGAGACCACGGTCAGGAGGGTTAGAGAAACCAGAGGAGAGTGATCAGTGCAGGATAGACAAAGATGATTCCTTACAACCCCAGGAGGCTGAATCCACCCCATAACAGATGTCTAAAAGTTACTGAGACACTCAGAGAGAATAGAAGACAATAACGTCCACATGCTATATATCGACTGCTTTCCAACAATTTTCTTTTATTGTGGTAAAACACACATAACAAAGTTTGCATCCCAACCCCTTCCCAGGGTGCAGCACAGTGATCTGAAGCACTCCCATGGTACAATGCAGCAGTACCCACCACCCAGGTCTAGGAGCTTTTCATCACACCAACCTGACATTGTCCCCTTCCCTGCCCCTAGTGTCTGTCAGCCTATTGTTTTCCTATGTACTGTGTGCTCCAGAGGCCTGGAAGATGCAGGATCACATAGTGCTTGCCCTTCTGAGACTGCTTGTTCATCCAAGGTCGTGTCCTTGGTCCATCCACAAGGCAGCATGTAGCAGAGCACCCTTCCATGCTAAGGCTGAGTAAGACTGCACTGCATAGTGGACCACATTTGCTTAGCCATTCAGCCACTCATGGGCTGCCGTGAATGTTGCTGTGAGCACAGGTGTGCATGTGTCTACCCAAGGCCTTGCTTTCAGCTCTTTTGGGTCTGCACTTAGAACTCTAACTATAGGATCACATGATAATTCTATGTTTTTTTTAAGGAACTATCAAAAGATTTTCCATAGTAGAAACAATTTCTAAATCTGGAATTTATTTTCTAAACTACTTGCTTGCGATCTAAAACAAATCCACTAAGGCCAGTAAGATGGATCAGTGCTTAAAGGCACCTGTTACCAAGCCTAATAACCCGAGTTCAAGCTCCAGAATCTACATGATGGAGGGACTGAACTGACTGCTATTAAGTTGTCCTCTGACCACCATATACCATCACACACACACACACACACACACACACACACACACACACACACACACCACACACACCTAATTAACAAGAAACTCAGTAGTGCTAAGGGGAACCTAGGGTGTACTCAAATCCCACTACAGAAGTCGCATCAGGATTTTTTCTAGAAATTTTTTTCAGAGTATGTAAATTCATGCACAGACATGCAATGTTTTTTTCATACAAACAAATGGGACCTTTCTATTTCTGTGTTGACTTTTAAACATTTTTTTAAAAATTGAAACATACATAAGAGTCATTGTGGTCAAGTTTGTTATTAGTAGTTTTGTATATCAGATGTACTGTTCAATCAGCACCTCTAATGCAAAACCTTTTGCTCCACAGAGAACCCATCGTTGTTAGAAGCTAGTCCTAATTCCCCATCTCCCTGTAGCCACCAGCAGCCACTAATCCACTGTCTGATGGATTTAGCTCTTCTCGGCATTTTATGTACATGATATTATTACAACACATTTTCTTTCACAAGTTTTTTATAGGTTTGGGCATGTTATAACTTGCAATATTTTATGTTATGGTTCAAAAATATTCTGCTGTATGAACATATATTCATCTGATGATGAAAATTGGCTTATTTCCACTGGAGAGTTGTAACTAAGGCTACTATGAATATGCATGTAGTTTATGTGGACGTATTTCCATCCGTCTCTCGGAGTGGGTATGAGGGAAGGGCATAGCCTTGCATATTAAGGGGCAGGTTGGTGGGAAACGGGAGTAAATCAGTGCGGGTGCAAAGGGCAAGTTGGCAAGATTTTAATAGCATTTGCACTTTCAGAAGGAGGCTGAGGACTGGCTCCTTAGTTATTTGTGAACCCAGAAGTGAAATAGGTTTGAATTTGGGTGGTGATGACAGAAAGGGAGGGACTCCAGACAAATCCATGTGGGAGAAGTGGGGGCAGCAGAGTCCAGGGAACAACTAGCAACTTAGTGGGCTGACCCTATCTATGTCAAGGCACCTTGGTGGGGTTTAAGCAGGGATCCCATCAGGACGTATTACGGGGCAAGCCAGGGCTGTAGTCCAGTAGTACCAGGCAGATGTACACTTCAGCAAGGTCCCAGAGAAGATGTCAAGCGAAGTGGAGAGGCTCAAAGCCTGACTGTAAATTCCGGGCTATGTGGCCCCAGATAAACTTGACACCCGTTTCCTCGCACCTGGCAATCACGGATCGAATCAGCTCGTATTTCCCAAGCACACAGGGCTCGAGGAACTCTTCTTACAAGGTGCGATTGGCTTTCATTCCCTTGCGCTACGCAGATGTAAAGGGAAGAGTCAAAAGCTGAAGTCCCTCTTTTCCCAAGCGGGGACTCAACCCAAAAGTACACGCGAGTTGGAGACCCCGCCTCTGCTCCCCCCCCGCCCCGCCCGCACGCCCTCGTGACTACAGTCCCGGCAGCCCTCGCGCGCCACGCCCACGGCTCTTGCGCACGCGCAGCTCGAGATGTGACTCCTGGCTGTACGATACGTCGAGCTTTGACAGAGGCTCCCTGAGGGGAGCTGGGGCGGACCCTTGGTGTCGCGCGCATGCCTGGCAGGGCCGGGCGGCTCTTCTCAGGAGGCTGTGGCTCGGACGCCTCAGCTGGGCCTAAGATGGACATCCCGGCCGTGTTGGCCGCCCCGGTCGCGCGCGGAGATCAACATGGCGGTGGCCCAAGCCGACTCCGCCGCGGCACGGGACCGTCCCTCGGTGCGGGCCCCGGGCGCCGCCGCCTGCTGCTGCTGAGGGGCCCGGAAGATGGCGGGCCCGGGCCGCGTCAGGAGGAGGCCCCGGGGCCGAGCCCGCCACCCTCGGAGGACGGCAGCGACTCCTTCGTGGTCCTGCTGGAAGTGCCCCGCGCGGCCGACGCCCACGGGCAGGAGGAGGCCGAACCCGGCCCTTGCGCGAGCCCCCCGGAGCAGGTCCCAGCCGCCGCCCCCGGCGCGGCTCTGGCGGGCACGGTCACCATCCACAACCAGGACCTCCTGGTGCGCTTCGACCGTGGCGTCTTCACGCTGGCCGCCGCGCCCGCGCCCGCCGCCCCGAGCCTGCATCCCGCAACCACCGCGGGCCCGGAGCCCTCGAGCGCTTCTGTGTCCCGCCGCGGGCCGGTGGCCACCAGCGCCGGCTCTCCCATCTACCGCTGTCCGGAGCCTCAGTGCGCGCTGAGCTTCGCCAAGAAGCACCAGTTGAAAGTGCACCTGCTGACGCACGGCAGCCTCCAGGGCAGGCGGCCCTTCAAGTGCCCGCTGGATGGCTGCGGCTGGGCCTTCACCACCTCCTACAAGCTCAAACGACACCTGCAGTCGCACGACAAGCTGCGACCCTTTGGCTGCCCGGTGGGCGGCTGCGGCAAGAAGTTCACCACAGTGTACAACCTCAAGGCGCACATGAAGGGCCACGAGCAGGAGAGCCTGTTCAAGTGCGAAGTGTGCGCCGAGCGCTTCCCTACACACGCCAAGCTCAACTCCCACCAGCGCAGCCACTTCGAGCCCGAGCGCCCCTACAAGTGTGATTTCCCAGGTGAGCTCGAGTCGCCGACCCGCGGGGGGGCGGGCTACGGTGTCTGGACCAGGGGCCAAGCTCTGTGTCGCTGTTCCGGCAGGGTTTACCGGGGATGTCCTAATCTCAGTGGGGAGCGTGCAGAGGCACATACCCGTGTTTGGATTCACGTTCCTTTCAGGTAGTTAGGTAGATGTGAAGCCTTAGGTTCCTACAGCGAAGTGGCATGCATAGTCACAACTGTCCCTGGAGGGAAGCCACAAACCCTTTGTTAAGATGCTTTCTCCGAAAGCGACCACTTCTTCTCAGAGTTGAGTTGGGACTTTATTTTTCTCAGTCTACTCAAGTATATTTAGATGAGTCAGAGATCCAACGCTCATGCGGCCCAATATGCCACCTTAAATTACTGAGGGAATGACTACACATTAGTGCCTCTCTGGTCCCTTTCCAGCCTCTATGGAAGCCCCACAGATTAGTGGACACAGCCCTCAGGGATACCTCATGCTTTGAATAAGACTTCTGTCCTTCCCAGTATTAAACAGTGATGCTCCTTCACCAGGGTGAGCCTCTGCAGCCACCCTCAGGTGTGTGGCGCATTTGTTTTTGTGTCTTCTATACTTTATTTTTGTCAGACTTCTTAGTTTCTGGGGCATCATGTCTGTTCTCTTCCATTAACATGTATACACACTCTGTTCTCCTAGTAACATGCATTTTATGTTCATATGTAGGGTTTAGCAACAGATTCTAGTACTGTATTGTTACATGACCATAGACTATCTGCTACAATCTGATCGAAAACCTTTGCAGTCACTTCCTGATGTGAGAATGGTGACAGCAGGCCTCACCATGGTAAAGGTAGCATCATCCTGTGTGTTGTGCTGGGAAGGACAGGGATTCACTTCAAAGTATGAGGTATTCCTGAGGGTCTTATGTTGGCTGATCAGTTGGACTTTTGTAGAAGCTGGGGGTGGGGGTGGGGTTCAGGGGAGCACCTTTAAGTGTCCAGTCAAAGAGGGTTTCTTTTGACAATGTGAGCCAGGAGGTGGCAGTGGGAATGGCGCAGGGCTTCAGGTAAAAGATCCACAGAGGCAGGTTGAAAGAGCATGGCTGTTGATTGGGGCAATGAGGACTGTTGCTAAGGCAGAGAGTGCTAATGTTCAGATTAACTGAATCAGTTACATCCTAAGTAGCAAAGGGACCAGTTTGAAGCTAACTAAGGAAGAGGACTTTTGGATGGGGCAGAGATTCCCTGCGCTGCTACTTTTACTCAGGATTGTGCAATGTTTCACAGTCATAGTGATAGCATTTTAGGGACTCTGGGAAAGAGCTGCAACAAAGATAGCTCCTAAACATCTTTCAGCTTTTTATTTCCCACCCTGTTTAAGAATAGAACATTTTTATCAAAGAAGTGTTGATGTAGGAATTGCTGAGGTGTAGGTTGCTTGGGCTGATGGGATGGGGTGGAGCTACAAGATGGAGGTGAAGTTGACAAGAACCTGAGGACATGGGTAAAAGAAAAGAGAAACCAGATAAGATGTGGGGCTACCAATTGCAGAGGTTAGAGGAAATTAAAGTGTAGGGGATGAGGCATCCCCCAGTGGGATTGAAAATCTTAGCTAGTAGGATTGTTGCAGCCCTGCAAAGCTATACAAGACTAACTCTTGATCTTTGGGGTTTTTTATCCTGCTTATTTCCTGGATTTCACTCAGACAGCATTGCCACCTGAGTTTGTGGAAGACACACCTAGTTGATGCAGAATTGGCTACAGAACTGTCTTGCCAAGGATATGTTTGGAGGACATCCTCTTAATCACTTGTGCCATTACTACATAACACTGCAACAGGTGGCCTGTGTATGCTACCCCTACTGTAGTTTCTAGAAAGCTAAATATTGGTGGACAGGATTTTGCAGAGATGGTTTCCGAGTTTTGTCTTTCCTTGTCTGCTCATTGTGAACATGCCCCAGGCTGTGGACAGTGTAAGCTGCACTGTGTGCTTTTGTCGTCCTATGAGTTGAGCTTGTGCTTTCTTCATTCAGGCTGTGAGAAGACGTTCATCACAGTGAGTGCCCTATTTTCCCATAATCGAGCCCACTTCAGAGAACAAGAGCTCTTTTCCTGCTCCTTTCCTGGATGCAATAAACAATATGACAAAGCCTGTCGGCTGAAAATTCACCTTCGAAGTCATACAGGTACGAGCTGGAGGGCGTACCACAATGTGGACCCATGATTTGTGGTGGCTATTGTGCTCGTAGTTAGTCTGTGCCATTTTTTTCTTTTACAAGGTGAAAGACCATTTATTTGTGACTCAGACAGTTGTGGCTGGACCTTCACTAGTATGTCCAAACTTCTAAGGCACAAAAGGTAAACCTTACATTTTGTTATTTAGGTACTGAAAGTTCATGAAGTATGTGTCACAGAACACTATGGGTGAATCACTTACAGATTTCAGGCTGTTTAAAATGGAGCCCAGTGTCAATGTCTTAGAAAATCAGAAAACTGTAAGAAAAGCACCAAGAATCTCTTCACTTAACAACAGTTGTTTCCTGTTAAGTTTGGTTTGGTTTGGTTTACTTAGCACACTGCTAATACAGTTACGTTCTTGTTTTTTGTTTCCTTTTAGATGTTGTAGCAATACTTTTTTTCATGTTCTTACAAACTTTGAGTAGCGATAATGACAACTTGGGGTCTGTGTACCCATGATGTTCAACATGTTGTGTCATTCCATCTTGGTTACAGCTCCATTATTGGTATTATACAGACTGAGGGGAGTGGGTGGCCTGTGTCTGTTTGCATAACTGGGGTCTGAGGTGCTCAGAATAAAAATATGACTTAGAAAAAGACAGTCTTTATAAGTTGACTTAAGAGGATTCTTTCTCACTCCCACTGCTTTCCCCCCCGACCCCCCCTCCCCTGTGAGTGTGTATGTCTGTGTGTCTATGTCTATGTCTATGTCTTCTGGCTGTCTGTGGCTTGGAAAGCACACTTCTAAACAATTTAGATTGCTTCATTTGTTCCTTTGAGATTCACCTGTTCCTATATTGTTGTGACACTAATTGTTCTGTGTCTGGCTTTGGGGCCACCTTAATTATCAAAGTAGAATTTCTGATTATGAAACAGCTAAACAAACAAACCATGTGTGGACATTCTGAAATGTACTGATTGTTTGGAATGGAGAGAACATGCTGTTTCTGTTCTAAAGCCTCATCCCTGTGAGTCTGTGAGTGGTCATTGTTCTTTCATTTTTGTTTCAGGAAACATGATGATGACCGGAGGTTCACCTGCCCTGTGGAAGGCTGTGGCAAGTCATTCACTAGAGCAGAGCATCTGAAGGGCCACAGTATCACTCACCTGGGGACCAAGCCATTCGAGTGTCCTGTAGAAGGTAACATTTAAAATGTTGCTTTAGCTGTAGACAAAATGCCACACCAACATTCAAGTTTAGCTATAAGTTTGAGTTGCAGAAGTACTAAGATAGTTGCCAGTACAGCATTGTATTTATTTGGTTGGTTGAAAGTACATGCACACTGTCTTAGGAGTATATTGGAAGTAATACAGGGTTGCCTTCTACCCTGCCACTCAATCTGAGGCTCTGGTTTCACTATCTGTTTCACTTGGTGATTTTGAGGGATAGGTGAAGTGAGAAGAACCCTTCTTTATGTGTGGTCTGGCACATAGCTTGGGCTCACTAAAATGGCAAGTAAATAATCTTATTTACCTCGACAAAATAAAGTCTTGTCTTATTTCTTTATAAGAGTATTCATGAGGCTTTGTCTTAGAGTTTCTCTTGCTGTGATAAAATACTGTGACCAAAAGCAACACAGAGTGTATTTCAGCTTATACTTCTATGTTACAGTCCATCATCAAATAAAGTTAGGACAGGAACTCAAAGAAGGGACTTGGAGGCAGAAGTTGATGTAGAGGCCATGGGGGAGTTCTGGTTACTGGCTTGTTTCCATGGTTTGCTCAGCTGGCTTTCTTAGAGCACCTAGGACCACAGGTCCAATAGTACCACCCCCTACAGTGAGTTTGGCCCTGGCACATCAATTAAGAAAATGTCTCATAGATATGCCCACAGACCAATCTTACAGAGTCATTTCTCAATTGAAGGTCCCTCTTTCAAAAAGACTCTAGCTTGTGTCAAGTTGACATAAAAGCACAGGCTTTTTTCTTTAAAATGTTAAGAGTGTAATTTATTTGCCAAAAATTTGTATGGCCCATTCATGTCAATAAGGAAAGAGCAGTCCAGGGTTAGTCAGATGGGCCCTAAATTGATGGCCTCAGCTAAATTTGTTGACTTTAGTTATCTTAGCTGGAGAAGGATAATAAAGACCACTTAACACCAACATCAGTTCTTACAACATACTGAACATAATAGAAATGGTATGATCAAGTTCTCCCTCTTATCAGCATACCAGCTATGAGTGTGGACAGGTAAATAGGAACATACAGCTGCTGTAAGATGTCTGGACTTCAGCCATACTGTTCTTGGGACAGTGTGAATGTCCTGGTCAGCTTAAGGAGGAAGAGCTAGCCAGACATTAAAGAATGGCTGGTGGAAGCAGAAAGACCAGCAGGGAGAATCCCAGGGCAAGAGCAGTTCACTTGGAACCAAAGCCCAGTCTGGTCTTTGGAGAGTTACTGCAGTCCTGGGCAGGGGGCTGACAGCACAAAAGAATCCCATCAGCAACAAAGATAGATGTCAGAGCAAGCTTTAATGATTGGACCTGGATGAGGGAAGCACAGTAGTTGAATGAGTGTCTGACTGAGATTAGGATGGTGAAGAGTTTGGTCATTTGGTACATAAAATGATAAAATGTACCTTCAGCTTGACCCAGAGATTAGACTGTGTGTCTGCTGCTGACTTATAGAGCATGTTGGACTACAAGTGAAGCAGGTGTCATGCAAGTGCTTAAACCCTGTGAGTGGATGGAATTCTCAAGCAATTGAAAATGTGAATTCTGGATTCAAGTCCTGAGTCTGCCACTTGCATGGCTCGGAAAAGTCCTGAGATTTGCAGGTTAAGCTCTGTGCTTCTTTTACTTGTCCATAAGGTAAATAAAATCTCATAGGGTTCTTGCAAAGATTCAACTAATTGAAAATTTTAAATCTTGTAAAAACATTGATATTTGTCAGTTCCTATGATTGTGTGATTGCTATTAGGTGGAGTTTTGTTTTCTGTTTTCTAAGCCTAGGAGGGGAGCCCCATATGGTGGTAAAACAACGGAAGGGCTGCCCTGGTGGGAAGCTCTAAAGGCAGAGTTCTGAGCCAGAAGAATGTCTGTGGAGGACCAACTCAGAATGCTGAGGCCCATTTATGTTGTTTAGTGTTAGTTGGCAAGTTTTGGTAGGGCAGCTCAGGCAGAGTTGCTGAGCAGGAGGTAGGGGACTTCTTATTTTCACAGCTCTTTTCAAGGTGATTGGCAGAAGAAGAAAGGCCAGAAGTTCACTGTTAAAGGGAGAGCATTTGTTTTTGAAGTTTT
The DNA here is from genome assembly GCF_003668045.3 of Cricetulus griseus. Classification (NCBI taxonomy): domain Eukaryota; kingdom Metazoa; phylum Chordata; class Mammalia; order Rodentia; family Cricetidae; genus Cricetulus; species Cricetulus griseus. Next base: position 53,443,595 of record NC_048601.1, on the reverse strand, counting down.
CAAGGAGCTTTGAGCCATTAAGATAATGGTCCTTAGCAGGGGGAAGAGTGGCAGGGTGTGGTCAAGGCCTTTGCACAAGGCAGTGGTGACTGGTGCAGAGTCTCCACAACCCCTTCTTACTAGACTAAATGAAGCCAGGCACTGTGTTTAGAGTGACATCAGGCACATCCTCAGGGTGGTGGGCAGTGCCAGTGCCCAGGACCTCCAAGTGAGCTATTTAAGGAAAAATAGAGCCATTATGAGAAAGGGCCCAGACTAACTCTGTGCAGTATGGGACTTAAATTCATTCTCACATGAAACTTCAAACATGTTTCTAGACAAACTCTAAGTCTTTTCCTTATCTTGACCCCATGCATCTCATTTTGCAGAAAGGAAAAGCTGCTTTGAGAAGGGTCAGAAGCTTATCTGTAGCTTAGAGCAAATGAGGGTTGCATGCAGGCAACCTTAGCTGGGCAACTCCCTGGACTTTTATACACTTCTGCTCCAAGGCCTGGTCCCATCACTCAGCAGGGGCAGAGTCACCTACTGCCCCTTGCTCAGGCACCTGTGTCTCAGTCTTCTCAGAAGCTGTTTCTACAGCATTCATTGTTTCAGCACTGATCTTGTTCTGCCTCTTATTCTGACTTACTACCTACATGCTCAGCCAACTCACAAGCCTCTGCACTCAACTTTGCCTCCCCTTTCTGGGTCTGTGAAAGGCAGAGCATCAACATGACAGGCAGTCAGAGATGAAGGGAAGGCATTGTAAATGTATGTTCCCTCCAGCACTTGAATCCAGATCTGATGTGTAAGTCAGTTGAGTGTGTAGGCTGGGGAATGCTGTCTCTGGCTCTACCTCTACCTGTGACCTAGAGACATTTGCTCAGTTTCTGGGCTGCACAGAGGTGAAATGGGTGGGGTTATCTTTGGTCATGTGTTGAGGTAGTTCCAACCCCTAGAACTGTAGGATTTCTCTCTCTCTCTCTCTCTCTCTCTCTCTCTCTCTCTCTCTCTCTCTCTCTCTCTTTCTCTCTTTCTTTTGTAATAGCTTAATAGAGGTGTTAAGTATACATTTTTGCAACTGAGCCTTGACTGGAGAAGTTGTTTTGACTCAACTCTGAGCAGTAGATGGAAGAAACAGACAGAGTGAGCTTGATCAGGTCACATGTCTTAGACTGACTAACTCATGGTCTGCATATTCCTTTATAATTTTTCATTTATCCTTTGTGCTCCTCCTAGGGTATTTGGTATATGTCATTTGTCAGTGGCCAGTGCTTGGGAACATAGTGTCATGCTTTGTATTAATCACGGTTCTCTAGAGGAACAGAACTGCTAGAATGAATCTATATATATTAAAAAAGGGGATTATTAGAGTGGCTTATAGGCTGTAGTCCAACTAGTCCCAACAGTGACTATCTCCCAAAGGAAAGGTCAAGAATCCAATTGTTCAGTCCAGTAAGGCTGGATGTCTCAGCTAGACATCAGTATACATTGGAATCTCAAAGAAGACTCTAATGCCAGTGAAGGATGCCTTGGCATCAGGATAGATAAGCTTGCCAACCAGAGTGAGGGCAAGCAGGCAAAAAACAAAAGTTTTCATCTTCCATGTCCTTTTATATAGGCTGCCACCAGAAGGTGTGGCCCAGATTTAGGGTGGGTCTTCTGACCTCAAATCAAGAAAAATCCCTCAAAACTGTTTAGTTTATTCCAGATGTAGTCAAGTTGACAATCAAGGTTAGCCATCACAAATTCACTCCTTGTCAACTTATGTTTCATTTCCAAATCAATAACCAGGTCATAATTACTCATAAAATGATATAACTATCCCACTAAAACTGTAAATGAATTATATATCTTAGAATAGGTGGCAATGTCCCTTGAGGGACATTCTTTTAATACCTCGTAACTTATATATGATAACCACTGACACCTCAATTGGTGTTACATAACATAATCAATCGAAGAAAAAACACAAATATCTTTACAATACATTCTTCACAAAAGGTGACAGAAACACATATCAATTATCCTTAGTTTTGCAACTGTTCACATGGCCTTAGTTGGTAGTTATGGCTACCTTCCTCAACTACCCATTCTGTATTTCTTCCACTCTCAACAAGCACCTCATCAGGTCTTGTTTTGGTGGTTGTTTTAATATTTTTTTAATCCTTAAGTGATCCATACCTTTCTTCTCAAAAGATCTGAGCCTTTGTCATTCTGCATGGATTGGGTTGTAATTTCCCATTGACTTAATTTCTGTTTTAGTTAAGGGTTACTATTGCTGTGATGAAACACCATGACCAAAAGCAACTTGGGGGTGAAAGGACTTATTTAGCTTACATATCCTCAATAATAGTCTATTGATGGAAGCCAAGGAAAGAGCTCTAGTTGGGTGGGAACCTGGAGGCAGGAGCTGATGAAGAGGCCTGCTTACTGACTTGCCCCTCATGGCTTGTTCAGCCTGCTGTCTTATAGAACCCTGAATCACCAGCCCAGAGTGATACCACCCACAATGGTCTGGGTTCTCCCACCTCAATCACTAATTAAGAAAATGCTTGACAGGCTTACCTATAGCCTGATCTTATGGAGATATTTTCTCATGTGGTTCCCTCCTCTCAGATTCTTCTAGTTTGTATCAAGCTAGAACTAGTCAGTATAAACTAGTCAGCACATGATTCATAATTACATTTTGGGGGTGGGAAGTTCATGTGGCACAGTGGAGGTTAGAGGACAACTTTGTAGAGTTGGTTCCTTCCTTCCACCTTTATGTGAGTTCCAGAAATCAAACTCAGGTCACCAGACTTGGCTGGCAAACACCTCCCTGTTGAGTTGTCTTACCAGTCCATAGTGTCATTTCTGATGTCATTAGGAAGTATTTTTGATTATCCTCAGGTGTAACTCTGGTTCCCCTCTGTGTTCCAGGATGCTGTGCCAGGTTCTCAGCTCGAAGCAGTCTGTACATTCATTCTAAGAAACACCTGCAAGACGTGGGTGCTCCGAAAAGCCGCTGCCCAGTATCCAGTTGTAACCGGCTCTTCACCTCGAAGCACAGCATGAAGGCACACATGGTGCGACAGCACAGCCGACATCAAGGTCTGTGACTGTGGCCCCAAGAGCTGCAAAAATGTATATGCCTGAGCATGAGAGAACAGGGATGGTGCCTCTCCCTGTTACCTCTCAGTCATATATAAACCTTCATATAAAGCTTCCACATAGCTCTGCTTTCTTGCTACTCTCATCTTACCACAGCCCCTTTGTACCTGTTTTTGCTCTTGCCTGTGTAGTTCTTCCTTCAAATGTGCCATCACTTTGTGGGTCTCCCTGACACATGTATTCTAAACCTGTCTGCAACTGATCCCTTTGCCCTGTACCTGCATCCTCTGAGTCTGTCTTACCATGTCCGCTATTCTGAACATTGAATCCTCTGTCTTCTTCCTGGTCTTAGGAAGCACCAGATTCTGCACTGAGGACTGTGTTCCAAAGGTGGCCAGGAAGCCCTCCAAGCCTACAGCATATCTGTGTCTCAGGAATGGGCTGGGATATGAGAGAGCCATCATGGTAGTGGTCAAGGGCATGTGGAGGGGAGGATGCTGAGCATGTAAGACCTGACATTCAGCATCTGTATTATAGCACTTAGAAGTCTGCCCCTCTAGGTCTTATCTATAATTGTAGGCAGAACATCATGAATGTAGGAGAGGCAGCAGTGGCTGCTTCTCTCTAGTCCATTCACAGAGAGACAGTGTCTCTCTGGGATAAGATAGGTTCTGCTCCTGGTAAGGTAACTTGGTGGAGGCCATACATATTTCTAACTAGTTCCCCCCTTACTGTGACCTGTGAAGCAGATAATACCATTTAGCATTTCCCAGTTGGAATCCTAAGCAGGGACAGATCTTTGAGCTGTGTTTCCCTAAGCTTTGAAAAGAAGGAAAGTGATACTATGAGCCACTCTTGGTTAAAGCTCCTATTGCAGAGCTCTAAGCAGCTAGAGCTGGTGACACTTTGTGTACTTTATCTGGTTTCTTCTCTTGGGAGAGGTGGTTGCATACTCTGTCCTTTGGATCTCAGACACTATGACCTCACACCATGGCAGTTGCTACTCTGTGTTGTAAAAGCAGTTCCCCTCCTGCTAGTCTGGTGAGTTCCTAAGGTCAAGCAGGGTGTATCTCCTATTTAATGTCAGAGGGTGTCACCTTTCTTCCCAGAGTCTGTCAAACACCATCCCTCTCTCCAGCTCTGAGCTAGTGTTGTGTGACCTCACAGACCTCAGCCTGACATTCCCTCTTAAACAGTATCTCCTTTTCCCTAAGCTAGCTAATTCAGGTTATTTCACAGGAGTTTTCCCTAAACTCTGGATGGGTAAAAGGCCCTCTTTTAGCAGGCCTATGTTTATGGTATATATTGACTGACTCATGTACCATTCATTCATCTTGCCCATTGTCAGTAGAGGACCAGGCACTCAGGGCTGTCTGATGACTCCCAACTTGTGTCTTAGTTCACTTTAAAATGGTCCTGCTGCTGCAGAAAGACTTGCCAAGGTCACACCAAGAGGAAGTACTCAAGCCAGGATCTTTTCTAGGATCTATTGTCATCCAGAGTCACAATCCTAACCATTAGCACTATGTGCTTGTGTTTAGTCAGTGATTTTTCTTTTATATATTTATTTACATCAATTCTGTGGTTGATATTTGTGGAATTAATAAAATGTTAGATGGGAGATTTTTGAGTAAGTTAGCATCTTCCTTCCATCAAAATCAGTCTCCAGAGAGAACACAGTCATCAAGATGTATGTTTGTTTGCTTGTTTTTAATTTTGAGAAAGAAATGGGTTTCCTGTTTCACTTTCTAGAAAGAATCTCTCATGTTTCCTCTCAGAATGTTGTATTGGTACTAAGATATTATTGAAGAAACTTTCTGATATGACAACTAAACAGGAATTCTAGCTTTGGTTTCTCTTCTTATATCTAGACTAGCTGTCTTTTGTAGGCTTGAGTTAAAAATGCGTGGTGGTGCATGCCTTTAATCCTAGAACTTGCAAGGCAGAGAGTTTGAGGCCAGACTGGTCTGCTATGCAGAGAAATTCTGTCTTGAAAAACAAAAACAACAAAAAAGTGCAATATACACTCTGACCTAACCTTCATGCTTAGAAAGTATGCATTTGTTAACAAGTAGTTGATGTGAAGGAACAGAGCTGAGAGCCCCTTCCTCTGCTTCAGGCACTGGGGCAGTTCGGAAGCTGTAGAGCTACATGCATCTGCCTAAAACCTAAGTTTTCAACCCAGCCCAAACAGCCATTTTTACTCCTTGATTAGCCACAGAGGACTCAAACCATTTTGTGGATAACAGTAGATGTGAAGCAGGGCAGAGTTTGATGTGACCAAAGATGACTGAAGCTAATTTAAAAAATAACCCCAGAGCCAGAGTTGGACTCAGAGCTGACTTATGGAGGCTTCATGCTGTGGGGTAGTTTGAAACCTTGGCTAGTGCAGCACAGAAGGAAGGGCAGGCTTTGAAACCCAAAGACAACTTGAGGACATGAAGTATTAGATGAAGTGCCTGTTGTCAAGCCAGCCCTTCATTTAGTGTCTGTTATTCACTGTACACCTGCATTAGGTCTTTCTTTACTCTGGTGGCAAGGTCTAGTGAAAGGATAGTCAGTGTTGCTTCAAAGGGTACCTCAGTCTGGCAAGATAGTAACTGAACTATCTATTGCTTTTGCAGATCTTGTACCTCATCTGGAAGCTCCAAGTTCTCTCACACCCAGCAGTGAACTGAGTAGCCCGGGCCAAAGTGAGCTCACCAACATAGATCTAGCAGCTCTTTTCTCTGACACACCTGCTAACAGTGGCAATTCAGCACCTGGGTCGGATGAAGCCTTGAACTCTGGGATCCTTACCATTGATGTCACTTCTGTGAGCTCCTCTCTGGGAGGGAATCTCCCTTCTAATAATAACTCCTTAGGGCCCATGGACCCCCTCGTTCTCGTGGCCCACAGTGATATGCCTCCAAGTTTGGACAGTCCTCTTGTTCTTGGGACATCAGCCACAGTTCTCCAGCCAGGCAGCTTCAGTACAGATGATTCTCAGGCCATGAGCACAGGAGCAGTAGGCTGTCTGGTAGCTCTGCCTGTGAGGAACTTGGGTCAAGACCCACCAGCTTTGACTCCCAGCAGTAACTTGGCAGCTCCTGACGCCGCACCAACCTCTTCAGGCACTGCCCAAGAGACTGCCAGAGTCCCAGATCTGCTGGTTCCAATAAAGGTGGAACAAGACTTGCCTCCTGTCCCAGATGTGGTCCAGGGGCAGGAAGAAAGTCACAGGCCATCCCAGTCTATGCTGTCCAGCTCTGCAGAGAAGCCAGGGGCTCACAAGGACTCAGAGTTCAGTGCTGGCACCGGCAGCCTCTACTTGGTATGAAGCACTCTATTCCGTCACCACCACTAGCTCACTCCCCTAATGCACCTTGGATCATGTTTGGGATGAACCCTGTCTATGCAGACGGTTCTTTCTGGTGTACAGAAGGACAGATGGAGCCTGGGCAATAGTCTGGAAGCCTGACTGACTTTGACTCTGGAATTGACATTCTTGCAGCTTTGTGCAAATCACTTAACCTATCTGAGCCTTAAATCCTCAGTTATTTCTAAAATAAGGGTTTGGGCTATATGGTTTCTAAGGTTCTTTTGAGTTCTGTGAGAAAACTTGAGGCATTTCCTACTATTGAAATGTTCACCTTCATGCTTTTCACATAGTGATGAGTCCTAGAAGAGCAATGTTGACATCAATCATCTTAACTGTTCAGTGAGAACTTAAAAGCTATGTCAGGATATTTTTATTAGAATTAAACAGTGGTTCCTGAGCCTTCATTCTTGAAGGATTATAACAATACTCCAATTTTGAGGCTGGACAGTTATTGTATTCTATATTTATATCAATTATACCTTTAATATAATTTAAAGTAACTTAAAGATTCCTAGAGCGAGTCTGACTTTCCTCAGTCTATGATAGAAATGATCATATAGGTTTCTCTGTAATGCTGGTTAAATTTTGTTTTAACATTTATTATGTTAAAATTCATGCATCTTACCTTACTTCATGCGTGAGGGTACCTAGTAACCAACCTACTGGAGCCAGCTTGTATTTCTGTCAATGTGAGAGCAGCACAGTCTTTCCATTTCTGGTTTCTGGATTGTTGGTGGCAGAGCTTCACTTGCCAGCATCTGTTTAGGCTGCCACAGCAGTTGCTAAGAGCAGCAGGTGACTAAACAGGGACTGGAGGTAACCACAGCTCAGAGTGCGTGGGAAGCCTGTCCCTGGCACTCCGTGCCTTCCTGTGTCTCAGAGCCTAGCTGTGGGTGGAGGTGGAAGAGCCGGCAGAGCTTGGCTTGGCCTGGGTCGTTCTCTTGCTAGCTGTGTGGCATTGGGCTCCCTTGCTTCTCTGAGTGGGAATGGTGTTGTGAATGGGTTTTTGCATGCCATGAGCTGTAGAGGCTGGTTTCTTTTGCACCTTTTAGTTTTATGAATGAATTTTTTTTTATTAAGTGTTCACAAATTTTTAAATATTCTATCTGAATACTGTTTCTCTGGCACCTCAGGAGGTTTGCTGAATTCAGTGACACTTTCTTTATTGGCATATGACAGTGTGGCATTTGCTGCCAACACTGTCCAGGGCTGCTGTGACATAACCCAGGCATCAAGAAGACTTGTGTTTTAGGGAACAGAACAGTGTGCAGATCTTAGCAGCCTCTCTCTAAAATATTTAAAGTGTGTTTAGACCTTGGAGGAATGACCTTCACTTTTCCAGATGATGAAGCTATGTGCATTTTTCTGTGCTAACAATTGAGCGTGTGATTTCCCAAGTGCCTTGCTGGTGACTGATTCCTGGAGCTCTGATACATTCCTGAGGCAGGCTTAGGATGGTTCTCTAATCCCCTTGCTACCCTTCCTCTGCTGTTTAGATCAAGCAACTGACACACTTTTCTTTGGTCCCAGGAAAGTGGGGGCTCAGCAAGAACTGATTACCGAGCCATTCAACTAGTCAAGAAAAAAAAGCAGAAAGGAACTGGGAGCGATGAAGGTGAGGCCGAGTGTGCTGCAGTGCTGGTGGACAAGGGACTAAGGTCTCTTGTGTCACAGTCACAGGCAGAGGAAGCACACAGAACAGTTGTTTCTGTGTTCTTTGTCTTCTATGTTCAAAATGCCCTTATATCAATTCCTTAGCTTTATGTAAACTTAGAAAACAGGTAGTAGACAGACCTCAGCATGTCTGAACATGCTTGACAGGCCTAAAGAGACTATAGGGAAGTCAAGGGTTCAAACAAGGTGTCAGTTCTATAAGGCTACTGAATAAATGAGCCAAGCTGGCCAGGTGTCAGGAAAGCAGGACGGTAGTTGGATGCTGAGTTGGGCCTGGTCTTGTGTTGGAAACCATGGGCTAGGATGGCCGTTGTCTGTAGAACAGCTATATGAAGGCAGCCTATACACAGCAGTGTCTGGTTGAATCAGCCTGAACCTTTAAGAGTAACAGCTCACTTGAATAAGAAAATGAAATAAAATAGTATCCCATGGGCTAGTTAAGTCTGTGAGATTGAAGGTACAGTGCTGAAAGGAGACTGGCAAATCCTGTTTAATGTCAGCAGGGCTCTTTGGTGTTCTCAGGCATCATTCATCTTTACATTTACTTAAATTTAGTTGGTGCAGTTTTAGTCTTTCTGTTCTTATGTCATAGCTTCGATTTAAAATAACAGTTTTCTTCAAGCAGATGTTTCCTTGTGTACTTGTCAGTGTCATTTGTGACTTAGAAAGGACAGTTCTGTGGCTCAAGAATCTGAAACTTGTAGTGTAAAATTGCAGGGAAAATAAAAGAAAGGGGAAGTGGAGTGCTGTAGAAAAAAATGATCACATCTAAGCCAAATTCATTAAGGAAGTCAGATGCCTTTATTGAGCCCAGTAGTAATTGTGTTGGAGGAAAAGGAGTGCTTCAGACCTCAGGTACATACAGAGTTTATCGCACTCAACCACGCTGAGGCAGTATCTACAGAGATAGTTATTTATCATTTGCAGTATGAAATTTTAAAAGTCTCTTTTAAAACTGACATTTTTTCCTTAATATTGGTATTTGGCAAATGTTGAGGTTTTCAGTTGTCTAAATGTTATACCTGCAGCTGCCACCTTTTGGCATCAGAATCCACAGAGGAGTCAGGCTGTTCTTGGCAACCAGTTATCCTTCTGGTTTAGAGCCATAGTGCTCTCTCCCTCTCTCTCCCACTCTTTCCCATGTTTTGTGGAATGTTGTGTGGGTTGGTCTTTTCTGTGTGTTCAGGTGGCTTGTGCAGCTTGCCTCACTGGTGTAGTTGAGCACTTCTCTCATTGTTGTGTGTTTTTCTAAATTTGCTATTACATCTTGAGACTTGATCTGATTGATTCTTTGGGGGAGAAGAGGGTTAGAAAAACTGAAGTGGTGCTGGAGTTACAGGTTATGAGGTGGCACATGGGTACTGGGAATCAAACCTTGGTCCTCTGCCTGTGCTTTTAACTATAAAGCTGTCTTTCTATCCAGGAAGCAAGAACATGCTTACAGGCAGGGCATTCTAGGGGCCTAGGTCATCTGGCTGATTGTTTACCATGCACTGCAGATTCCCTGTTTCTCATGCTTTCAATAGATTTAACACTAGACAATGAGTTTTGACTGTAATAGTATGACCCTGACATTGTGCAGGCGATTTGTATTTCCTGTGTTTAAAAATTAGGGTTCTTCTACAGAAATGAGCTCTCTCTTCCCTCTCACTGGTGTACTCCATCAGACTCAGCATAGACTCAGAGGCCTATGTCTTAAGCTATTCCCAGTATCAAGTTATAGTTTGACTAGCATTGATTTTGTTTTCTGAGTATCCTGTCTGTAGCCATTGGGAGTGCCTGCAAGTCGATTCTTGTGCCCTCCCAACGTACCCTATCCTGAACTCATTTTGTCCTGTATTTGTCCTAGCCGACAGTTAACCGATTCTCCAGAGAGCCCTGGTTCCTTTACTAGAGACTGGTATTTACAACCAGGATGTGGATCCAAGACTGTGCTGGCTGCTGGTGAGCTGTATACACTAGGTTCTTAATGGCCAGTGCTAGGAAATATTTATAAATATCATGTTAGTCAATCTGAGCTGTGTTCTCTATGCAGAATGTTATAGGGTTGTTTTGTTTTGTTTTTGAGGGTATGTATGTAGTATTTCACACTCCTTGTTACTACATTGGTGTTTATCAGTGAAACATTCCTCTACATGGGATCAGCTCAGAATAAGTGGCTTCACATCAGGTAGGTTTTGCTATTATTGTGGCACCAAGTCTGAGGGGGAAATTTAGGTTTCTTGGGTGTCTGCATTTTGACATTGTGATCAGAGATTATGAATTGTATTTAAGTCTGAGCACAGAGTCCCAGTGTAACTGCACTGTTGTGGAGTCCAGGCTTTAACAAACAGAAAGACATTGTTACTGTAAATGTTAGGCCCACACTTCATGTACACTCTCAGAAAGTATGTGGTCTAAAATCCAAGGCTTTGTTCCCAGTGTGCTGCTGTTCAGAGTATATACAAGAGCACTGTCAGAATCTTCAGCTCAGATGTTGAGCTGCTCCTAACAGAATCGCCAATGTAAGAATTCTCAGTGTGAGAATATCTTTGGAGAGGGAAGGTCATTACTAGAAATTGAACTTAGGTCATTGCACATAGTAAGCAGTGAGCAGTGACTCTAAGGGCAGGGAAAGGAAAGAAAGCATGGTGCTAATTAGAAGGAATAGTAAACAACAAGGCACGTGTAATCAAAACCCAGGGGCATCTGTGTCACCATGAAAACATAAACAACTCTTAAGTGCAGTGCCAGGAGACAAAGATTGAATACGTCTAAGCAAAGTACACCCTTATCGAAATGTATGGAAGGCAAGAGTGACTGAAACAAGCTCCAAAGCAAGGAGAGGTTGTTGTCCATGTGTGGTCCACAGCAGAGCTAAAGAACATTTATTGTGAAAGCTTAGATATCTTAAGTAGTATAAGATGAAATCTGATAGAAACCTAGTGGAGAGCATGAGTAAAGGCTCAGAAGTATTGAAAATGACTCACTTAGTTTGTTTGCTACAGACTGAATGGAAACAGTGAAGCTGTGAAGGAGGTTTTATTCATGGGATTAATGAAGTTAATTTACTAGATTCTAGCCCATATCTAGTGTTTGTAGAAATAATACAAGGAATGAGAAATGAAGAAAATACAACTTATTTCTTCATAGGGAAAGTTTTCTAACCATTTGTATAAATCACAGAGTAAAATTCATTTGGAAGCCAAAATAAAGCCTGCTGAGCTGGGTAGCAGAAGGGAGGGGGAAAAATTGCCTAATTGCATTAAAAAAGGATAGCCGTGGAGTTTCTAGTTTGAACCCTTGAACAGTAGCAGCACTTGATTGGGGTCTCTTGTGGAGATTAAACTACAGCCATAGGGCACTTGGAGTATAAGCTAATGATGACTTGCTGCATGTGAACCAGGGATGTGGCTGAAAGATAAATACAGATGTATGTACAGCAGCCTCCTCTTAAGAATAGAAAGCACAAGATGAAAAACAAGCACATAACAGCTAGTCCTGTGTAACATCTGTTCAGGTTGGAACTTTTGGCTTGGGTGGAACAAAGCATATTCTTAAATGTGCACAGCTATTTAGGCCTTCAGTTTCCATTTCTGAGGCACTTGAACCAAGGAAAAACATCGAAAGAAAGTTGCACCATCAGTGGAAACAGAAATAAACATGTCACATACACTGTAGTCATATAGTACGTGCAATAGCACACCATTCTAAAAGACAAATGTGAGCACTGTAACATGGAAAAATTATATGTGTCAGTCTATTGTGCAGTTTTCTACATACCTTACTCTACCTAGGGTATGGACAGCAAGGACTGTCACCACACAGAATGGCCATAGAAGCTTCCTTAAAAATAATAGATAAAATGTTCTGACCAGCATCCTGAGCATCTTGTATTGACTATATTCTGACTAAACAGGGTCAGAAACTACCTAATGGTAGATCTGTTAATGAGTCACTCATAATCAGAGGCCAGTGAAGAGTCCTACTGTTTTCTCAATAGGTATGTGTGTGCAAGGCTAGAGGAGGGAACATCAGCTCTCCCACACTTATCACTCCCTTGTTTCCTGAGACAGAGCCTTTTAGAGCTAGCCCTCTGTCTTTTAGCTAGGCCCAGCAATTCTGTTTCTGTGCCTTCCCCTCCTTCCATTTCTGGGGTTGTAGGCATGCTCAGCCATACCCAGCTTATTGATGTTGTCTATGGGGATGCAAACTTGGACCCTGATGCTATATAGCAAGCACTCCTAACCACTGAGCCATCTCTCCAGCCCTCAACAGATCTTAAGTTGCATTTCTATAAAATTTAATAGGCATTCTGCTGAGTGTGGTGTCACACATGCCATAACCAGTACTCAAGTGGGGATAAGGCTTCAAAGTTGTCCTCATCTCCCTGGTGAGTTTGAGACCAGCAGCCAGCACCCACTCACTGCTGTGCTCCAATGGCATCCTACAGGTGTGCCCAGGTCATTTAGAAATCACTCCTATTCCTATTCTTGTCATAGGTGTTCATGTTCTTCTGGAGGGCCTTCCCTTGGAAATAAGCCAAAAATAGAACTAAGGTGGATGCTTTGGAGTAGATATGGTAATTTATAGGTGACTTCACTATTGGTTAAAAAGCCCAAGAGATTCAGCTAAAAAATTAGTAAAGGAGATATTTAGTGTCCAGTCAGTAAAGAAATATCTGCCCTCTGGAATTCTCTAAAGGGCAGCAATAGGCAGTGAGGAAATGCGGTTACAGGATCACGGCAGCTCCACAGGAGGAAATTTCACAAGCAGGCAGGCATTCTCCTACATGGAGAAGACAACAGAAGTTAGCCAAAAGGCAGAAAAGGTTTACTCCCTGTTGGTGTGGCTTCTTCCCACCCATACACCAGGGAAAGGTAAACAGTAGATTCCCAGTCTATTGAATGGAATGGAAGTACCTGATGAACAAAGCCTGGGTAAATCAAACAGTGAAATTAATGAACCAGGAAGGGATCAGAGAAGGGCTGTAGTTCTCAATAGGGGAGACAGGAATGCATCAGAAAAGATAAAACCTGGAGATGAGAATGTACCACAGGGATGGAAGCAGGTGGTTGGCAGTCTAGGAAGGGCCTGAGGCTGCAATGTTGTTGGCCGGTCCAAGAAAAAGGCTGACCTCACTAGGGTGTAACAGGGCAAAGCGAGAACAGAGGCACTAAGGTGACCCAGCTGTTACTCCCTGTAAGCCATGGTCACACCTCTGGTCTTCACTGAGAGTGGAAAACAGAGGGTCATTAGAAAAGGGACATGATATCTTTTGTTGTTGTTGGTTTTTGTTTTGTTTTGTTTTGTTTTTGAGAGAGGGTTTCTCTGTGGCTTTGGAGGCTGTCCTGGAACTAGCTCTTGTAGACCAGGCTGGTCTCGAACTCACAGAGCTCCACCTGCCTCTGCTTCCCGATTAAAGACGTGAGCCACCAATGCCCGTCTGGGACATGATATCTTAAAAGGCCATTCCACCTGTTCTTTTGACAACAAACTGACATATGTCATGAATGGGAGGAAACAAAAACAGCTAGGGACTTCTGTGGCCATCCAGCTGAAGCAAGAGTGGCTGGGGTCAGTGGTATCCAAATAGTGAGAGGGATTTGGGCCCCGCCTTGAAGTAGGGACCCTTAGAACTGGGTGTGATGAAAAGGAGTGTTACAGGCCCAACACTTAGCCCCGAAGGTAGTGACACTATTTCACTTGACAGTACAAGAAGGCTTGAAGACAGAATGAACCCCCAAGTAAGAATGCTCAAGAAAGCAAGGGAAATGTCTAGAGACTACACTGTAGATTTTCAAGCCTGTCACATGTCTACCACAGTAGCCCAGCAGGGAAAGAATGCTGGTGTATCATGGGCAGAGTCATAAACCAGAGCATAGGACATAGAAACAGCTAGGGCCTGGTCCATTCTTACATGTAGCAGAGGTGACCCTGTGTACTTCTAACAATTGAATGCTGACCTTTGTGGATTTCAAATGGTTTAGGGCTTTTGAAAAACTAACCACAGCCAGCACTTAACTACACTGTGTTCTACCTGCTATAGTAGAAGGACCCATTTGGTCTCCACAGTCACCTTGGCAAGCTAGGCAGGGAGGCAGTTCTTCACATGTTATACATGTGCTGGCAGGAGGCCAGGAACAGAGGCTTGGTAAATACATCTTGCAGCAGATTTGACCAGAAGACACATCTGATGGGAACTGAAGGTGGTGAGGCAAATGAGTACCACCATGAGCAAGTGTTTGCAGAAGACTACCAGCAGCTGCATCCAAGGAGGCCCTCTTGAAGAGGACCTAATGTGTCTACAGGGTCATTAGGCAATGGTTCTGAGAGGAAAAAAAATCAAAACTGGGTAATGATTCCATGTGTAGCTGCACCTTACTGTTTAGCTTATGAAGATACCAGGAGCCCGTGTAAAGGAACCGTCTGCCAGCTACTGTTCTACCAGAATTTTTGATAGGAGAATATTTATAACTCAAATGTACGTCAACAAAGCTGTACACTTTGCGAATGTTTTTGATAAGTCAGTCTGTAAGAAACAGTGGGTGTGCGGATAGACACGTTTGTGTATATACTTACATAGAAGTTAGGTAAGACATGTCCATGCATGGGTAGTCATTTCCCCAACCCTGGGTGTAAAGATTGTGAATATTTTATTGTGGTCATTTCTGCTTTTTGTATTTGATAATACATCGATTTTGTAATTTTAAAAACTGAAGTTAAAACTGTCACGTTACAATAGCAAGCAGTAGGGTAGCCATTCCTCCTGGATAGCTTATGAAGCTTTCTTGGAGACTCTGGTGTCACTAGTACATGGAAATTGTGATTCCCTTCTCAGAGAGGCAGGAAAAAGAAACCAAGGTGGGCATGTGCTTTCCTCTCCTTTGCTTTGGCACCCCTGAGGTGACCTGCTAGTCCCAGCAAAGCCTAGCCCGTGCCCAGAGAACTATGTGGCTGTGCCATGTACATATATCTGAAAAACTCAAGTGAGTTACTGGCTGAGTTACTTGAGTCAGTGATCTCATCTTCCTAGTAATTTCTTCACTTTAACACAAGTATCTTTGGGCATGTGTATCACAGATTTCTCCACTCTTTCTTTGGCTGCCATCATGAATGAAGATGGGGCTCCTTGAAGGAAGAGGTTTGCTGTCAGCCCAGGAGTCACATTGCTATCACTTCTCTGGAAATTTAAGTACAAAGCACTGGTTGGGTTTGGATTTCATGGGGATGTCATTTATCTATAGGAACTTTGTCCCACCTTATGGGCCACACACACACACCTAGATCATACAGGCCTGTGGTTGAAGTGGCTTTTTGGAACCAAAGCAGAGTGTGGGCTTTACAATGTTACCATATGGTCTGTCCATTTGCCCGGGTGCCTGCTCCAGCTGTACCTAGTCTCTTTTGTGTGTCCAAGGTTGGTAAAGCTCCTTTAGTCAGTGGCCTTTGAGGGCTGTTGAATGGCTGCTCTCTATAAGACCCTGACTGTAAATGATCTTGGGTGGGCCCTGGTCATCTCTGTTCTAAGTCTGAACGCTTTCACTCTCCTGAGTACAACTTTTGTTTTGGCGGGTGGCTTCATGAGAGATTTTTTAAGGCAGGGAAAGATAGCACTGTTCCACAGTGCTAGAGGTGAGCCCATAGTCCTAACCTCAGGACTCTCCTTTAGCCTTGTGAGTCTATCATTTTCATTTCTATTCATGTTTGTGCTTTTTTAGTTTATTAGGCTGCTTTACTTCTGGGACAGTCTGTACCCCAGTTCAAATGTCTTCTGCAGGTTCACTTTGTTCTTATCTCCCTTCCTTGCTCTTGGTGATTGAGAATGAAAGCAGTCCTTTGATGGTAGGTTCCCAACCTTAACCTTAAAACAGCATCATCTTTGCCACATGCATTATCAGGGAGATGATTGATAGAGCCAAGGGGTGCCCCTTGCCAACTCTACATAGTTCCAAAGGCAGGTGTAGTTGGGATGCACCATCTGCTATCTCAGCCCATAGTTCCTTTCTGTGTGAGGAGGTCTGGCTTCATAGGATGAGTGTGATGTTTCTGCAGAAATTCTTGTAAAATGGTTGAGACAGACCAAAAGGTGCTGGAATAGATGTAAATGTATATTCTGTTCACATCCATTTTATTTAACATGTTTGCTGGAGCAAAATAGGGCTCTGGGTGTGAGGTGCAACAGCCACTGACCTCCAGGACACAATGCTCGCCTATGCTCAGGCCTTGATTTGTAGTCAAGACCTTCAGCCTTCATGCCCTTAGAGACTACTACCCAGGCTCTCTGAGTAGCACCTGGAACCTGATCCTGAGATCATAAGAGATGAGGTTCAGGAGGGTGGGACCAGACAGACTGTTATTGTATGGCAGGGGCTATCTCCCTTGTCTGTCTCTTTGCCCTGTTCTTCTTCTAGACTCTGGTGACACCATTTTCCCTTGTCCTTTCTCTTTGGTATGGGATAGTCCTTTGCTTCTGTGATCACTATTGATATTTGCTTCTCAGTGATAAGTGCCACTGTGCTCAAGTGGCTGCTTGCTGTGCTGCCTTCAGCTGTGGTCAGATTCTTCAAAGTCTTCTTTGTCTCCATTGTTGTCTCCACAGTGATGTAGTGGTGGGAGCAAGGTATGTTGTAAAGGGTCTCGTTACATAGCCCAGGCTGACCCAAACTACCCTGTCTCTTAAATGCTGTGTCTGGTATGAAGCACTGTCAGCTACTACTGCATTTTGATGATAGGTTTGCAAGCCATTGGGAGCTCTAGGATACATGATGAAGATGCAGGAAATACCTGCTAAATGAGTAATAAAATATACACAGATCACTAGCCATGGAACACATTTCAAATAGTTATATTTGGTACACATATAAAATACTCCTCATATTAAACCTGATAGAAATGTCATATCTAAGGCTTTCTGTGCACCTGGCCTGGTTCTGAGCCATTGTGTTGTATCTATTACCCAATCCTAGTCCTTCCTGTTACCCCATTTCTGGAGGAGGAGCTTGGAATATGGAGCAGTAATAGCTAATGAGGATCAATACCAGGACTAGAATCTAAGGCAGACTGGCCCCAGGATTTCTGTCTGCCCTCCCTCAGGTGAAGAGGACTGTGGGGATTAAGTAAGGCTGGTCTAGAGCTTCAAGGAACTCCTGGTTAGTTAGACTGCCTGTCAGCATGATTGGCCACATCAAAGACTGGAAAACCATGGTGTCTCTACAAACACACGGTTGGTAAAGTCACAGTCTTTCAGGCCTTAATCAACTGAGAACTCAAGAGGTCCCCCTAATAATATAGTGGCCATCACCATTTTTATTAGAGAGCAGCCAAGGACAGTCACCTCAAAATCTAGGAAAGACATCTAGCCAGAATTATGGCAGTATTTGACTCTGGTGGGAGGTTTGCAGAGGTTGGTGAAGTGGGGGACATGGGGATTGTTAGCATGATGCTGTCACTGAACTTGGAAAGTCCATAGGCTTTAGTGCAAAGCATGAATAGTCTGAAGACACCTGTGGAAACTAGTGGCACTGTGATGGGTCACTCAGCTCATTGCTCTTCTGTTAAACAGGAAGAAGATAGTGGAAAAACTAAGGTAGTAACAATAAGAACAAAAGTGAGCCATTCTAGGGCCTAAAGTGACAAGCCCAGGCAGTATAAGGTCTGCCAGATTTTTGGCAGGAAACATTCAAGTTATGTGGATAGGCATATTTTGTTCAGTTCCTTAAAAATCTCAAAATCCAACAACCAAAAAGATAAAAATCCACCTGTCAGTTTTAAGTTTACTGGGAAGGATAAATAAGGAAGACAGATGGGTAGGCAAAGGAAAGGAAGGAAGGAAGGAAGGAAGGAAGGAAGGAAGGAAGGAAAAGAAGGAAAAGAAGGAAAGAAAGAAAATGAAAACTTGGGGCAACTATAAACTGGGCCGGGTGGCAAAGCCAGCTGCTGTGAGCACCTGGCTTAACAAAGTGGATGTCCAGCATGACTAGGATTGGCTTCTCTGGAAACATGGATTCCTTACACTCTTTCCCTTGCAACTACTGCACTGAAAAACAGCGAAGCGAACCTTATACATGCAGTTTAGAGTACACACACACACACACACACACACACACACACACACACACACACACACACTCAGCCATGTCCATATTTTTGTGTCAAGGAAGCATGCTAGGTTAATAAGAAACGTAAAAGCATAGAAGTGTACTTGTGTATAGTTCTGTGCTGAGTGAGATGTTGTGTATGTTTAAGAAGTGGTGACAGGAAGCTTCTTGGTGTGACAGGCCCAGCCCCAACCCTGACCTGCTAAGAAGAGAGAGAAGTTAGGCAGGAAAACTGTACATAAACCATCAGGGATTTTGAACAGAGACCCTAGCAGATGAGTTGAAATTGTAGTGGAACCACCTCACCCTGCAATGAGGGAGAGTTCGGTCTCTGCTTCCAACATGGACTCTCTTCACCTTGTCCATCAACCTGGTTAATATTTGCCCTTTAAGAAAGGGTTCCTCGATGGGCAGTGGTGTCAAGCACTTTAATCCCAGAAATTGGGAGGCAGAGGCAGGTGGATCTGTGTGAGTTCATAGCCTCAAAGCTACACAGAGAAACCCCGTCTCAGAAAGGAAACAAGGGAGAGGGAGGGAGGGAGGGAGGGGAGGGAAGGGAAGAGAAGAAAGGCTTCCTCAGCCCCTTGCCCTCAAGAAAGCATGCTGTGGGAGAAGCAAAGGGAGAAGCAAAGAGCCACCATGCCTGTGGTTCCAGGTGTCATACCAGCCACAAACATGAACACTCAGGACACCACCTTCACAAGGTGCTAGTAACCTTTGGTCGTGAGGTAAGCAGGTCCATAGGATCCATCGGCCTTGCATAGGGCCATGGTTTGTTTGGTTCGGTTTAGTTTGGTCTGGTCTGGTTTGGTTTTTCAAGCCAGGGTTTCTCTGGCTGTCCTGGAACTCACTTTGTAGACCAGGCTGGTCTCAAACTCACAGAAATTCACCTGCCTCTGCCTCTGCCTCTGCCTCTGCCTCTCTGCCTCACCTCTCTGCCTCTCTCTGCACCTCCTCTCTGTGCCTCTCTCTCTGCCCCTCTCTCTGCCCCTCTCTCTATCTCTCTCTATCTCTCTCTGCCTCTCTCTGCCTCTCTGCCTCTGCCTCCCAAGTGCTAAGATTAAAGGTATACACCACCATTGCCAAGCCTCCATGCAAAGAAGGAAGGAAGGAAGGAAGGAAGGAAGGAAGGAAGGAAGGAAGGAAGGAAGGAAAAGAAGGAAAGAAAGAAAATGAAAACTTGGGGCAACTATAAACTGGGCCGGGTGGCAAAGCTAGCTGCTGTGACACACCTTTGTGTGCAGAGTACTAAAGCTTCTGAGCCTTCTGCCTGCCAGGGGCTGTGGGAGTTTAGGGACTTGGTAGAAAGGCTACAATAGTTTGGTAAGTTTTCCACTAAAATCTGGTGGGTTTGTCTGTTTTACCTCTTGCCTCATGAAAATTCCTTTGGAACAATTTTCAAGTCAGTAAAGCTGTATTGGATGATGGGAACCAAGAAGGTTTTTCCTCATGAGTCCTCAGTCAGGGCCAGAGCCCAGTCAGGGAAGCATGTATTAGATGTGCTGTTTTTATCTGCTTTGTTTTAGGAGCCTCTGAGTCTGCTCATGGGAAAATGAAAGGCAGCGTGGTCAGTCCTCCTCATGTCCACTCAGGCCAGCACAGTTGCTTTTGTGGAAACCTCATGGTACCCAGTGGAGGTCTGCCAACACCAGCCCCTGCGGCTGGGCTGCAGTGTGTCCAGATCCCTGTTCTGCAGGTAGGAAACACCCACGCGGATATTGAGGTCTTCAGGGGCAGGATGGTGGAGGGGTGGCCACTGCCCTCTCAGTAAACTGCCCCAAGTCCCCTGACCTGTGCCAGCCATCTTAATAACCCCAGCCTCTCTCTTCTTCCCAGCCTGTCTCACTGCATCTGTGCAAGCCCTTGCCTTTGTTAGGACTGACGTATCAGGTTTGTGGCACTGTGTTACCCTGTGTCTAGTCCCCTCAACCTGGTCCATCTTCCCCATATCCCTTGGAGGCACACATGGCTTGTACCCCTGTCCTGCCAAGGCCTGATTGGGACCATTATGTGCAGGCTGGAGGCATCTAAGACTCCCAGGCTGGCCCTGTGTAAGCCTCACAGCTGCTAGTATTCATGCTACCCCACCTCTACCCAGACTCTCCTTTAAGCTCTCCTTAGACTGCTCTGGCCATGCTTCTGGGCGCCACTCCCTGCACACCAGCTGGTGCAGGCTTTCATGTAAAAGTGGTGGGGCGTCTTGATTTTCTGCTTTCTCTTTGGTCACTGAAGATAAGGTTCTGCCACCTATCTGGGGGCTCAGCAGGCCTATATTTGACAGCCATCTATGGGAGCTCACTTCCAAATCCCTCAGCAGCCCCATACATACCTGCACTCCCAGGATGACCTCTGAGGAGGTGAATGGGGAAGGAAGGGGTTTGGAAGTTGAGGGATCTGACTGTATCTGGCCCAGTCACACACACACACCTACATGTTGCACATCACTTAGGGCTACAGATAAAACTTCAGGAGGCCAGTGCAAACCTAGATGTCAGAGTCTGAGGGTGGAGCTGTCCCTGTTACTTCGAAGAACTTAGAGACAGGCAAGGTTCACCATGAAGAAAAGAGGTGGGACTGGGGTAGAAGGCTGTGAAGTGCCTGCAGGGTTCAGATAAATGGGGGGTGGGGTGGCAAAGGCTGACCTGGGAAATAGGCAATGAAAGGGTTCTAGACCAAAAAAGAAGCAGGTGAGGGTTTGATGGGCAGAGACTCAGGCTTATGTGTAGCAATCAGCTTAAAATTATGCCCCTTCCACTTAGTTTGACCCAATGGTAGAATAGCTTGAAACTGTGGGAAAGAGTAAGGACTCCCTAGAGATAGGGACAGTGAAAGAAGTGGATGCTTGTCCCAAAGGAGAACCACAGTATGCAGGTCAGCTTGCAGAAGATGCTCCAGAAATGCAGAAAAAAGAGCCCACTGGAAAGATTTATACCACCTAGGTATAAATCTCTCACCTGTCCATTGACAGCTAATGTTGTCTTGGGCAAGTGGCTTTAGCATACAGGTTCAGTTTTGTTGTCATGAGGTGGAAACAGTAGCACTCAGAAGGTCCTTGTGGCAGTGGAAGGATGGAGTGCATGGGCACAGGGTGCTCAATTTGGGGGTGGTAGGCAGCTGTAACTGAATGTGCACATGAGAGGGCTAAACCATTATTTCCTGGCTTGCTTCTGGGGACCTGGCAGCCTCCTCCTCTCAGGGAGCTGTCTACTCTCAGGTCTCTTGTTTGGCTCATGGGAACAGAGAGAAGGCCTCCCCATGGGCTTGAAAAAGTCCTAGGGCATCCATGCAGAATTTAGGACAGTGTTGTTGTCCTAACAAACAGTGCTGTTGAGACTGGGAACAGTTTTTGAGTGTTGAAATAGTAAACATAGGGAGTCAGGCTGCAGAAGATTCCAGACTAAGCTGAATCTTGGGCTGGGTTTGAAGTGAGAGAGATGGAGGGGCCAGTGCCCCTGCTTCCTGATGGACCAGTGTGTGATGATTCTTGCTGCCTCTCTAGGATGACTCCTCGGGTGAAGGAGGCTTGCCACTGGCCCTCAGCCCACAGCGCTCTGCCTTCCACCCCTACTTCACCGTGGATCTGCCTGTCTACGTCCTCCAGGTCTGGGTGCCTACTGTTCTTTCTTTTCTCATTAGACCTCATCACAGGTTTCCCATGTCAGAAGGCTATGGCATGGGTTATCAGCTGCCTTAGACCTGCCCTAGAGGCACACTGGGTTCGTGGTCAGGCTAGCCACCTTGCACTTTTTGAAAAGTTAGGGTTACAGCTTCAAATAAGGTTTGGTCGATACTGCAGTGTCTGCCTGTAGATCGGGTGAAACTTAGTGTAGCTGTGTAGATGAATGGTTAAGCTGAGAGTAGGTAGCCACCAATGTAGCTCTAGGTCTTAATAAAAGTCACTTATCAGGCTGCCAGCCTACCTCAGAAATGTCAGTTCTACTAAGCCCCTCAGAAGATGGCTACTAAAGAATGGAAATGTGAGCCAGATATGATAGATGTAGATGTCACCCAGTAATCAGGAGACCAAGGTTGAAGAACTGCAAATTTGAGGCCTCTTGGGCCACATAGCAAGAACCTGTATCTACAAAACATAGAAAAGGGAGGAAGAAGATGTGGGGTGGTAGGGAGGAGAGAAAGAGGCAGTGAGGGAGGGAAGGTGAGTTACAGACTACTGGTGACCTCAATGAGACCTGCCCACTGCAGCTTGGAGTCTACAGTACTAAAGTAGGAATGCTGAATTCTAGCAGGAGAGTGACAGGTACCACCCATGGCCATCTCCCTGGGTGGGCTGCCTATTGCATGTGGGGTATAAGAGATGATATTGGGTTTTGGGTTTTTTTTTTTTTTTCCAGGAAAGTACATATATTCCTGGGTGCTTGAATATATGTGGACCCATCAGTGGGCCTAGGGAGGAAAATCTGGAAAAACAATGGTTGACTTTTTTTTTTTTTTTGTCTTTCTTGAGACAGGTTCTCACTATATAGCCCTGGCTAGCTGGCCTGGAACTCACAGAGATCTGCCTGTCTCTGTCTTCCTGAGTTGGGATCAAAAGAATGTGCCACCATACCTAGCACATTGTTCTCTGAAGGGACATAGGATGTGGAATAGGTCTCTGCTGTGCCTTCCCCTTGTGTTTGCAGTCCACCCCTCCTCACTTTTCTGCTTGGTTTTGCAGGAGGTGCTTCCAGCATCTGGAGGTTCTGCTGGGCTGGAGGCTGCCCAGGTACCAGGAAGCACTATCAACCTGCAGGACCTTCAGTGACAGCAGCTGAGCAAACAAGGAACATGTTCCAGGCTGCATTTCAAGACCTCAGATGACTGTGGTGTGGGCAGGAAGACCTCACTTGACTTCTGCTCAGCAGTAGAGCCTGATTCTTTGAGACTTTGGGGTACATGTATTCAAAGTGTTTTCATTCTGTTCCAGCAAGAGCCAATTTGGCCTGTGTTCTTTGAAACTGCTTCCATGGGTTGCCCTCTGTGAGATAGGCAACATGTCCATGCCATGTGTGTGCATTCCAGTCCTTTGCAGGTCCCCTTGGATCTGAGCTGGGTAGCACTTACTACATTAAAAGATCCCTGCAGGGAGTAGGTAGAGCATGGCTCCCTGCTCAGATCATCTCTGTACCAAGTCTGGACAGGACCTTCAATTGTAGTGTGTTAGCATTCTGCCTGAGACATCTAGAAATTCAGTTCTTTTCTGAGAGCTTGTGTGACAGACTGCTTTTCACCTCCTGGGATGGTATTAGTGGGCGTGTTGATTTCACTACACTGTATGCCATAGTGAAGTCAAATTCAGACTGAGCTTTAGTAGGTTACATAGGCAGTTAGTCTGAAAGGTGATTGGGGGTGGCCTGGTGCCTGCCAGTGGCCTGCTAGAAGGCCCTCTTCCTAGACTGACTGTGGGGCTCATAGTTTGGCAATGAAGAATTGTGACTTTTAAAGTCATTTTCTAAATTCTGTATTTGGGATTCTTGGTAAATAGTAACTTGTCTTCAGTCTCTACAGTGTGGTTCTGAATGCTGTATGTTATGTGTGGGGCTGGAATGATAGGCATGTTTTATGGTTGAGGTTAAAAATAATCATATTATGTGGCCTTGGCCCTGTGTGTTTTCACAGTGATTCTGTCTTCCCAGAGGAGATGGTTGCCTTGCACATATTTATTTGTTAGTTAAGACTGGATACAGGGTCACTCAGAAATGCATTTTTTTCTTGGGCCTTTTAGAGTGTGTGCTTATTCAGATAGTGTTTTGGTTTTGCCCCATCTGAGTTTCTTTGTTTCTTGGATTCAGGGAGGGCCCTGAGTTTGGGCATGAGTCCTCTTTGGATGGCTCTGTGGTGCCATATGCCTAGGTGCTGCTCCCTACAAGGGGATTATAAGTCCTACTTGAGGAGTTCCTTTCCACAGGTCTCTCCTGCATCACAGGTCAAAGTTTCAGGGCTGAACTTGCCCACTTGTCATCAGGGCCCTCCCCTCTCCATGGGCAGCCTGGTACCACTGTC
The DNA here is from genome assembly GCF_003668045.3 of Cricetulus griseus. Lineage (NCBI taxonomy): Eukaryota > Metazoa > Chordata > Mammalia > Rodentia > Cricetidae > Cricetulus > Cricetulus griseus. The sequence goes on along the minus strand of NC_048601.1, from coordinate 53,419,409 downwards.
ACCTGCCGCAAGAGCACACTTAACAGAGAAGTTTCCTTCTCCCACAGCCTCCAATGTGTGTCTGCCAAGTGATATGATGGGCTGTTGTGTTCTGAGCACTGGAGCTTCCTGCTGCCGTGGGTCTGACTCTTAGTACAAATGAATAAAAGCGTTTGTATGTCATGTACCAAAGGTTTTGCTCTGGTTTCATTCAAGGTACTGTGCATGCTGTTGAGATTCTTGCCCCTTCTGCCCAGCTAGCTACCAGTTCTTTTGTCTCCAAGGGCCAATGACACCCTGCCCTCCTTGGAGACAGGTTTTGGGCTTCTCTCCAAGCAGCTATTTCTGATGAGAACCAGGATGGTGTTCTGTCCCTCAAAAATGCTTTGGGTGAAATGACAAAAGAAAGTTTCCAAGAGGCTTCCTTCAACAGGTTATTCAGACTCCCAAGAGACATGATTTATTTCCTGTGAGTAAAGGAGGCTGACAGGAGAGCATGAGATGGAGTTAGGGACCCCTCAGGCTCACAATGCCTGTCTTGACTAACTACTGACCTCTTCCTGAGCCCTCAGCCAGCTCTGCTGCTAAGTGAAGAAGAAGAGCATCTCCTCCTCTTCTTTGTTCATTACCAAGGGCTCAGACGCCTCCTTTATTCTTATGATTGGTGGACGGGAGCGGCATACCAATCTTCTGCCTCTCTGCAGGGGCAATAAACATGGTGAGCCTATGCTGGCTATGTAGATGCCATGCTGCCCACATCCCCTGCTATAAGGTTCAGGAAGTGCCCAGCAAAGCCTGGTCAGGCAGACCAGCCACTCAGGGGTGGTATTGACTAAAGGGACTTGGAGTGTGGATCAGCCTAGAAGTCACCATGCCAGCTCCATAGAGCACACTTTTTGAAGGGCAAGAACTAAAGTGCTTCCTAGCTCAGGGCTCCCAAAGGAGACCCTGCAGTGTGACAGAACACATTAGACACAGGCCTCTGAAAGTCAGTGATCACTCTTAAAAAGTGAGCTTTCTGGGACAGATTTAAGCTGTCTGTTCTGTGCCCAGCAACAGCCCTTGACTGATACCAATACCTAGCTCCTGCATGCTCTTTGTCACATACAACATGTTGAACTAAATCATGTGATATGAAACTTTCTGCCAGCCCCCCTAAACTTAGCTATTTCCTTTGTTCTTGGATTTGCTTAGGGAGGTTCTCTGAAGAGGCTTTTCTGCCCTGCCATCCCTCTTGTGGCAGCATGTGTTCTCTCTCTCTCTTCTCCTCTGCCCCTCAACCCCTTTTCTTAATGAAACTCCTCTTCAGGAAAGAGAAGCCTCCCCTCCCCTCCCTGCTAAGGCCCTGTTAGGTTTACACCTCCATATATTGTCCTGTTTTTGTCTAATGCTCTCCCTGCCATCTGAGTCCTAATCATGGCCTGGAATCCTAATGAGCTGCATCTTCAGCTTTGTTTCTGGACTAGGCACTGGAATGTTTAGAAGTATCTTATTATTAGCGGTGTTCATCTTTCCCAAGCAATGAAATGGGCAGCCATGTATCATAGACACCCACTAGCTTCTCTGTCTCTCAGGAGCCATGCTTGGCTATAGGCCTGCTTTCAGAGCTAGACTTTATGCTGTCACATCCAAAAGGCACAGGGCTGTCACAGTCCATTTTTTTATGGGGTGAGGTTTTGAGACCCAGAAGACAGGCCTAATAATAGGCAGTTGTCTGACCTAGAGTCTGTCTGGGGGCTGGACAGAGCAACAGGACCCTGAGACTGGATATTGGTGTGAGTGAGCATCTGCACTTGGCAGGGGTGTTTTGAATAGCACATCTGGGGGATTGGTTCTGGTGAGGACAGCCCTAGGGCAGGGGCACTACAAGTGCCTGGCTTTGGAGACTGCTCCACTCTACCTTGGCACTGAAAGCAATTGTCTGTTTCTTCAGCAGAGTGATTTGCCTTCTTTCAGGGAAGCCTTGAAGCTCAGGCTGGAGAGCCTAGGAGGTACACCCTAGAGTGGCCCTGGACCCACCCCTCACCTTCTTTTTTATTTCAGCTTGGGCCCTGGCTCGAGCCCGTTGTAGCCGCTCCTCCTGCTGCTGCTTCTGTATCCTGGCCTTCTCTTCACGAATCCTGGAGACAAGAGGTGGCTTACAGGGATCAGAGCCTGGGAGAAATCTTTCCTTTTCCCACCCAGGCTCCAGGTCAGCCCATGCCCTCCCACATGTAGAAAATTCCCCCTCTGCCTTTCCAAAGCTTGCAGGGGAAAGCAGATAGGACTATGTAGACACCATGCTTGAGGGTAACTCAAGGTTCAGACCACACAACCTAGAAAGCATGTCTTCCTGGATCCACATTTGTGTTTTCAGTCCCTGTACCTACAGTCCTACACCCTGGCATCTAGCTAGAACATTAGTCTCAGAGCAGGTGCTGAGGCTCCAGAGATGGCCCCATACTTGGGACAGACAGACTTGGCAGATAGTTGTGTCCCATGACCCCTGTCCTCTTGAACTCAGAGGCCTGGCCTCACATGACAGAGTCCTGAACCTGTCTATCTGAGGAGATTCATAAGGCTGGACACTGACTAGAATACCCTGCACCCAAGCCAGGGCTGCAGTCACAGAAGGTTGGGCACGGTGACTCACCTTATGCGCCGCTCCCTCTCCTTAATCTTCTCAGCCTGCTCAATCTTGGCCTGGGGCACTCGCTCCAGATTCTCTAGCAGCTCGTCCAGTTGGTGCTCCACCACAGTCAGCATCTGCACTGTGCCCAGGTTGGCCTCCTGCTGCATGCCCACACAATTCTGGTACACATCCTGCACCTTGAGGTTCAGGCTCTCCAGCAGCATCTCCTGGGGACAGTCGGCCAGTGGTGTGGCATGGCTGCAGGCCCCTGCTCACCCTCACATGATCACGTGCCTGTACCAGCAATCACGGCTTGGCAGCCAGGATGGAACAGCCACAGTGTAGACTTAAGAGAGTGGGGTGGAGCAATGGTACCTGCTTTTCTTAGCCAGAATAGCCCTGGTGCTTCTTTGGGTATGCCTGACTCATCTCATATCCCAGCCCTTCCTCCAGCTTCCTTAGCAAGCCCCCTGGGCCAGGGGGCTGTGCACTGAACACATTCTGTGAGGCCCAAGGTGGATGAACTCAGAAAGCAGGTAGCAACTGCTGTGTGAGTGTTGAGTGGGTATTAATGATCAGCAGCAGGCAACAAGCAACAAGGCTTAGTCAGGCCTGGCCACAGCCAGTGTCCAGTAGCTCTTGGCCAAGCAGGAGGCAGGCCCCTGGCCTGGTGTCTGTCATATAAGGCACTGGAAAGTTCCAGAAAGAACTAAAAACTAAGCGAGTAAATGATACTTCTGTGTTTGTGTGCTGAGCTCTTGGCCCTAGTCCCTACTCTCAAGTGTCTGGGAGCACATGCCACACCAAGCACCCAGGGCACAGGAAGTGGGCAGGGCCTAAGGTGTTGGGCCCTGCCCTGAGACACTCCTGTCCCTACCTGCTGGTGACCCTTATACTCCCCGAAGTGGAAGACACGGGCTTTGAGCTGCAGCTCTGCTGCTGCCTCCTCTTCTTTGGAGATTGAAATCATCATGGTGGCAATCCACTGCTTCAGCAGGTTGACCTCTCTGTCCCTGCAGGGCCAGACAGTTCCTTTAGCACCAGGGCTCCCACCAGGCAAGACCTAGGAGGCAGAGCCCTGCCCTAAGGCCATAGATCTAGAGAGTGGAGGCTCTGCCCACCAGGGGTGGAACTCCAGGACAGTGCAGAAAGCAGTCACCCACCCCTTGCACCTGGTGTCAGTGGGAAAGCCACTAGTCTCTTGCCCTTAACATCATTAGCTATTTGGATCTTGTGGTGTTTCCCAATTGAAATCCCTTTCTATTCCTAGCTTGTAATCCTTAGTGTCGTTTTACACACTATTGAGGTTCAACTTGTTTTCATCTCCTTCGGTCTTTGTATCTACAGTGATAAAACACCCTGTTCTGGACCCCTTTCTTCTGAGCTGTCTGGCTGGCTTGGCATCAAAGCCGTGCTGGAGCATTCCTCCTCTTCTGTCTTTTGGAGGTGACTGAGGAGTGTCATCATTTCTCCCTTAAATGTGTGAATGTATGGTGTGTGTGTGTGTGTGTGTGTGTGTGTGTGTGTGTGTGTGTGTGTGTGTTTTGAGACAGGAGTCTGTCACTGCCTGGGGCTTGTCAATGAACTAGGCCTGCTGGATTCCCTGCCCTTTCCTTCCCAAAAACCATAGTTATAAATGCATACCATGATTCCTAACCATTTATAGCCATTATGTATATAGCCAATACACGCGCGTGCGCGCACACACACACACACACACACACACACACACACACACACACACACACAGCGAGAGAGGCTGGGAGAGTTTGGGAATCAAACACAGGTCCTCCTTCTTATAAGGCAGGCACTTTACTAAGCTACCCCCTTAACTCTTTTAATGTTCCAGCTGGATCTAAGGTTCTTTTGCTAAGTTTATTATCCATTCAATTTCTTTAATTATTTTCTCACAAGCTGTTGTCTGATCTTCTTTTCCTAAGAAAGGGTAGCTGAGTTCATGGGCTTTGACTCAGAAACCACATGTGGGTGTTTCTGGGGATAGCTGTTGCCTGTCACCTGTGTCCTGCTAGGGGCATAGATGGCTGTGTTGAGGAAGAGCAGGTTCTCTGGGATTCTGAGAGGTTTCTGGCCTCTCTCCAGAATATCTCCTTGTGTCTCCAGCCCTTATCAGGTTTCCAGAAAACGGTTTTGCTGTAACTGGAGGTAGCCATGCTGGATCAGTAAGGTGAGTTATGAGGAACATGGCTCCCTATCTGGACATTGAAGTCTCAGCTGGACTGGGGCCTGTGCCCTGGCTGCTTCTGTTGCCTGAGCTGTCTGTCTTTCCTGGGCCACACACTGCTTTCTTGCCTGCCCCTCTCACCTGATATCACCTGGCCCTCACATTACCCACCCTCTCTTCTTCCTAGCAGTCAGTGTATGGGTCTGTCTGCCGTCCCATGCCATCAGCATAAGCTCCCATGGGCAGGCCCAGCCTGTTCCTTGCAGGCCTTGGGCCCACCCAGAAAAGTTGCTCAGAGTTTAGGGACTGGAGGATGAGTCTGAACAATACACCCCACCCAGTACCCCAGCCTAGCCTTCCCTACTCAGCCCCCATGGGCTCTGGAATGAACCCGCAGAAGAAACTGGGATGGGATGGCTGGTGGTCATACCCTATAGCGGGGATTATGGGTCTGAGCATCCAGTGAGCTCCAGATGGGAGTGAGACCAGCTCCTGCCTCCCCTGCTGCCTTGCTGGCTACACCTAGGGTCCTGGGTTTCCCTAGGATCTTTCCAGAGTCCTAGGCCTTTGCTCTGCTAGCCAGGCTTTGACAGACCTGTCTTCCCAGGCCCCAACCATCCCAGACTGGCTCTAGCCTCTCAGTTGGCCCTATGGCTTCCCTCACAGCCTGGGGGCCAGGGTGTGTTGTGAAGATCTCTAATACTTCCCCATAACTGAAGAGTCTTGAAGACCAGCTTCCAGCCCCTTCCAAACCATGCCCTAGGGTATGGTGGCCTTCTGCATGGCAGGGCTGGCTTCCCACAGCCTGGGTTAATGGTAGAAGGGCTGAATGGGAGGTCCTCAATGCTGCCTTCTGATTGAAGGAAGCTCCAAGGTCCTGGTATCTACCCAGATCCTATACAAGGAAGGGGACAGCTAATAGTGTAATGGGGCAGGAGTAGCAAGAGGGGGCAGCATGGCAACCTACATGCGGATCTGGGTGTTTCTCAGAGTGACATTCAAATCATCCAAGGTCTCCTCCATCTCCTGTGTGTTCTGAATCAGTGACAGGTTCTGTTCCTCTAGCTGTGTGAAGACATCCAAGAGCTGCTGGGGCTCAGTGAAGTACAGTTCCATCTCCTGTAAGGAGTAGACAGAGGGTGCTGTATAGGACAGGGCCTGGTGGACAGTGTAGAGTACTTGATAGATGGGGGAAGAGAGCCCAGCCACAGACCTCCCCGTCGCTGTCAGTGTCGTCTTGTGATGGCATCGTAGAGCTTGACCTGAGGACAGACAGTGGGATCAGAGCTCCTGGGCCCGTCTAGGCCACGAGTGGTGGTGGCAGTGGTGGTGGTGGTGGTGGGGCTGTCAAAGGACAAAAGACATGGATGGAGAATGTTCCCTCCCCCTTCCCCCATATTGCCCAGATGTAATACCAGCCCCCATCAAGGTCCCACAGCCAAGAAACTCAAAATTCAGTCACCGGTCTCCAGTTAGAACAAGACTACCTTCTCCTGATCCAGTGATAGGTTACTCTCACCCGACTTGTCAGCCCTCTCTCTAGGTGCAGGCCCTCACTTCCATTGTACCTACCTTCTTTCTTACCATTCATTTTCTGAGTGCCCCCTCTGAGGTCACCCGGGTTGGGCCTGGTTATATGCCCCACTCATAGTCATTGGGCATACCAAGCTCTTCCAAGCAGCACCACACCGAGCAGGGACTGTCCGGAGACAGCTCACAGGGATACAAAGAGGCTGCATGGCCTCAGCACTGTGTGGAGTCCACCTCCACATGCTTCCCAGCCCTTCTCAGTGGCCCCCACCCACTCTAGCTGTGCTGTGCTCAGGAGGTCCAGGTGTGTTATATGGGGGACAGGTGGGGTCATCTTCCTGCCAGATGCCCAGGAATCTGAGGTGGAAATGGAGATACACTGGTGCATAGCACTCTACGAGCACAGAAAGTTGCCTATGCCTCACCCCTGCACCTTCTGGGGCCATGTACAGAAGAGGAATTTGGAGGTAGCACACAGCTCAGCCACTGACTCGAGGTACTTCAGGAGACTGCTGAGCCCCGCTGCCTTTATTCCACCCTTCAAAGGGATATGGTCTTCTCAGTTGTGACCTTGTGCAGCTCACAATCCATCCAATTGTGTTCACCTCGTCCTCTGCATTTTATTTTGTTTTGTTTTTCGAGGTAGGGTTTCTCTGTGTAGTCCTGGCTGTCTAGGAACTTGCTCTATAGACCAGGCTGACCTCTATCTAACTCACAGAGATCTGCCTGCCTTTGCCTCCTGAGTGCTGGGATTAAAGGCATGTACCACCACCACCTGGCTGGCTCCCAGCTTCTTAAACTGTGGGTCCCAACCCCATGTGGGGTTGTATAGCTAAATGTGAGAATTATGGGAAATAATGAGCAACAGTGCAAGGTCTCCTAACATGCAATGACCAGAGATTCATTAAAAGTCAAACAAACAAAGTATAACTAATCTGGAGTGTTTTTGGACAGTGCTCAGCCATGTTGCATTGTGAATTCACTGCAGACTTGGTTCTGAGCACACACACATGTGCACTTTGCACTGTGCATGCTGTTACACCATACACCACCAATTATGCTGCCTGGAACACCTTGGCTCAGATCTGAGGCTCAGGCTCAAGACTACGTTGCAAATTGCAGAGTTTTTACTGTGCATCCAAAGCTTCTCCTCTTATAGAAACAATGTTTTAATTACAGAAAACAAAAAGTACTTTCCTATAATCATTCCATGCATCAAATGATATCTTTGGGATGTCCCTAAGCATGCCTCTGACATACTATGTTTATGTAAAATGGTGTTCTCAGCATTGATGATTATAAAATCAAAAACTGATCAACTGAAAAATACTGAACATGCTCTGCATCAGGCAGTATTAACTCTCCAGCCAAGATACGCAATCATTCATGTAATTATAAACAAGCACCCCATCTCATATGCAAATTTGACTTTTAATGGTGAAAGTGTATGTGTACCAGAAAAGTTCTTTAAATTCCTGTAGGATTTGTGATCAGTAGGTGTTCGGCCTGTGTGCCTAGATTGTAGACCATATACCCTGAGTCCTATAAATTGTCAGGTAAAAGGTCAAAGGTGGAAGCACTGTCCTTGCAGATAGGGAGAGGGACCAGGGTTCAATGCCAGGCCAGTGTGGTCCGCTGTATCCCCAGCTCTCTCAACACAGACAGGGCTGAAGTGACTGGTAGGTAGCTGGCATTGCACTCTGACCTCTTGGAGCCTCTGCACCAGGCTCCCAGCCAGCATCAGCAGTCAACACGCATCCATGTCACTGATGGTAGCTAGTCTATCTCAAAGACGTACAAAACCACTATGCACAAGAAGAAAAGATGCTTACAAGCAGAGAAAGCAGGAGTTTCCCACAGCCCAAAAAGCATATTTGGGGAGTTGAGCAGATGGGAAAGGGGGTACAGTGTGCAGAACCAAGGAGGGGGTCCAGATGGTCCTGGAGCAGGGGGAGACAGAAGATGGAGCATGGGAAGAGACAGCAAAGACTGGGACTGCTACTGAGGAAGTACCCGTTTCTCATCCCAGATGCCCGTATCCACACCAATGCACTGACACTTGCAGCACAAAAGCACTTCAGGGCCAGCAGAGATTTCTTAAGAAAGAATATGAGATGCACCCACCGTATGTGGAGAGATTGATAACATGGCATTATTAAAATTAATTTTTCCTCATAAAGCAATATTGAAAATGTGATGTCAGGATACCACCAAGGTGTATAAAGAGCCAACAGAGGACTGACAGAGGGAACCAACTAGACAATAGAAAGATGAGAAAACCAGGCCACCCAGTGCCAAGACAGGAATTTGTCATCAGGAAAATGTCACTAAAACGCAGATACTATTGGGCCCAGCAGTGACCCTGTAGTTTTTTTCCCAATATTCTGGGGCTCTGACATATGGGGCCTTGATGACCCTCCCAGGATAGCCTACAGACAGGAAAAGCTGCCCTGGCACAAGTCTTCCAGTGAGGAACAACCCCTCTAGCCCCACCCACTCTCCTTTATTATGTTGTCACACTGGGGATACTGACTACCTCAGTTACCTCAGGGCAAAAAACAGACACCTGAGGCAGCTCTGTGGAATGACCCTCAGCTGGTTTCCCTCTCCTCGCCCTGCCCCAGAGCCACATGAAATTCCTTGCCCCTCCCCTGTGACCCTGACAACCTAGCTGTGTCCTTTAGTGCCCTTTGCTTCCCCCCCCCTAAGCCCCCTGGAGACCACTCACATCCTGGATTCCAGGTCGCTGTACAGGCTGGGCTGGCTGGGCTGACCAACCTGCGGGAGGCTCTGAGAGCTGGATGGGGCCTGCCCAGACCGTGTAGACCTTGAGGACTTCTTTAAGCTCTGAACCTCTAGGGGGAAATTAGAAGGTTTATGTGTGTCCCTGGCATGAGGTGTGGGTCCCCTCTGGACTGGGGCAGCCATACCTTTCCACAGCAAAGTCGTCTTGCTCTTGCTGCTAGACCCTACAAGAAGCAAAAGAGAACCCCATATGACTACTGCTGGGCCCAGACTTCACATGATAATTCAGACTCTCATCCTAGGAAGAAGAGAGGGAGGGAAATGCTTGGGAGGAGAGCCCTTGATCCACCTGGAAAGCACATGTCCCTGTGGGAAGGCTCAAGCTGAGCTCCTGGGTGTTCAAAGTAGGTACTTCTATGTGTGGAGGCAGCCATGACAGAAAGGACCACATGGGGCCCCATACATACAGGGTCCCTTCAAGCTGGGCAAAGGCTCTCTGCACCACTATCAGGGCCCACCCTTGGGGAACACCCTTCTCTTGGCCTACCTCTCTCCCCTAATAAGGTGACCATGCTGCTGTCCTTGGTGCTGTCCCCAGGCTCCTTGGCCTTTCTGAGAGCCAGGCGTTTCTCCTCCTGCTCGTCCAACCACTCCTTGGGTGACAGCTTATACAGGAAATCCTTGTAGATCTTGTAATGTTGTAAAGTGTCTTCGAATTTAGAGATTTCGCTAGGCCCAGGGAGGGATGCAGAAAGTTAGGCCGTGTCCACCACCAAGCCCTAGCTGGGAGCAGCTGGGAAAGGAATTTGCCCTGCAGGGACCAGAACACTCAGGATTTCCTGAGTTGTGACCCTCTGTGACCTACAGGGTCCTTATTCTCTGCTCTCACCCTGGCCACAATGGCCCTGTGTCCTGATGGTATGGCCTCAGGAGAGTCACTTAGTTTCAGCTTTATCAACACCCATAAAACAGACTACAGCCTCCCGCAGGGTTTCAGTCCTTGGGAGGCCTTTGTGGTCCCAAGTGGTCCTTGACTCCAGTGGAGTGACATGGAAATGTGCCCCCCACACACACTCTACCTTTTGATGTTCATGATCTGGGCCGTGAGGTCCCTGATCTCAATGATCTTCTCCATCTTGATCTTGGACTCTTTCTCAGCCCTGAGGGAGGGGAAACCAGGAGCCAATCATGGATCATTAAAGGTCAATCAGAAATGGATGGAGCTATGGCCTGAGCCTTGGGCACAGGCCAGCTGGGTAGCTAGTAGGGTAGCCGGGGTCATGACTATGGGCTGAGATCGGGGCCTGGCTAGGTCTCGAGGCTCCAGGTCCTGTAAGTTTGGACTGGATCTGGTCCAGGGTATGGGTTTTCACTGGCAAGGTCACGAGGGCCTGAAGGCTCACAGTTTCATGGCCTGCACTGAGCTACGGTCGTTCTCCCTGAGGAACTCATCAAACAGGGTCGCATCCTTCTCCAGGAACTTCTCAGCCTTCTCCAGCCTGTTCTCCTCCCGGGTCGCCAGCATCTCTAGTCGCTGGATTTCATTGCGCTTCATGGCCAAGGCGTACTGTGGGCCAGCAGAGCAGGCATGAAGGTCCCTGGCGGGGCCAGAGCCAAGCTACAGACCAACCGGACACCGCCGTTCCCACCTGGAGGAGGAACATGCTTCGCTTCTGTTGCATGTAGTCATTCAATGTTTCAGGCTCCACAGTATTGTCTGCAATAAGACCCAGAAGGTGAGTAGGGGAGAGAGGCTGAAGCATCTGTGGGGTCTGTTTCCTTGGATTCAACCATCAGATCAGAAATATGTGGAAGAGAATCACATTTGTACTACAGGTAAAAGAATTCCTTCGTCACTACAAACAATTGCCTACATAGAATATATATTGAATCCCACCATGTACACATCTATGATGACTTAGAGAATACAAGGGAGCATAAATACAATTTGAGAGCATCTCTGTGGGTTCTGATACCAAGGGGGGCTCCAGGAAGTTGTTCCCTGGGATGCTGAAAGGTGACTGTTAGTCTTCTCATGTGGAGACTGTCTAGCTTGGGCCTCTCTTATTATAGCACCCCGCACAACTCATGAGGCTGGCACAGTTAGAGGAGTCCAGTGCTGGCCATGACCTATCAAATGCTGCAGTGTGACCAAGATGACCAAGACCTGGAAGGCAAATTTCAGATGTGGCCTCCTCACTGTAGTTGAACTGCCCATTGACTGGGAGTTGCTGTTGTTGGGTGGGCCTAAGTCTCTGCAAGCTGAGCTTGCCTCTACCTCTGCATACCATGCAGTCTCCATATGATCAGCATGTCCTGGAACTGTGGCCCAACAAGACAGAGCTCTTCAAGGTATGTGGTGTCAGACACACAGAGAGAGGGCTTTTCTTAATCATCTCTTGTTCCTGCTTCTGCACAAGGCAAGGGAGCTATACCTTGGGTCATGGCCAGCTTCCAGGTAGTGTTGTCACGGAAGCCGTGCAGTTGCCGGGTCTCAGTCATCAGGTCCTGGTCCTCCATCTCCTCTTCTAGCTGCAGCTCCCGGCGCAGGCTAGTGTGCTTGGCGGACACCTTGGATGAGTAGGTCATCTTCTGGTGCACCCTCATCATCTTCTTTTGTTCACGCTCCTGGGGGTGGGAGAGGAGGCAGGCAATGAGATCTGGGCTCTTGTCAGATGGGCTCTCGTTTCCAGTCAGGCCTACACATAGGGAGGGAGGACGGACACACACACACACACACGCACGCACGCACGCACGCACGCGCACGCACGCACGCACGCACGCACGCACGCACGCACGCACGCACACCCTATTCTAAGCACTCTATTGGTCCTCTTAGAGGACTGTGGACTCTTGCACACAGCCTCTAGGGTTGAACAGGACAATGACCACCTGATGATGGGACACAGGAGGGGCAGCTATACCAAACATAGGTGCCAGTTCAATATGCAGCCAGGTAACAAACTAAAAGACGATCATCTGTCCCTTTACCCAAAGTCCCCTTAAACTGAGACCAAGAATTTGATTTGCTAAAACTGACAAAAGACTTAGGGAACTTAAACCTGATTCCAAAAGGTTAGCAGTACCTTTTGCAGGATGTTCTGCCACCTGGCTGGAAGATTACTGGTAGCCAGTGCTGTCTCACATTGTGGGCTTTGCACTAAAGTCTCCTCAGTCTGTTATCTGCTGGGCCCCACTGAGTGGGAAGTACATGTGTAGTAATTCTACTCTCTGGGTAGAATGTATATGTGGGGGACCTAATGAGGAATGTCCTTCTGTATATATGTTTCTCTTATTGATGAATAAAACTGTTTGGCCAATAGAGGCAGGAAGATAGGCAGGACTAGGCGATAAGGAGAATTCTGGGAAAGGTAGGCAGAGAGGGCCCATCAAAAGGAGACACCATGTAGCCCCCAAAGGAGAAACAGATCTGAACATTCTCTGGTAAGCCAAGACCATGTAGAAATACATAGATTAATAGAAATGGGTAAAAAATTAAGACAGTAGGAAGCCCTAGCCATCGTGTTTTATTTGGGGGCTAAAGTGGCAGTGGGACCAGACTAGGAAGAAAACTCCAGCAATAGGGACTCTCTGGGTAGAATGTATTGTGGGGACTCCCTTAGTAGGGAAGAGTTGCTGGATGGGGAGGGTATGAGTTGGAGATGTCTCAAGGGCAGAAGAGCAGCATGCAATTGCACATGGACATTTTGCAGAAGGTATTACCCCAAGGTACTGCCAGGCTTGGAAATAGAGATACTCAATACTGCATCCAAGAAGAGGAAGGCCCCAGGTGAAGTCTAGAGAGAGGGTTCTCCATCCTGTCTCATTCTGGAACTGGGCATGGGTCACAGGCCTGTTCCGGTTTCTAACACAGAAGCTGAAGTATGTCTTTCACCTAGTGCTCCACTGATGCTGCCATGGAGCCATGCCCCTGAGAACAGCAGGTGCTGAGCCTGGATCAGGGGATACAGACTGCCAGGTCAGGCCAGAAGAAAGGAGGGGTATAGCGGGTGGGGAAAGGATTCCCCAGCAGGTAGAGGTAGGTTACAGCAAGTGAAGGAGGGGGTGCAGCAGGTGGGGGAGGGGTGCAGGAGGTGGAGTTAGGGTACATCAGGTGAGGGAGGGGTTCAGCGGGTGGGTCCATAGGAGGGGACCTGTGAGGTGTGAGATAGGGAGAGAACGGCATTCTGCACAGGGGAAAGTGGAAGAGGTAGAGAGATTGCCACAGCATCTGAGGAAGCCATCTGTCTAAGGCCCAGAGACAATGACAATGGGAGTCATGGGACAGGTTAGAGATGCGAGAGCCAGGCAGGCTCTGCACTTGATTTTATAGGATAAGTGAGCCAATGATTGCTCAGGACAGAGAGTGAATTGAGGAGGGAAGCATTTAACTGAGACAGGAACAGAGAGCAGGGAAGCTTCCCAGGCCCAGATACTTACTGCAATGGCTTTATTCTGCTCCTGCTCTCTGAACAAGAAGAAATCCACATCTTCTGACATGTGGAAAGGGTTACTTGAGGGGTCAAGTATAGTCCCTGGAGAAGGAAAAAATAGCCTATGTCTCAGGGGTCCCCAGAGTGCTCTTCGATCCAGCCACACTTGAAGTCTTCTCCTGGATCCTTAAGTCCCACAAACTTTCCTCTGTGGTTTAATCTGTGGAGAGGGGTGGTGTCTGTCTCATCCATGGCTGCATCTATCCTGGTGTGAAAATCCCACCAGAGGGAAACCAGAGCCTCCTGTCTAATGCCAAAAGTGATGGAACTGAACAGGTTTCCTATGGGTAGGGCAAGTGGGGTGCAAGCCAGGCCAACTCCTGGAGACCCCAAAGAGACAGGCAGAAATCCATCCAGAGAACCAGGAGAAGGCCCTGAGTTGGGGCTCATGCTGGTCTACTCTGTGAACCCCAGGTCATGCTTTTCTCTACTACACTGATTCAGATCCTAGCATGGACACATAGTGTGAGCTCCAGGGAGGGGTTCAGTAAGTCAGAGGGATGAACAGCACACACAGTCCCCATCAGTATGAAACTCCAGGACAGCTCTGGAAGGCAAGGGGGGTAGTGTGGTAAAGGCTTGTTAAAGAGCTCTGGAGAGAGGAAGGGTAGCTAATGTCTGCTTTAAAAGACCTCTGTGTCCATATTTATGGCCACATGGAGTTTTGGTCAATGGAATGTGAGCCAGAACTGTTGGATGGGGCTTCTGGGATGGCCCTTTCCTTCATAGCTGAGGTAATGAGAGGGTGGTGTTTATAGTTTTTATAAGTCTTGATTACGTTGATATGGGCAGGCTCAGCCCACCATGGGCAGCACTGCTCCTTGGGTTTGGTACCTGGTCTGAACAAGAGTGGAGAAGGTGTTCTGAGCACCAGGCTTGTATATGCATCCGTTCCTCTGCTCTCGTTCCTGATGCCTTGGCTTCCCTACTACAGGGACTGTGAACCAGAGCTGGGCGCTGTGTGTGTGTTTGGGCAGCGGGGTATCCTTTCTTCCTGCCTTGAGTCAGACACAGTTGTGCACATCAGCCCTTCCATGACCATGAGACAATCTTATATTTGAAAATTCTAGTGAGACAGAAAGACTTAGGACCTGGTCACCCAGAAGTCTCTCAAGGTTTTCCCTACAACCTCCTTGTGTTTCTGTTGAGTTCTGTCCAACAGGAAGAGAAATACCCCACTCTGCCCTGTACCCTGGAGGCCATCTGGACACACCCTAGGAAAGGGGCCAGGCTTAGCCTCTACCCTTTTTGGGAAACTACCTTTGTTTTTCTTTGAATGTTTCTTTTTGTCTTCAAGGAAGGAAGAGGAGCTGTTGATGAACTCCAGGCTGCTTTCTGGTGAGACACAAAAAAAAGAGTCACAGCAATGACCAATCTGACCCTGAGATCTGTGAACATACAGCAAACATGGTGCTGGGTTCCAGCCACACAGGGCACCAACTTAGCTACCTCTCAGAGCCTCTGGGTCTACAAGTGAGATTAGGATGCTGACCTTGCTGAGAAGACTGTGAGGAAATGGCATGAGCATCTCTTTCCTGAGAACTGGAAGGAGGCAGCTACTTCAAGCCTTCCCTTCCCTCAGCCCCCTTGTTATCTCCCTGTAAGCAACAAGCCCCTAATTCCTCCCAAGGCAAAATGGAAATGTCAATATCTCATTCCTTGGGAAGCTCTACCCCCTTCCACCTGAAAAGGGTTCTGCTAGCCTGTGATCAAGAAATCTAAGTTGAAGGGCCAGGTTGGTCCCTGAGGCAGGTTCGTATTTTTCTTCAGATGACTTTAGGCATTGAGTCAAGCTGCTTTACTGACCTTGTCACCTGACACCCACAGCAAAGAGCCTTGTGGCTTCTCCCAAGACAGTCAGGACTCCAGCAGGGGCAAACAGAAGAGAGCAGAACTGAGCTGTGTGGGTAAGTCAGGGAAGGCTGTGGCCCCCAGTACCCTGGGATGGAGGAAGTCTTAGGTGGAAGGGTGAGAGTGAGCAGAGCCCTGGAGGCCCAGAAAGCATGTCTGACCAGGAGGAAGACAACCTGAAGGCAAAGGATGGGGCATCTGGGAATTGAGGCATCTTGGTTTCCATAGAGCCCTCCTGCTGAGTTATCCTGCTTCCTAGAGTCTATGGGAAACTTTCCTGGTAGTGAAATTTAATTATCCCATCATAAAAATTAGAAGATACTAAAAACTAAACACTAAACACAAACACAACAAAGTCTAATAAATAGACCAGACCAAAACCAAGTCAAAATTGTACTTCAAATCTCCATTCTTAATTTTAAAAAAGGCACATACATTGTCAAAAGTTTTCAATTCTGTGGTGTAAGAAGCATCCTTACCCATTCTTTCTTCTCAGCAAAGGCTTTTTTTCACCTTGAAAGAGTCTCCCTGTGTGTCCTAGGCTGGCGTCAGACCTATTATCCTCTTGTCTCAGCCTCAGTGCTGTATCTCTAATCTATCTCTAGTATATAACTAGGTAACACTAGTGTGCCTCTGAGGACACAGGCACATATGTATACATACAAGCAGGCAAAACACCCAAATACATATTTAAATCTTTTAAAAAGTGTTCAAGAGCACATGAATTTGAGGAGGAGGAGGGAAGGGGTAGATCAGGGATGAGTATGATCAAAATACATTCTCAGATTCTCAAAGAATAAAAAATATGTTTTAAGGGTTTTAGACATAGCTTCAGAGTTAAGAGTGATCCCTGGTCTTTGCCACCTCTAACTCCAGCTCCAAGGGAAACCCTCTTCTGGCTTCCCAGACCCTTGCAAGCATGTGACAAAAACATTTATACATAGATAAAAGTATAATATTTTAAGAAGCAAAATACATTTTGTGCATGCACAAACACCTCTTGCTTTTTCACTACATGCTGCCTGCTGTATGGCTGAATCGTGAGAACCTGATGCTAAATGAAAAAGCTTGTCATAAACGTAATCAGCATCCAGGATGGATGGGATGAATGCAGGTCAGGTGCCAGCATTGCTTCAGGACTGTCATCAGTCCTGGTGATTAATAGTCCTTTGTGTTGAAGCTTTGTTTCTAAGGAACATTCTAGCACCCACCAGCTTAAGGTGAATGCCATTGTAAGTCCCACAGCAGACTTCCTCACCTGCCCACAACTGCACTGCTCTACACACTTTTGAGAGTTATTGTTCCTTGCACTGATTTCTGACTCACTTTACTGTAGAAAGTTCATGTGAGCTGGGTGTGGTGGCACACACCTATGATCCTAGTACTTGTGAGGCAGGGGCAGGCAGTTCATTGAGTTCAGGGCCACTGATCTACAAAGAGTGGAACTAGCCAGTTAAGACCCTATCTCAAACAAAAATGTTCATGTTACTGCTTTCATGGTAGAATGGATATCTTAGGGTTTCTGTTGCTGTGATGAAACACCATGACCAAAGTAACTTGGAAAGAAAAGGGCTTATTTCACACACAGTTCCACATCATAGTCCATCAAGGAAGAAAGTCAGGAAAGGAACTCGAACAGGGTAGGAACCTCGAGACAGCAGCTGATACAGAGGCCATGGAGGGTTGCTGCTTCCCGGCTTGTTCATCCTGGCTTGCTTATCCTGCTTTCTTATAGAACCCAGAACACCAGTCCAGGAGTGACACCACACACAATGGGCTAGGCTCTCACCTATCAATCACTAGTTTAAAAAAAAAAACAAAAAACTTTACAACTGGATCAGTGGAGGCATTTTCTCATTTGAAGTTCTCTCCATTTAGATGATACTAGCTTGCTTGTGTCAAGTTGACATAAAACTATCCAGAACAATGTGTCACTCCAGGTCACCAGAATCTGTGTTCTAAGGCCAGAATCACTTAGACCAGGCTCAGTACACATGCTTGCAAACAGACTTTTATTTCTGCCAGCCAGTTCCCAAATAACCACCCAGAGACTTATTAATTATAAATGCTTAGCCAATAGCTTAGGCTCATTTTCAGAAGCTCTTATAATTTAAATTAACCCATTTCTACTAATCTGTGTGCTGTCCAAGGCTCACTTATCTCATGTATGTACTCCCATCCTGCTTACTCTCCTTAGGCCTCCACCCTTCTTCTTCCCAGTGTTCTCTGTCTTTCTCTCCCACCTAACCTCTCCCTGCCTTGATATTGACCAGTCAGCTCTTTATTAACAATGAGAGCAACACATCTTCAATGTGCACAAAAGCATTTCCCCATTTTTAATTAAAACACAAAGTTTTAATTATAACATAGTAAATTATATACAACAAAATATTATCAAGTAAAAATTAAAGAAAACACTCTATCATCTATCTTATCTTTGTGAGCCTGAAGTTTTATACCTAATTTACCTTTTATTATAACTAAGAAAACTTTAAGTATAATCATTCAGTCTTTAACTCCATCAAAGACCCCAGAAGGGTATGATATTACCTAACTGTTTTTGTTATATATAGCCTTACTATGTTAAAGTTCGTTAAAGGAAGAAATGTGGATTATTCCTTTACACTGTGTGAATATATGTCATTGTGATTGGTTTAATAAAAAAAGAAAGCTGACTGGGCTGGAGAGATGGCTCAGAGGTTAAGAGCAGTGGCTGTTCTTCCAGAGGTCATGAGTTCAATTCCCAGCAACCACATGGTGGCTCACAATCATCTGTTATGAAGTCTGGTGCCCTCTTCTGGTGTGCAGATATACATGGAAGCAGAATGTTGTATACATAATAAATAAATAAAATCTTTTTTAAAAAGCTGACTGGCCAGCAGCTTGGCAGGTGGAGGTTAGGTGGGACTGTCAGACAATTGCATGAAGAAGAAGAGGAGGAGTCTCTCTCGAGAGTCTCAGAAGTCACAGAAACAGGAGATAAACTTGCCATACTGAGAAAAGGTAACAAGCAATATGGATTAACTGAGAGTTATTGAGTAAAGCATTATTCATAATAGCCAGATGGAAACAACCTAGATGTCCCTCACCTGAAGAGAATAAAGAAAATGTGGTACATTTACACAATGGAGTATTACTCGGCAGTAAAAGAAAAACAATTTACAGGCAAGTGGATGGGACTAGAAAAAACCATCGTAAGTGAGGTAACCAAGACCCAGAAAGACAAATGCAATATGCAATTGCTCATAAGTGATATTAGATGTGAAGAAGAGGACAACCAGGCTACAATCCATAACCCCTGAGAAGCTAGGCAACAAGGAAAGAGAAACCTTGATAGAGGGAGCCACATTATGGGGATAAGGAGAAATTTGGTACTAGGAAAACTCTGAGGAATTCATAAGGATTATACTAGTTAAGACTCCTAGCGATAGTGGAGAGGGTGCCTGAACTGCCCTTCCCTTGTAATCAGGTTGATGAATACCCTAATTGTCATCATAGAACCTCATCCAGTAACTGATGGAAGCAGATGCAGAGATCTACAGCTAAGCACTGGACTGAGCTCCTGGAGACCAGTTGAAGATGAGGAGGGGTTATATGAGTAAAGGGGTCTAGATCATGATAGGAAAACCCACAGAGACAGCTGACCCGAGCTAATGGAAGCTCACTAACTCTGGACTGATAGCTGGAGAACCTGCATAAGACCAAACCAAGCCCTCTGAATGTGGGTGACAGTTATGTGGCTTGGGCAGTCTATAGGGCCACTGGCAGTGGGACCAGGATTTATCCCTAGTGCATGAACTTACTTTTTAGAGCTCATTCCCTATGGAGAGATACTTTGCTCAGCCTCACTACAGAGGGTAGGAGCTTGATCCTGCCTCAACTTGATATGCCAGACTTTGTTGACTCCCCATGGGAGGCCTTACCCTTATTGAGGAGTGGATGGGGTTGGGTGGGTGGGGGAAATGGGGGGAGCAGGAGGAGGGAGGGGAGGGGGAACTGTAGTTGGTATGTAAAATGAAAAAAAAACTTTTAAATAATGTTTTTTAAAGTTAGCTAGTAACAAGCCTGAGCTATTGGTCAAGCATTTATAATTAATAATAAGTCTCAGTGTGGTTATTTGGGAACTGGCTGGAGGGAGAGAAAGGCCCACTTACACATGACTTCTTCCATAAACAGGTATTGGTCCTTGGAACTGGGGAGACAGCTTCGTTTCAGACGATGAAGGGTAGACCTGGATGACTGGGTCAGTGGTGTAGTTGCACTTGCATTCAATTGGTTAAGAATGTCTATTTTATGTCTTTTAGTGCAAGTTAATGTCTAAAGGCCATGGCTCATTCACGTGACTCACACATACCTAGCTGAACTAGCCCCTTGCTGGACCCTGGGATTATCTTTAGTCTTCCATCATTTCCCAGCTTTGCAATGGGTTCTCTGGATCACCAAGGTTAGCACTATTGACCAGGTCCCTTGCACTGCCACCACTGCACAGCCCCAGGCTCTTCTCTGCACACTCCTGTGCTCTGAGGACCCACCAGCACTTGAGGCCTCCAAGTGCTGTGGGTCTGCTCAGCCTTCTGAGCGTTCAGTTGCTGGGGGCCAAAAGGAAGGCCTTTTCTGGATTTAGGTGCAAGGATGTGCCCTGTTCTGGGCTTGGTGCAACAGTAGCAGAAGGCTACGGGGGGGGGGGCAAGGGTGCTAGAGGTGGGTGAGGGGAGCTCCAAGTTGGGCAGAGTGGACAGAGACCTCAACAGACAATAGAAGCAGAGGAAAGGCTGAAACCCAGAGACGAGAAACTTCTGCCAGGCAACAAGGAGAGTTCCTAGGAACCACCAAACATTAAAGGTTGAGGGTAGGAGCTGCAGCAACTGAAGTCTTGGAGCTGCCTCCTGGACTTGCCTGCATCTTCTACTCCTGTAGCTGAGCTCGAAAATAGCAAACAATCAGGAGGGTTCTACTTCAATCAGTGGGGGAACCCTGCCTGGTCCTGATGCCCTTTCACCAGCCAAAACGTGACTGCTTTTCCTGGGGTGCCCTCTCCCCAGCACGGCCAAGAGACTTAGGGGACCAGAGACAGTTTGCCATTCAAAGGGCATGAGAGGGGTCACAAAGCTGCTTCAAGGAGGGGCCAGGCTGCCACCAGCTCTTCATGGAGTTGCTGCCGCCACTTACCCCTGTGCTCACATGATGCACCCCAACCCTTGCTTCCCAGGCTGCCCATCAGTGCAGACCAACTTGGGCCTCATCTAGGGCCTCTCCTGACATGTTGTACAAAACTATTCTGAGTCAAAAGATCATCATAGTTGGTCCTGTTGGATCATATTAGAAAAGGGAGGGGAAAGGTCATGGGACCCTCTCCAGAGTATCCAGCCACCCGTCCCTACCAGCTTTATACAATTCTACCCTAAAGGCATGTAGTCTTGGGTCTTGGGAGAGGGGCCTCCATCTGCGTGACTATAAGAAAGCCATCATCTCTGCTGAGTAAAGACTTTCTAGGTGGCCTTTGGGGGAAATCACCCACACTCCTGTAAGTAACACCTCACCCATGCTCTATAATGGTGGTTCTCACTCTCCCTAATGCTGTGCCCCTTTAATACAGTTCCTCATGTGGTGGTGACCTCCCCAACCATAAAATTATTTTTGTTGCTACTTTATAACAGTAATTTTGCGACTGTTATGAACTGCGATGTAAATATCTGTTTTCCAATGGTCTTAGGTGACCCCAAATGGGTCAAGACCCACAGACTGAGAGCCACTGATCTATAAGTTCTAAGTGAACTTTAGTAGAATCATAAGAGTTTGATGTTGGTGACCTTGGGAGGGGGGGGAGTAGACATTGTTTCTGTCTCTCTCAGGAAGGAATTTTAGTAACAAGATACTATCAGATAATGGCCAGGTCCTTGACATGCAATCCTTGTTTTGTTTGATCCCAGGGGTGTGAGGACATGTGTGGTGGGGGTGGAGCATGAATGTACATGCATAGGATATGTTGTGGTACCCTAGGGAACAGCAAAATCTGAGCTCTGCCTCAGCCCTTAGTGCCCAGATTTGGTGTGTCATCTAAACAAGCCTGCAATCAGCTCATAGTCCAGAGATGTGCAGACAGAACAAACAGTTCCCCAACACTCAGGCTAAACCGAAACATTGGAGCATATGGGGTGAGGGTGGGGTCAGACACTAGGACCCTGGCCTCCCTGTCTTGTCTTCACTACATACCCTATCTCATTCACTCATCTTCCTTGTGATGTATCCAGGACTAGAATCACTTTGAGATGTTACTTTGGTTCTTAGCTTTTTTGAAGATCTGCCAGACTGCTTTTTTTTTTTTTTTTTTTTTTTAGCTGTATCTTCCACTGTTCCTGGTCCTCATCCTTGGCAACACCCACTGTTTTATGCATTTGTCATTTATTGACAAGTAACCTAATGCGTGTGAAGTGGCATCTCATCTGGGGTTTGGCTTTAACTTCCCTATTGTGAAGGTTTAGTGGCTGTCATTTGCCCACTTGAGGATAGGTTCTTTGTGGTTTGTGGTTAAGCTTTAGGGATTCTTTCTAAATTCTGGCTTTTAATACCATATCAAAGATTTCAAAGTGTCAGATCAATGTCTAACTGTCCCAGGGAGGGTCACAGAGCAAGAGCCAGTGGGGCTGAGGGAGTGGCCTGCTCTGTGCAGCCTCTCAGCAATTAACCTGGCCCAGGCTTCTAGAAAATAAGGTCACCTTGGCCTCCTTGACATATGGAACTTAAGCCATTCCACCAGGGGCTGTCATGCTACCAGCCTCCCTGGAATTGACCACTTCTCTTTGTGTGTGTGTGTGTGTGTGTGTGTGTGTGTGTGTGTGTGTGTGTGTAGTTTTTGATACAAGTGTGAGAGCCAAAGTTACATTTTAAGTTTTAATTACTATGCCTTAGAGATCCATGAAACAAAAATGCTTCTGATCTGCAAGCCCCTCACCCAAGAACAGATAGTTCCTGAAATCCTGGAAGCTATTGTTTATGGTAGGTAACAAGCCACATGTTTTCACTCTCCTAAACAAGTTTGTTTGACCCATCTGCACCAGATGTGCTTGATCACGTGTGAGTGGGAGTTACGGAGGCAGGAAATATGTCAGGATATATGCTTGCCTCTGATTGGACCTGATGGGACATGAAATGAATTATGGGTTTTCCTTCTTAAGCCCTTGATTCTGGGCCATTTCTTGGGAACCTGGATATTTAATTAAAGCTTGCTTCAAATTTGACTTTAAACTGTGGTAGTGGTCTTATTCCCAATCAGTAAGATTAACATTTTCTGGAGGCCCCAACGAGATTCAGATCACCCACCCAAATTCTAAAGCTGGACCTTCAATCCAGAACTCCGAAACTGAAGGGTCTTGAGATGTCCCAAGGCTCTGAGGCTGCCTTCAGTTCTTGGACTATTAGAGTGAGCTGCCATGCTAAGAAAAGCAACAAGCATCTATGGAGGCCTCCTGGTGAGTCATAATTTGGTTCTGTTTTGTAGGATCCCATTCTGGGATGTGGAGTGGGTTTAATAGGACCCCAATATTCTCCCATCCAGGGCATATAGCAAGATGCCACCCACCCACCTTGTTCTGGTTGAAAAGTTTTATTCCCTGGGGAAAGTTTTATCTTGTTGGAAAATTTTGTCTATTTCTCAAGGAAGTTGTATATGCTTGTTTTGTTGGAAAGTTTTGTCTCTGTTTCTTGAGAGAGTTGTGTCTCCCTGTTTTGTCAGAAAGTTTCGTCTGTATTTCCTGGTGTGTCCATAACTTTTGTTGCAGGCATGGAGCTGAGCTAGAAATGAGTCAGATATTTTTGCTGTCTCTGCTGCTGACAGCAGCCAGTCACCACCTCTGCCATGGCTGCATTTATGGCTGGGGCTCAGAATGTATCTCTGAGCTCTCTGGTCACTGATCATGAGCAACAGCTGGGTTTTGCCAGTGTGTCACAGGGCTAGAGTTCCTAAAGAGATCCAAGTTGCAATGGGTGACCTTAGCAGTTTTGGAAATGCTGGTGCCATGTGACAGCCACCAGAAGCAACAGCCACAATGAAATGGAGCAGGCTGAGATCTAGAGGGCTGAGTATGTATATGCTGTCCAGGGTTGGACCAAAGAGGTGATCCAAGGCTCTCAAGAAAACCGAAAGGATTAGAATGAATTCCAGATGTTGAGCTCTGAATTGTTTGTACTATTGGAGCTTGGTTTTGCCTTATGTAGATTGTGGTTATGCCCTGTTGCCTCCTTCTTGAAGTAAAAAAAACAGGATACTTTATTTTTATGTTGTAGGAACATTTCAGCTTTTCTGGGCCCTGACAACATCATCCTAGTTTCAGCATGAAGTATTTACAAAAGAGAGTACATTGCCCCTTCTCCCCCAACAGGCTGGAATGTTAGATAGAAAGGAAACTCCCTGGTATAGGGGGCAAAATATTGCTTATTGGCATACCAGAAAAGGCACCTGTTAAAACCAAGTAGAGCCAGATCTATCAACAGGAAGATTCATTAGCTGAAATAGTTCAATAGTGTGATAGGGCATTCAACCTGCTCTATATAAAACAGAGTTTATGGTATAGCTTTAAGAGAAAATAGTTATTTCTATATAAACCATTCAGGAATTGTTAGAAATAATCTGGCTATATTTGGAGAAATTGCAAAAAATGGAGACTTGAGATGAACTGGTCCCCATTCTCATTCCCAGGTTCCTTTAGATATTGGCTCTGTCAGCCATCACAGAGCCTTTAGCCATTCTGCTTCTGCTAATTGCTGTTGGCTCTTGCATTGTTGATGCTTTAACTAAATGATAATTCCTGTCTGGGTACCATTAAGCTGATGGTTATTAGATCCCAATATAAACAGGTACCCATCACAGAGTCAAGGATTTGACTCAGGATACAACTCAAGGGAGGAATATGAGAGCCAAAGTTACTTTTTAAATACTATGCCTTAGAGATCTATGAAACAAAAATGCCTCTGATCTGCAAGCCCCTTACCCAAGAACAGATAGTTCCTGAAATTCTGGAGGCTATTATGGGAGATAATAAGCCACTTGTTTTTCATTCCCCAAAACAACTTGTTTTTTTGTTTTGTTTTTTTTAACTCATCTGCACCAGATGTGCTTGATCCTATGTGGACAGAAAGTACATAGGCAGGAAATATGTCAGGTTTTTTGCTTGCATCTGATTGGACCTGATGGAAAATGCAATGAATTATGGGTTTTCCTTCTGAAGTCCTTGTCATACTTGATTCTGGGCCATTTCCTGGGAACCTGGGTATGGACCTGGCCAGAGCCCATCTACCTGGCCAGTATTTAATTAAAGTTGCTTCAAATTTGGCTAAACAGTGGTAATAATCTTATTCTGTATGGGGAGGGTTTAACACAGGGTTTCTTTCTATAGCTTTGGCTGTTCTGGAACTGGCTTTATAGACCAGAGTGTCCTGAAACTCACACAAAGACCCTCCTGCCTCTGCCTACCAAGTTCTGGTTGAGTGCCCAGCCACCCTCTTCATCAAACTATGTCCTGGAAAGCTGTACACATCTGACTAGAGTCCAGAGTTTTAAAATGGCATCATTAATTTGAATGAGGAATCACTCAAAAAGTGAATAGATGACCATATTCCTAAAGGTCTCAAAGGAAGGAAGTGCCACAAGTGGAAACTAGGGTAAGAGTATCCCAAAGGCCTGGTGATGTGTGTAGGTTAACTACAGGACTGAGTTTAGATGGCTAGTGAGCTGGCTAGTTTTATGTCAACTTGATGCTAGAGTCCTCTTGAGAAGAGGGAACCTCAATTGAGAAATTGCTTCCATGAGATCTGGCATTGTCCTAATTAGTTATTGATGTTGAAGGGCCCAGATCATTGTGGATGATATCACTCTGGAAAGGTGGTCCTGGGAGCTGTAAGAAAGCAGGTTGAGCAAGCCTTAAGGGAAAGCCTGTATGTCTCCATGCCTCCGTATCCTTTCCTGTCTCCGGGTTCCTGCCCTGACTTACCTCAGTGATGGACCGTAAAGTGTAAGAGGAAGGAACAAACTCTTTCCTCCCCTACTTTTGGTCATGGCACTTATCACAGCAGTAAACCTTCAAACTGAGACAGCCAGGTTGCAGCTCCCACGATGCAGTGAACTCTCTGAAAGCCAGGTTGCTCTGAACTGCCTCACGAAGTTGTTGTCCCCAGCCCTGCCCAACAGGGAAGGCCTGCCCATCTGATACCAACCTGGTGACCATGAGTGAGGCTCTTTACAAGAGATATGGGCCTGCACCACAACTTGGCTTCCAGGAAAATAAATTTGGCCATTTGGTAAAAGAGCACTCAATCATGAGGGTCACATATCCTCAGCCATGTATCCCTGAATGAGACCCATGCTGAGGCTGGCTGCTGAGGTCCTGTGAGCCAGTAGGCTGGTCCTTCAGTCCCAGTCTCTGCAGGAAGCTGTGGCCAGCTCTGGGATCCCTCTGACCTCACAGCTGGTTTAGGCAAGCCAATCCCAAGTCTGTTTGGCTGGCCTGGTTTTCCCGAATACTCACCACCCCTCAAAGTTTCTCAAACTACCACCTTCCCTGAACTAAACACTACCACCCTGGGTCCCCCTACAGAGGGTTGGTTACACCCTCCCTTCTTCTTGTGGTAGCAGTTTTCCTGCACTGTTCTGTGTTGAGAGGTGTCACCATCTATTTTAGCCTCTAGTTTTAAGTACACTCAGACAAGAGAGAGGAGGAGAGAGATAGTGAATATGGGGGGAAGTCTAAGTATCCTTGTGGGAGCAAGTATGTATAATAATTCATTTTTTGGCAATACACAAAGTGTCCATTGTCAGCAGCTGGTGAGAAAGCACATTCCGCTCACACTGTGGGATTTTGAATCTGCTCAAAAGTATGAAATGTCTCCAATTTTTTAAAGATAGCTTTTTGCAATAGGGTCTCACTATGTAGCCCAGGCTGGACTCCAACTCACAATCCTCTTGCCTGATTTGCCCCAGTGCTGTGATTACAGGTATACACCACCACTCCTGGGGATGCTCAGTGTGTGGGCTCATGGGAAAAGCAGGGTGTGGAAAGGCGTTTTTTATTGTGTGTTTGAAAGGACACACTGTAGGCACAAGTTTCTGCTTAGATGTGCACAGAGCTGGCTTGGAGTTGTCTCTTCCCATCACCACAGTACCTGGGGAGATGTTGGGGGTAGGCCTTCAAATAGGTGTGTGGGGGAGTGAAAATACACTTTCCAAATTTGAACCATGGAGGACTTGCCCCAAAGGCACATTAATTTGGGATTTAAAAGCTGAAGAGAGCAGAGAATGCAGGGATGGCGGCATTGCCCACCTCACAGCCTCTCCAGATGCCACCAATATGAGCACCCGACATCACACATGTCATTTGGCCTGAGAAAGGACATTTCACCCATACTGGGACCAGCCAGCCCGCCTCCTCCAGGCTCAGCCTAGCAATCACAGCAGAAAAAAGTAGGGAGGTTTGCTTCCATGGTGGCATCTCTCCTGACCTGCAAGCATCTGCAATGTGTTCTTTCAAATCCATGCCCTGAAGTCCCTATCTCCACAGCACTTCAGAATGTGGCCTTGTTTGTAAGTAAGGTCCTTGCAGATATGTTTGCTGAAGTTGAGAACACCTAACATAAACCCAAGTTCCAGGGACACTGGAGGAACACTGTGGAAGTGTCAAGGCAGAATGGGTGATAGGTACCCTTAAAGCCAAGGGTCAGACTCTCCCCAAACATCAGCCCTGTACACCTTCCTGTCACTCATGGCTGAGAAAGCTGTTTGACAAGTTTCTACTGTTTACAGCGTGCAGTCCCTGGTGATCTGCAACACAGCAGGCCATAAGAAACTCATACATGGAGTGAATTTAGGACTACTTAAACCCTTGAGTGAGCTCACATCTAACTGTCCCAGGCTCCAGGGGTCCTTTTGACCACTGGGAGCCCCCACCCAGCTCAGTACTTACTGTCACGGGCCACTTTCATGGTGGACTGGGTCTTGGACATCATGGCTGAGGACCAACCAGTGTGCAAAGCTTGGCCTTAGCTGAAGGAGATTCTCGCCTGGGGAGTGACACAGTACTTGAGTGGGTGGTCTCCCAAACCCACAGCCCTTCTTGACCCTCAGTGGCTGACAGCAGCTTACATTTCCACTACGTAGTAGCCTAACACTGCCTATCCTAACATAACCCTGTATCCAGGTTTGGTGGGATCCACTGTTCCCCTCCTGGGTAAAGCTCAGCTGCCAGGATTTTCCTGTTCTTAGAACATACCAACTTTAGTCAGCCTGGAGCCTCTCTGCTACCTCTCACCTAGCTGAGGTTGGAAGGGGGGGTAGAGGCTTCTCCCTTTAAATCCGAGCTCAAATGTCACCCTGGGAGACCTTCCTGCACCAGTGCAGTTCTTCTTTATAGGGTCAAGTGGTTACCACTTAAAAGGCTTTTACTGCCCATTTCTCCCAGTTTGCAAGCTGCACCTATCAGAGTTCCTGACGGTGTCCTGGGTATCCTTCAAATAGAAAACAGTTTTCCTGTTTGCAGAGGCCCAGCCAGTGTTCCAAACCATCGACCGCCGGGAAGGGCTGGGGGTGGAGCCCAGGGTTGCTTGCAATTTGAGCCATCCCTGCCTCAGCCCCTTTAGAAAAGGAAACATCACTCGGGAATCCAACTTCCTAACATCCTGACCTCCTCCTGCCACGCCATGCCCTGGGGCAAGAATGCAGCAACAAGAGGACAGATGGGTGCTTAAATTAGGCCTGTCATAAAGGAAATGGAAAGGAGCAAAGAGGGGTGCTGGATCTCGGGCCCGCGCCCCATGGCCACCCCTCCTGGAGCCCTTGGCCCGGCACCTCCTGCACCCACCAGCCGCGCGCACCCCGCTCGCTCCGAAGCCTCAGTCCACAGTTCTCCAGTCTTCTGGCCCTGAACTGAGTTTACAGTTTACGCCAAGGCAACCATTCTCACAAGAGCTGTGATGTCACAAGGCTCCGGAGGCGGGCCCGGCACACTGGAGCAGAGTCCTGTGCTCGGACTGTAGCAGCTAAAGAGCAAAAGACACCAGCCAGGAGTGGAGCCCACCGAGTCTGGGTTGTTACAGGTTGGACACAGGGTGTGTAAACCTAGAGCATCAGCCCCTCCCACCCCCAGATTCTCCTGCCCACTCTTGAGGAGTTTGCTGCGCTGGGGCACACCCAACAGCCTGGCTCCTAGGGGAATATTTAGGGAACTTTGGATTTGGGGCTGGAGTCTAGAGCAGTCTTCTAGATCTACAGGCCAGGAATGTGCCAAAGATAATCCCCCTTAGTTCCTGGTTCTAATCAAGGTTGCTGGCGCCACCAGTTGGGTGGAGAGATAGATCCTAGGCAGGAATGCCAGGGGCAGGATTGCAGAGGCAGCTCCTCTATAGAGTTGGGTGGCAGGGGCAGGGGTGGCAGGTCCTTGAATCACCAAAGGGACAGTCCAGCCATGGGGGAGCCAGGCAGAAAGTGTTGTGGGCCCTGCGTGTGGTTTGGGCATAGGTGGGCTTTTAATACAGCGAGTGTTAAATACCTTTGGAAGCAAGTGGCTTCCTGCACCGTGGTGCAGGCGGCTTTTGCACTGTGGTCTGGAATCTCCAACATTCTGGCCTCAGCTTCCCTTCTCTCTTTCGAATAAGTGAACAAACCACAAAAAAACAAAAAACAAACAAACAAACAAAACTACACCAGATTTGATGTTGGGTAAACCAAGAAGAGATGTGCATGTATTAATTAAGCCACTCAAACAAATATTTCAGGAATGGGTTGTCTTTTAGACCACCAGGCTTTTAGGAATCTAGGAGAATAAGCCACCCAAAGAGAAAAAAACAAAGGAGGAGGCTGCCAGTCGTAGCATCAGCACACTTGTCCCGGGTCTCCCGGGAACACTCACAGGTCTTTCCTACACACCAGGTACTGTTCAATATGCTCAGCACAAATCTGTTTATTGCTCACTACCACCCTGATTCCTATGTTTGGTTCTGAACCACCACCCCTCAGCATAAGAAACCAGTGTGAACAGAAGTTCCTGGAAGAAAGCCACACCTGTGTTAAACATTCTACAAGCCGCAGTGATGGAAGAAACCTCAGTGACTGTGGAGAGCTGGAACGCTGCAGGGCTAGAGACAAATTATCTTAGGCAATAGTAACCCTCGAAATTGACTTGTTTGAACCGGGCACACGCCTTTAATCCCAGCACTTGGGAGGCAGAGGCAGGAGGATCTCTGTGAATTCGAGGCCAGCCTGGTCTCCAGCGTGAGTGCCAGGATAGGCTCCAAAGCCACACACAGAAACTCTGTCTTGAAAAACCAAAACCAAAACCAAAAACAAAACCAACAACAACAACAAAAACAAACAAACAAACAAACAAAACCCAAAACACTCGCTTTGTAGACCAAGCTAGCCTTGAACTCTTGAACTCAGAGATCTGCCTGCCTCTGCCTCCCAAGTGCTGGGATTAAAGGCATGTGCCCCCACCACTCAGGGAAACAGCCATTTATTGATCACATCTGTGATTGTTGCAACATTCTTGTGACTGTTAAGTAATTCTTTTCGGAATGTTCAGACCCCTAACTTCCACCAACCCAAAGGCTAAGAATGTCCTCAGCATCTGAGGCCTACAGCAGAGCCCCACCCCCTTGGTTGTAACCTGAGTCTGTGTTCCTGGGGGTTGGGGGTAGCCACTCATATTTGGCTACAGAGTAAATTCTTTTTCCCTATGAGACAGACCTGGGTTAGTATCAACACCCAAAAGGGCAGTTAACCAGACACACCCTAACTCCCACCAGCTCCTCTTGTGATCTTATCCCTTATTCAAAACAATGACTTATGGACTGGAGATCCCAGAAGCCTGGAAGTGTACTTGGTAATAATAAGTGCTCTTGCTGTGGCTCTTGGTTGCTTAGAAGGTTAGAAGGAAAATCACTCAGAAGACGGGACCTGATAGGGAAATTTAAAACAAATTTTTGTTTTTACTTAGCAGGCACAAACTCAGGTCAGCAGGCTTGGTAACACGTGTCTTTGGAATTTTTAATCTAAGCCTAACTTTAGCTGACAAAAAGTTTATTTCAAAAATTAGATGGACTAAGGGGGTGATGGAAGTCTGGGCAGATGTGTGAGAAGGCCACTGCGGCTGTCCTTGCAAAGCCCTCTGTATGGGGGCCTGGACACCCTTACAAAGTTCTTTTCAAAGCTGTGTATGTCTAAAGTTTGAAAACTTTTCACAGTAAAGTGTTTTCAGAAAAGCTAACAATCTTCCTAAAGGAGAAATGGCCTATTTTCCTACTTGAAAGGTGTACCATCCGGGATCTTGAGGACAGACAGGAAGAATTACCCAGAAACAGTTAACCAGGGAAGAAGGCATGGGGAACCCCCAGGTACCCCCATCCCAGAGGGCCAGGGCACTAGGCATAGGATGAGGGAATCAGTAGAGAGCCCAAAGCTGGCCACAAATATATCTTGTCAGGGCCACTGCCGACCTGCAGGTGACTCTAGCTATGTTTTCTGAATGCCAGTACCTTGTCCCTTACCCCAAAGTCTCTGGCTTCCATGGTGGTAGGTTTGGCTTGGGGAAGGGGGACACAAGACACTTCCACATGGGAAAAGTATCACAGATCTACCAAGATGGCAGACTCCTCCAAGGGGGCAGATTTTGCATCTTCTCTATGGGCCTGGTTTTGTCATAGGCAGACATTTCTGATATTGCCTGTCTGGGCAACTTCCTATGGGATGATGGGGGTAGGAGGATGTTCTTTATTCTGCTGGCAAGTTCCTACCTGTTTCCCAGGAGCCACTTTGGAGAGGCTCAAAGAAGCGTGTGGGCCTCTTGGACTGACCCTCCTAGCAGGTGGTAGAGGCCCACACCTTGCTCTGGCCCATCGACTTCCTGCCTGCTGGTGACCTGCTAGGTCCAGTGGATAGAGGAGGGAGAGTCATCCATGTTCCTTCACTCTGTATCTCAGCTGCTCTGAGTCTCTCACAGTTCAGCCACTCCCTCTTCAGTCTTCACAGCCTTCCTCCAGTGCAAAAGTGACGCTCTGTGTTAAACTCTCTGTCTTTGAACTTCTTAAGGGACTGGTAGCCAAGTCAGGAGCCCAAACCCATTGGATGGAGGCAGTATAGCTTGGTGGCCAGAGGAGGAGACTATGGCATTCTTCAGGGTTGAATCCAAGCTGTTCTACGTGACTGCACAGCCTGGGGGTAAGTTCTGGCTCAGTTTTCTTATCTCTAAAATGGGAATATTATAAAGAAAGAGTGAGTGTGGTTAGCACAAAGATGTCATCTAACAGGACCTCAAGTACGGCTAATCTGCCAATACAATGTGACGCCATGGTCCGAGAGCTGTGTCTGGTTAGATGAGGTCCCTATGTAAGTCTGCTTCATAGACAGACCTACCTGCAGGGCATCTGGTTTATCTGCAGTTATTTCAATGAGGAAGCTAAGAATCCAGACATGAAGTCATTTTCCCAAGGCTACACAGCTGACTGGGACTCCTGCCTCTTCCCCAAGCCTAAGAGAGGTGGGCTCTGCAGCTGGGGAGGAGAAAGCCCTGGGACTTCCAGTTGAAGATGAGCCTGTTCATTGCTCAGACAGCTTTCCTCCCCTGCCCCACCTATGGTGGTCAGCCTTACAGTCCTGACCTATAGACCAAGGCCACTCAGACCCCTAGATGTGCTGTCTTCAGCCTACTTCCTAGATGTCTGGAAGCTTAATGGAACAGAATAGAACATTCTCAGGACTTTCCAACTTCAGGATTGGAGTATTGCCGTCCCAAGGTCAAATGTCAAGTCCCAGAATGCTTGTGTGGAGTTTCTTCCTGCTCAGAGGTCATATGCTCTGGAGCAAGGCTGTCCTTTGTGACAAACTGGAGCTCCACATGGGAGGCATGACTGCTAACTAAGCCATCTGCACTTTGTTGAAGACCCCACACACACACCTCTTCTCTGTGTTTCAGAGGGAAGCTGTTCAGGAGCTGAAAAACCCTGAAGACACCCCACTCCACCTCCCTGAAGTGTCCCTACCCCAGTGCTGTGATGGCCCTGCTTGCTTTCCGTCCCATGCAAACTGACTAATGGAGTTGCTCTCCTACCAGTTCAGGCAGATCATTCAACTGGACTCTGGGAAACAATGGCCATCCATATCCCAAACAACAGCTGCTGTGCTCATGGGATCACAACCTCTATAAGTGGATCTCTGAACCTAGAGTGAGAGTCTACTGGCTTTGGGCATCCAGGATGGGGCAGCCTGGGGTAGCACCATTATGACCAGTTTAAGAATAAATGGGATCTAAGCAGGCAGATGGAGCAGTTGAGAATGAGAATCAGGGAAGAGAAGCCCGACTCCAAGAAACACGCACGCCTATGGGAGGGCTTGCTGGATGTTGGGGAATGTGGTGGTTTGGGGAAAAATGGCTTGTATAGGCTCGTAAGGAGTGCCACTGTTAGGAGGCATGGCCTTGTTGAAATAGGTGGAGCCTTGTGGGAGGAGGTGGGTCACTGGAGGTGGTCGTGGGGTTTCAGAAGCCCAAGCCAGGCCTAGTGTGATTCTCTCTTCCTCCTGTCTGCAGATCCACATGTAGAATTCTCAGCCCCTTCTCCAGCACCATATCTGGTTGCATGCTGGCATGCTCTGTGCCATGATGATAACTGACTAACCCTTTGAAGCTGTAAGCCAACCCCAATTAAACATTTTCTTTTATAAGAGTGGCCATGGGCCGGCCATTGGTGGTGCACACCTTTAATCCCAGCACTCGGGAGACAGAGGCAGACGGATCTCTGTGAGTTGGAGGCCAGCCTGGTCTCCAGAGCGAGTGCCAGGATAGGCTCCAAAGCTACACAGAGAAACCCTGTCTCGAAAAACAAAAACAAAAAAAACAAAAACAAAACAAACAAACAAAAAGAGTGACTGTGGTCATGGTGTGTCTTCACAGCAATAGAAACCCTAACTGAGATAGGGAGCATAGTGCTGAGGGCAGTGGTGATGAGAAGACAGGTACCTACCAGGTCACAGTGGATGTAGTCCAGAGGCAACCAGAAGGTGGGCTTTCCCTGCTCTCCTCAGAGCATAGGTTGACCAGGCCACTGTCAGATGCAATTTCATCTGCAGCTTTAGGAAGATGATAGATTGGAGGAGAGGGCAAGAAGACAAGGATGGAAAAGATGGCAGAAAGCAATGGCCGCTGCTAAGCAAGACACACTAGTGGCTTAGATGAAGGTAGGGCAGTTGGGAGGGAGATGAGTGCTTGCTACTCACTTGGAAGAACAGGTGGGCTGGGGGCAGCGAAGGCATGGTACCCGGGCTGGACTTGCTACCATAGGGGAACTGGTGGAAGTGTGCAGAGGTGAGGAGTGCTATGGGCTCACTGGCTCTGGTGTGAGGGCTGAGCCTGGATTCACCCGGAGTTGACCCCTCCATGATGCCTGAACATGGAAGGATAGTGTTTACTATATTCTATTTGCTAATGGAGATAGGGTAGTTTTTAGAGTGATGAAAATGTTCTGGGGTTAGATGGGGGTGAATTGCACAACTCCCTGACAGAGAGAGTGCACCTCAAGTGGCTACCATGGCAAACTGTGTCTGCAGATGCTGAGGCACGCAGTGAGAGACACTGGAAAGATGTCAGAGGGTAGTCTTGGGTTCTCCTGGGGTAGGATGAATGGGGGAAAGATGAATGGTAACCACTATCTCAGTGGTCTTGGTCATGGTGCCATTTTGCTGCCTTGTGGGTGTTGCTGACAGAAGTGGGCCTAAGACACATGCTCTTCCCTAAGCTCTGGGTCAGACTGGGTTCTCTAAACCAAACCAGTGACTATTTCAGAGGGCAGAGCACCAAGGCTTGAGGTACAACACAGTGAAGTGAGGACTTTGCACGGTGTGGCCTTGAACACAGGTGAGACTGCTTATGGGTGGCCTGTGGTCTATGGGGGAAGGAGATGAGACTAACTCAGGAAGAGAAGGAGGCCGGGAGGAGGAAGGCAAGATGGGTGTGTCATCCTGCCTTGTGTGGAGAAGGCTTAGGGGATCTGATGGGAGGTTGGTGGTGGGCCCTGTGCCTGAGGAAGAGAGAACCACTCCCCGATGGCCTCTCCACAGTGCAGGGTGGCATAATCTCAACAAGGCCAATCACTAACGATGCCTTAACATTTTGATTCAAGAATTGTCTCTGCTGGCAACACCTCTGATAAGAAGGAAATGTCATCTTTCACAATGGGAAACCACAGCAGACCACTTCACAGCATATTTCCTTAGCTAAAAAAAATAATTTCCAGCTTTCCCTACTGGAAATGGTGTAGGAGGACAAAAGTGAGCCTGGGGGACCTGACCCTGGGATGCTGGTGAGGGCTCCTGACCCTGGGGGTGCTGGTGAGGGCACCTGACCCTGGGGGTGCTGGTGAGGGCCTGGACACCCAAGTTCATGGTGATTTGATCAGCTGCACCAGGTCTGCTTGCTACACAGTAGACACAGAATCTGTGAGCCTGGGAGCAGGGGTCTTGTTCAGGGCTCACTCCAACAGTGCCCCAGGGAAGCATAACACAGGCTCTGCCTTGGACAAGTGAAGCAATCACCCTGCGCATGTACATACACCAGAACAGTATTTCTGCACAGTGGGCTCATAGCCACATTTCCCCCTATTGGTATTTTTTTTCTTACAGTGAAGCTGTGGAAATGCAAGTAGCAAGAGTTCCTCAGTGACCCATTGCCCCGTGATGCCCAAACCCCATGCAGCGGCTGAGGAGGCCTCAAGGGTCTGGGTTGTGCACCCTCAGCCCCTGCACACTCTGGGCTCTGAGCCTACCCAGTGTGAGGCTTTGTCCAGCCCAAGTCCTTCTCCCTTTTCCTTCCCAGCCTCAGGCTTCAGTGGCTCAACGTGGCCATCCCTGACCCCAAAGTCCAGACTGATATATCCTCAGTGTGACCCCAAAGCAGAGGTCACTCTCCACCAGGGCTCCTGTGGTGATTCTCATAAAAACTGGAGCCACCAGGTAACAATGATCCCAGTGTGTCTTGGTGTGGGATCCAGGATATGGATGCTGCAAGTTGAAGGACTCTGTCAAGATGTTCAAAGCTACTGAGGATTACTGAATATTTACTTATCTGGTTATTTTCAGATAGAGTTTTACTATATAGTCCAGGCTGGTCTGGAACTTCTTGGGTAGATCAGGCTGGGAATCTTATTATTGCCCACCTTGGTCTAAAATTGAAGCTGTTCACCACCATGTCTGCCTGTGTACATGTCAACTTTGAATGAAGCATCTTTTTTATTTTGTTTGTTTTTTCGAGGCAAGGTTTCTCTGTGGCTTTGGAGGCTGTCCTGGAGCTAGCTCTTGTAGACCAGGCTGGTCTCAAACTCACAGAGATCCACCTGTTTCGAAGCACCTTTATTACTACCCTTTCTTGCCACCCTCCTTCCCTAGTAGTCTCTAGGAGATAAATATTTACAGGAAAGACGAAAATCCGGGTGGAGGGTTGAATGGATGGGTGGATGTCAAGAGAGTTACATGATGCTAGGTGGACGAACGGCACGTGGATGGTGAGTGGAGTATGGAAAGGTGGGTAGGCGGCTGTGTGAGTGGGTGTATCTTGTGTGGATAGGTGTGGCATACACGCTGGTTTGCGGAATGATGGTTCCTTCTGACTACACCCACAAATGAAGCAATATCTACACACACCACCAGGTGTCGCCCTATACTAGCTAGAGTCCTGGGCCTCCCGTGTGTGCAAATCCCTGCCCCAAAGGGATTTACAAAAAAGGAACCTTTTGTACCCACCAGGTGAAAGGTTCCCAGTGACGTAGACTTGTAAACAAGTTGCAAAGACTGGAGCTGGGGACCCACGTCAGGGGAGACCATGCAAACAGAGTGCATTGACCTTGCTCTGCTCACCCCGGCGTCCCTGGGGGAAGGAGTACAGGTGGGGCCAGCGGCAGAGTTCCCAGGCCATAGTGTCCAGACTGCACCTTTCTCTAGTTAGCTGTGGAAATCTGCAGAGACGTGGCAAGGCTGAGAGCCTCAGAGCTACTCCCACACATCCCCTGCCAACCCCCCTCCTCCAAACACCCTCTTCTACCCTGCCTGATTCTAAACTTTCGGGGAATTCTAAACTCAGAAGCCAGCATCAGCCCAGCCCAGTCACACCTGGCTGTCATCAGACCCCAGTTTATCCTAGATAACATCCAGACTCACATTTACACCCAGACTTCTCTAGGTTTTTTTGGGGGGCTGATCCTACAAGGCTGATTGGCTGGTTAGAATTACATAGATATGGAGGGTTGGAACATTGCAGGTCCAGAACCAAACTGTCTTGGGCTGTTTTTAGGTCCCTTAAGTCGTTCCTTGCCCATGTCCTGTCTAGCCTAACTGTGGCTACCATGTTAGACCTTTTTGGATATACTAACAAACCATGCTAGCGTCAATGACCCAAAAGCTGAGAATGCCATCATTCAGCTTCTGAGTCCCAGAGCAGCCCTTTGCTTTAACCTGCCTGTCTAGTGTTTCTACTACCAAAGCACTGAAAAGCACCTTGATTTACAACTTTCCTTGTTCTGTTGCTATAAACTTGACGAGACTCTTACTGTATTGAAATGTGGCACTTAGGGAACCTGAGTCTGGATTCCTGGGCCACGGCCACTCGTGTTTGGCTCCAGAATAAACTGTCTACTTCCTATGAGGTGAGGGCAGGGTTTACATGACCGTGTAAAAAGTCCCAGTGATACAGAAGTGATCGAGGTACAAGTGGTCACCCCCTTTACCAGCTGCTGCTTCTGCTCTGAGAACCCATTCCTGAGGAGAGGGTAGCCACGATCCCACAGGTGTCCTCATCACTGCCATCTTCCTGAGGGGTTCTCTTCTGACCATAGTCTCTGAGCTTAGTCTTCTGCGGCCTCTGGAACACATTCCTCCCCATATCCCTGGAGCTCAGGCTGGCCTCAAACTCACAGATGTCCTCCTGTTTCAGCTTCTCAACAGCTGGGATACCAGGTGTGAGCCACCAAGCCTGGCATCTGGGGTACAGGGTGTGAGCCACCAAGCCTTGCTGCCTTTTAACTGTTTCTTTTGGAGTATTTCCTCATTTTTCAGAGGAGGGTGCTTACACTTTGGTTCCTGGGTTTATCTGGTTTAGCTCCTGCCTCAGGAGGCAAGGGTAAAGCTCTTCTGGTCAACCGTTTCTGCTCATCAGCCTCCCAGCACCGTCCACACAGAACATGGAGGTGTTGACCACCTCATCAGTCATGGTGCCTTCTGGAACGTCCTTGGAGAAATTCCTTTTGTTTTTCTTGAGGTTCAACAGTCCTCTTGCCACCTTTTTTCAGGCTTTTACTCCATTTCCATTTTTATTATGAAATATACAAAGTTATAGGATATATAAATATACACACATACATTTCAAAGGATAAGAATTTATTTGTGGCCGGGTGTTGGTGGCGCACGCCTTTAATCCCAGCACTCAGGAGGCAGAGGCAGGTGGATCTCTGGGAGTTCGATACCAGTCTGGTCTCCAGAGTGAGTGCCAGAATAGGCTCCAAAGTTACACAGAGAAACACTGTCTCGAAAAAAAACAAAAAAAAAATATATTTGTGTGTGGTGTGTGTGCACGCTTGTGCCTATGCACTCAGGGACAGAGGCATATTGGGTGTCCTTTGCTCTTACTCTCTGCCTTCACACAGGGTCTTCCACTGAACCTGGAGCTGTGCTGGTGGCCAATGAGCCCCAGTGACAATCCTGTCTCTACACACAAGCTTTGACCATGGATGCTGGACATAATCAAGGCCTTCACGATCATGTGTAGTCAGTATTCCCATCCACCGGACCATCTCTCCAGTGCCAGAAATTATTTTTAAGAACAGATATCTCAGTTAAGACTCAGAATAATTTTCATTTCTTAGCCTTGGCTAGGGTGTGCCTCAGTGGCAGAGCACTGTCCTAGCATGAGAGCAGAACCCTGGGTTCCATCTGAACATCACAGAAAAATAAGAGCCCTGCGTCTCACCATGACACTGCCACAAGGGGACTGAGTATTCCTCGACAGTACCTGGTTTAGTTTCATCCAATGGTTGAACTTAACCCCTGAATCCTTTGCCCTTCTGGGCCACTTTGTTTCCTGGGCATTGTGAAGCAGAGAGCCACAGGGGGAGCACGCGGCTTGTGTGGCTTCATTGCCGCTGGGAGACTCACACTGTAGGAAGCCAGGCCAGGTTGTTCATCCATTTTACCACTGAAAACATTTATTCTGCGCCACTTTCCCTTTCACAAGTCGCACATGTCTCCATGCACGGGAAGCCTCGGCTTGCCCGTGCTCACTGCTGAAATTGCTGCTCATGGCGTGTGCATGAGTTTGTGTCACTAGATCATGTTAGGGTGCTTTCCCAAGCCTCTGTGCCAACTACACTCCCCAGTAGGCGAATTAAGGTCCCTTTGAGGCATTTCCTTGCTGTTTGGAACACAGTCTTCCAAGCATGACAGCAATTACCATCTTTGGAGCAGCTGTGACTACTGGCAAGAGGCCCCAATATTGGGCCTGTTGACTTTCCCTACAAAAAACAATAGTGGAAAGGTTGTCACACTTCACCCGATGCTCATGGTATCTGGGGTGGTGGCCGGACTAAGTACATGGAGATGCAAGGTTAACTGATAAAGGGACTCCATGTGGGCAGTGGGCAGGAAGTCCTCAACCATGCTGAACTGGGACCTTTCTGTAATGCATCTGTTTGGGGTGGTCACCCACGCTCCTGTCAACAACCCCTCTTGTAAATAAGCCCAGCAAGCCCATTGGTCCACAAAGCTAGGCTTAAGTAGAATCATACTTTGATATGAGGGTTTTTTTGTTTTTGATTTTGTTTTTGAGACAGGGTCTCTTGTAGTCCAGGCTGGCCTGGAATTCATTATGTAGCTTGTAGTGATATATTATGATTTACTAAAGCTTGCCTAAGGATTCAAAACGCAAAGTCAACCACAAAGGCGCACACCTTTAATCCCAGCAGCGAGAAGCTAAGCGGTGGTGGTACACACCTTTAATCCTAGGACTCGGGATTAAGAGGTAGACAAATCTCTCTGAGTTCAAGGCTACCCAGGGATACACGAGATTGAATCAGTCTAAAAGAGTAACAATTACATGCCTTTAATATCAGCATTAGAGGGGTATAAATGGCAGAAGCGGGGTCTTCAGTATTCAGTAGGAGGCATTTGTTCTCCAGCCACAATGAGGAGAGGCAGCAGTTTGAGACGTGGTGAAGAGCTCGTGCGTGCATCAGCCCTTTCAGCCTGAGATAGAGGTGAGAGTTAGTGGCCGGCTGCATTGCTTTTCTGATATTCAGCTTGAAGCTTGGACCCCAATATCAGTCTCTGGGTCATTTATTAATTCATGTTACAGTAGCTGAGGGTGGCCTTGAGACCCTGCTCCTCCCGCCTCTGCCTCTGATGCTGCTGTGTGCCACCATGGCTTCAGTGAGGCTTTAACTTGCTTGCCACCCTGGATATCGAGGACCGATATCTTCCCAAGTGCTGATTGGCTCTGAGCTTTCTTCTGTGACAAGTCACTGAGCTTCCTTCCTGCATGTCTTCCCCTGTCTGTCTCTGGTTATCTGCAGTTCATGCCTTGTGGATATCTGTTCTTTGTCAGGTACCTTCATTACCCTGAACCTTTGCAGATGCAGCCTTCATGTTTTTGTCTTACACCTCCTGGAAAGCAGTTTTGCATGCATCAAGGTGGGGCTTCAGTTTTCTGTCCTCTATCTAGATAAGCAATTGCCACACAATCATCTATTTTAAAAAGTCTGCCATCTGGGGCAGAGATGGCTCAGTTGCTAAAGGGCTTGCTGCTGTTCCAGTGTGAAGCCCTGGGTTCAGAGTTTCCAGCACCCAGATAAAAAGCCAGGTACTTAGTAGGTGCAGACAGGTGGATCCTTGGAGCTTTCTGGGCAGCCAGCATAGCTGAACTGCTGAGCTCTAGGTTCAGTGAGAAACTCTGTCTTGAAAAAATAAGTTGAGCCGGGTGGTGGCACACACCTTTAATCCCATTACTGGTGAGGCAGAGGCAGACAGATCTCTGAGTTTGAGACCAGTTTCATCTATAAGGTAAGTTCTAGAGCAGCCACAGCTGTTATGCAGAGAAACCCTGTCTTGAACAAAATATAATAATAATAATATTATTATTATCATTTTTTATTATTTGGAGTTATTGAGGAAGACACCCAGTGTTGGTATCTAGCCTTCACACACACACACACACACACACACACACACACACACACACACACACACAAGACAAATAAATGTAAAAGAATAAAATAGCCAAAACAGTATATTCAGCCTCATTTGCTTTTCTGGGATCTTGCTGTTCAGTGTCAAAACACAGAGACTGGGTGGGTCTCCAGGCTGCCTGGATCAATAAGATGTGGTCTGATTGTCAGGGTTCAATCATAAAAGCTGGCACAACCCCTTCCCAGTGCTCTCCTGGGGTGCTTGGAAAACAGCCTCAGGAAGTGGGGAGGTCAGGCTGTATAGAGGACCCATGTGTGTGTGGGTGCCCCAGCTAAGATCTCAGATCACTGGGAATCAGCCCTGATTTCCAGACAGGTGAATGAGCAATCTCTCAGATAATTCCAGCCTCTAGCCTTCGTACCACCCCATGTGGCATAAGTGGAGTGCTTCCCCTCACACAAACCATAACAAGCAGGAGATTTGACAACACAATAGATGTTGCCACTGTTACAGTTGCTAAGCTCCAGGGTGTTTGTTAAGCAGTGAACATGGCTGGGATGCCCATCTCCACACCAGCTACTATCTATCTAAGTAGACCCAGGGGAAACTCCTGTCTTTCCTAAAAAGGTCAGCATGCTCTTATGTAACCTCAATACTTCTATAATCTTGGGCTGGGAGTGTAGCCCAGTGGTAGAACACTTGCCTACCTCTATAAGCAGTTGATAAAATATAGCAAAGAGGGCCTGGAGAGATAGTTCAGTGATTAAGAGTACTGACTGCTCTTCCAGGACCCAGGTTCAATTCCCAGCACCTACATGACAGCTCACAACTGTCTAACTCCAGGATCCAGCATCCTCACACAGACATACATATAGGCAAAACACCAATTTAAAAAAAAACATATATAGAAAGAAATGAATAACCCC
Source organism: Cricetulus griseus (assembly GCF_003668045.3). Lineage (NCBI taxonomy): Eukaryota > Metazoa > Chordata > Mammalia > Rodentia > Cricetidae > Cricetulus > Cricetulus griseus. The sequence goes on along the minus strand of NC_048601.1, from coordinate 53,377,897 downwards.
CACATCTCAGTGTCCTGACATCTGGCCACTTAGCTGGCCACTTAGCTTGGACACTTAGCTGGTCCTCAGCTTGCTGTCTGCTTGTCTGAAAGGAGGGTACTCTGGTGGGTTTACACCTCAGGGAAGCTTGGCTGAACAAGGAAGACATGGCTTGTGACATGAGGGTGACAGGGACATGACAGCTCTGGCCTGAAGTACACCTTGTGCTATGGCCTGCTCACTTCTGACCCAAGCCCATATGGAATTGGTCCTCCCCAGAAATTGCCAGCAAGGAAACGCTTTACTCCTGAGCTGGTTTGGGGCACTCACAAGGGAGTCACGATCCTGGGACCTCATGGTCAGGGCTCACAATTAAATAGGGGATTCCAGACCCCAGAACATAGACAGCCTGGTGGCCTCACCAAAGCACTTGCCACTGTGTAGCCATTGTCAGTTGGTGGGGGGTGGGCAAAGGAGGTGAGGGACATCCTAGTTCCCAAGGGCAGAGCTGCAGCCAGCCAAGCCAGTCTCCCAGGCCCTGCTTTACCATGACCCTATGGGTCCCAGACTGAGCAGGCTGGCTTAGCTTTGGTCGCCACTGGGAGAGGCTGCTTGAGCACTCAGCTCACGACAGCAAGTGCAGCCGAGAACAAAAGATGCCAAATCCTCCCAGAGGAACTTTCTCACGGAGGGAGGCCCAGGGAACAGTGCAGCGGGCTAGTGGGCAGCAGGCCAGGCCAGAGAGACCAGGGCCTGCAGAGAAGCTGCCGCCTAGAGGGGGAGGGGTGGGCGGGAGGGGTTGTTTTCAATGAATGGTCAGGCGAGTCTGGGAGACAGGGTCCTGCAGGAGCAGGGGCCTCCAGTCGGCAGGGACATCGCTGACCTAGGCAAAGGAATGGTGAGAGATTGGTGGGTTTTCACAGAGAGAGCAAAGGAGCATAGCTCTCCCTGGTCAGTCACTGCAGGGGGGCCCTTGCATCTTCAGGCATGCTGGTTCCTGACAGGAACACAGGAGTTCACTTTACCGTGGAAGCATCCTTGCAGGTCTAGATGCGACTGCAGTGGTCCAAGCGATGGGCCTGTCAATGCTACCTGCCATAGTAGGTTTTCATCTGAACTGAGTGCTTGTCAGGTCTCAGTCCCTCGACCTTCATCAGGATGCGTCCTCACAGAGTCAGGGTTTCTCTTCTCTACTCCATTAGTGAAGAAACGGAGGCCCAGAGGGGCCAAACGTTAATTCTGCATGGTTAACTGATGTCTGAGCAGAGTCAGTGTGAATGGAGACTTTCCTAAATTGCCCTGCACCCCAAATGCCCAGTGCCTTAGGGACTCGTAACACAGCTTCATGTCCCTTCTCCAGGGTCCCCTCCACTCGCCTATGACCGGTTCATTTCCAGAACTGTCTTGCTTGTTCTTCCAAGTTCTCCAAGTCAGTGTTCTACTGGACAGTGCTGTGTGGGTGGCTACTCTTCTTCCCCCACATTCCCAGAAGATGAGATGGAGATTGGAGCAGGCCGCTGGTTGGGGGGGGTGGGGGCTCCCGTGGCACACCTGAACTCATTCTTCCCTGGAGGAGCTATGGGGCAGCCCAGTCATACTCACCTTTTGTCAGCTCACCTTCCTGTTGGAGGCCCAGGGTTCTATTTTCTTTATAGTTTCTTATGGGGGACACATCTTAATCTTCCTTTTTGAGAGCCTGGCTCCAGTTTCCAACAACATGGGTTCAAATCTTGATTCTGTAGTCCTCTACCTGTGTGGCTTGCGGGGAGTTAATTAACCTTTCTGTGCTATCTCTGCAATAGATGAGGACAATTCTTTACTGGGCTGTGTGAGTTTGTGCTCCTCAAGCACTCGGAGCAGAGCCCCTGGGATGAGCAATGATCCTCTTAAGGACCCTGGTGAGGAGATGCCTTGAGGCTGCCCTTAGCTCAGATGTCCTTAGCACATGTCCCTGACACTGGCCTCCCCGATCTACCCACCTCCTCCATGTTCTTCTCCTGGCGAGTCAGCCTGAGCGATTTCAGAAGACCTAGGCTAGACCACAGCATTCCCTCCCTGGAGCTCACAGGGTCCAGCGTTTGCTCTGTTCTGACTATCCTTGTGCTGCTCCAGGCCACACTAGCCTCCCTCTGCTTCTTAATCACACCAGACTCACTGCTCCAGGACCTTTGATCTGACTACTGCCTCCTCCCCAAAACCCCTCCTTCAAGACTTCTGCTGCCTTCTGGACAAGTCTTCTCCCATGGGCATGTTTGGAGTCATTGTCCACGTTTCTATCCCCGTTCCCAGCATCATCATTCCGTCCCATGTCTCTTGTCGTTTCCATCCCTTCTGATATCACATGTCCCTGGCTGTCTGAGATGCATGGAGGTAACCCTGCTTCTTCTCTTCTTGTGTAACTCTCTCAAGGGTAGACATGGTTACCTGCTACGTTGTCTGTCGCATGGCAGAGGCGAATTGGGAGTGCCTGCCCTCTGAGAGTATCTCGGGTAGGGCTAAGTACCACTCAACTGCCCAACTTGGGGCTGGACCTGAAACAGGACCACATTTGACAGACAGTGGGGGTGAGGTGGGGTCTGCAGACCGCTTCCCTGCAGAGATATGCCCTGGCACAGACACTGCAGGTCACAGACTTCTCCTTCTTTAGAGCTCTTGGTGCTCAAGACTCTGGATGTTTCTGATCTGTCTATAGTGGCAAAATGCCCAAGGCTGTGTAATGAGCACCTTGAATCAGACAGAGGCGTGGAAGGGAGCCCCAGTCAGGAGGGGACCAGGTGAGGAACCATTTCCAGGCGGTTGCAGACATCTGGGTTCTAGAGAAGATGGCTGAGGGTGTCCAAGGAGGCTTGCAGTTAGTTACTCTTCAAAGAATTGGGGGCCAGCCATGCACTGATTGCCTATAAGAGGAATGGGAGCTGGCCAGGGTCGCCATGCATTCTGGTACTACTCAGGCAGAAGAGTCAGGAGCCATTTAACCCACTTCTGTCTTAGGGATCCTCACATCAAGACTCATGAATCAATGGGGCTTTGTTGTTGTTGTTGTTGTTGTTGGTGGTGGTGGTGGTGGTGATGTGTGTGGTGTTTTGAGACAGGCTTCCATACTATAGGCAAAGCTGGACTCCAACTTACAGAGACCCTGCGGCTGCAGCCCCCTGAGTTCTAGGATTACAGGCATGAATTCTCTGACCTGGTCTCTGCTTTCTCCATTCCTGCCAAATGCATCAAAAACTTGATGTCTGGACTTCTCAGAGGGAGCACTTGCTGCCTGTTTGCTCCAGAAAAGGCCACACCAGCAGGAGGCGCTGGTGAGGTAAGTGCGGGTACTCCCACAAGGCTGAATACCTATGCAAGACAGCCTCACTGATGGGAACAAGCAAGACATGTCACAATCACTGGTCTTAAAATGGACACACTCAGGGTCCGGGGAGATTGGTCAGCCTGTGCAGGTCTGGAAACCAGTTCTTGATTCCTGGAATCCACGTGAAGGTGGAAGCAGAGAGCTGGCTCCACAAAGTCTCTGACCCTCTGACCTCCACATGTGCATGGTGACACACGTGTGCACCCTCCCCCTTAGTAAGAACTGTAAATTTGTTTGTTTGCGGTTTTTTGAGACAGCGTTTCGCTGTGTATCTCTGTGTAGCCTTAGCTAACCTGGAATTCTCTCAAGAGATTCACCTGCCTCTACACACACACACACACACACACACCCCATTGCTGGGATTAAAGGCTTGCACCACCACCACCTGGCAATGGTAAATTTTTTAATGAACACACTCTTCAGCCTAGCCTCTCTAGGGAATGGCTTTGGCAGTATAGGCAGAGGAGATGGGCTTTTCTTGTGTGCCCTCTCATGATTGACTGAGTGACTCTGGGTCTCATATAACCACTCCTGCTCTGGAAGCCAGCTCATGCGTCACCATTCTGGCAGCTGGAGCACTGGCAGGGTCCTCTGGTGCCCACAGCGAGCCACTGCTGCTCCCTGGTGTCCTCCTCAAGCTCCACCCACACTGGCACAGGCTTCCTTCTTTGAGTCAGCCTTGCCTAGGGACCTTTGCTCACCCTAGGCTCCTAGCCAGGACTCCTCTCGCTGGACCCTCCACCTCGTTAGACACTTCAATTCTTTAGCTCTCTACACAAAGTCCATTCTAGGAAACACCGGTCATGTTCTGTCCTATCCTGTCTGCCTGTCTGTGTCACAGCCTGTCCTGACAGACAGGGCTAAGCATATGTGAGGGCTTGAGAGAGCTCAGGGCTTTATACGTGGCTCAAACAAACACCTGTCTCCTCTGCTATCGCCCCAATCCCCACGCCCAAAGACTGAGCAGTGGGGCACTGACCCGGGTACCCCTCACTCTGGTCTGTCTTCACCTCTAATTCCTGTTTCCAACCTCAACAGTCTTCGCCATCACCTCGAAAGGCCTGATGCGACTCCTTCAACCTGACAGCTACCGCTGAGTGTCACTGTCTCCAGGTGACAAGTCTGTCCTGGAAGCAGAAGGAGCTTGTCCCCCTCTGCAGTCTGGACTGTGTCCCTGCACATGTCCCTGCTCCTCTGCCCTCCTTAGACTCCCAGTCCCTTGTCTGAGACCTGAGGAGTGACACACCTGCCTTGTAACACCTGGTACAGCCTGAGAACACAAGGGAAAACCCTCTTTCTGGGGAGGCCATTGCTCGCTTCCCTGACTGTGGAGAATTATACAACCCCTGCCTCATGCTGGCCTGTGATACTGAGTCCTTTGTGTCTCTTACTCAGGCTGTGTGGTCAGCAGGGGGCCTCTCCCTTCATGCAGGTGGGAACTATTTAGAGGTCTCACACATCCTAAGTCAAGATCAGAGGGCAAGCCAGGTGTGTCCAGTCTGTACAGGTGAGATCCTGACTTTTGCCTGGTGTGAGATAAAATTCCAACTACTCATAAGAGGTTTCATCACCTGGTCTCTGGGGTGGAGGGAGGCCAGTACCTTGTGGGAAGGCAATGGGACCAAACACACACAGGACCTTGATGCAGAGGGATTTTTTTTTTCTAAGCAGATGCCAGAGGCAGAATCCATGGTTGTATTTAGCTTTAGAAATGTAAACAAATTCTGCTATTTTAAAAGCATGATGGGCACAGAGAAGACTGGGTTTAAGTATCCTTCCAAGCAACTAATTCATAGTGCTTGGCCAGAGAAAGGTCTGGATTCCAGATCTGCAAGGGGGTGCACACAGGTCCTCCCTAGGGACTCTCGATGTCAGTCAAGGGCAAATGAGCACCTGGGAATGTGCATCCAGGATTGAGAGGATTGCAGAGTAACATAGTGACATGTTTTCACTTGTCAGATTGGCAATCAGCTGTCACTTTTTTATCAAGTGATGACCCCGAGAGCTGACATGGACCCAGGGAAGGAGGCCTGGGAGCCCACGGAGCAGGAACCAACAGGACCGAAAATCCTAGAGTACAATGAGGACCCAAATGTCACAATGAAAAACACTCTTGGTCCACTATCCTGTCTTTCAAATTCCCCTGGAGAAATAGGATGGAGCTGGGAATATGATTCAGAGTGGTTGCCCGACTGCCATGTGCAAAGCTGGTTCCCTCCCAGCACTCTATAAACTGGGCATGATGGTTCATGCCTGTAATCCCAGCACTGAGGTGGTGGAGGTCATACAAGGTCATCCTTGGCCACACTGTGAGTGGAAAAGGCCTGTCTGAGCTACAAAAGTCACTATTTCTGGAGAAAGGGGTGCGTGGGTAGGGAGACAGAGACTCTGAAAGGAAGGCAGAAAAGAGGATTCATGCCCTCACAGCAGTAGCCTTGACACTTAACACCAGCCCCTGCCCTTTCTGTAGTTTTCATTTTGAGACAGGGTCTCACTAAGTTACCTAAGGTAACCCTGACTCACTCTGTAGCCCAGACCTCAGTCTCTGCATAGCTGGGATGGCAGGCCCATGCCTCCAAGCCTGGCTCTTTTATTACAATGTCATGTGTGATGGTAAAATTGAGTTTTCTAAATTGGACTTGAGTCATATTTGACTCCAGTAGCTCATTGTACATTTCAAAGTACTAATGGTGAACATTTTGAATGCTCCCAGCCCAAAGAAACAGGAGGTGTCTGAGGTCCTATGTCACTCATCTGTATATACCTACTGACATCACCTTGATAGTTACCACATAGCAAATAAAAACATGTGCTTAAAAAGGTCTATAACTAAGTTAACAAATCTACTTCTATAGGCAACTAGACTATTGTTTATTGTCAAAGTTTATTTTATTTTACATGTATGGGTGCTTGCTATGCACCAGGTACAGGCAGTGCCTTTAAAGGCAGGAAGTAGGCACTGGATCCCCTGGAACCAGTTATAGATGGTTCTGAGCCTCCATGTAGGTAGTGGGAATTGAACCCAGGTCTTGTGCAAGAGCAGCCAATACTTTACCCCTGAGCCGTCTCTCCAGTTCTGACCTATGTTTTTTATTATAAATCTTTAAAAAGTCTCCAAAGCCAAGCTCCACCTCTAAAATGTGCCTCTTTAGTTATACAGTAAGAAACACTATTGGTGTGACCGTCTGCATTTCCTTATCTTTTTATACGTGCTTGTATATTCTGACACTTTGAACAACTGAAAGTGTGTGTGTGTGTGTGTGTGTGTGTGTGTGTGTGTGTGTGTGTGTATTTTTAAGACAAATTCTTGACAAAGCCCAGGCTGGCCTATCACTGGTCAGCCTCCAGAGTAAATAATTTGGCACCAGGCAGGGCAACATTACTTTCACATGCATAAAAAAGGCTATTTTAAAATAACATACTGTAATACAAAAAAATCCCAAAACAACAGTAAAAACTATTCTATTTTGGTTATATTTTTAAGTAATGCATGCTCATTGTAGAAAAATCTAGAAATGTGAATGGAGGTGCTAGAGAGATGACTCACACTCCGAGTGCTCTGCAAATATTGGTTAACGTCACTGGTCTGCATGTTGCAGAACCTCTTGTTTTTTTTCTGTTTTTTTTTTCTCTCTCTCTCTCTCTTTAGGTAGAACTTGGTAGAGTTTTGTGTCACTGTTTTTCCTTTTCTTATTTCTTCCCTCCTCCCTATCTCTCTCTTTTGAGACAAGATCTTGTTTGTAGCCCTGGCTGGCCTTGAGCTCATAGCAATCCTCCTGCCTCAGTCTTCTACTTGCTGAGATTACAGGCATGAACACCCAACCCAGGCCAGACTCACATTTTCCTCACTTAAGCTTCAAAAAATAGCCTTTTAAGTTTTGAATTAAGTTGACCCATGAAGATTGGAGATGAGGCTCTAAGTTCCATCCCCAGCACTGTAAAACAAGACAAAAAAAAATCACTTTGAGGTGACAAACAGTATTTTACTGTACAGATGAACCACAGTCAATGGTCAAGGGTGTTTTTTTTTAATTTATTTTGTGGGGATTTTTTTTGGTGAGTTTCTAATATTTTCCAAATGGCAGAAGAAAAAAAAAGTTCCAGAAATCTGACAGAACACCTGGTCATTTCTTCAAGTCGGCTCCTCAGTGTAGACTCGTGACAGCTACGTACACAGCATAGGTGAGTTCTGGAGATGCCAGTTTAACCTGGTTCTAGTGTCAGAATTTTAAAAGAGTTGGTTAGAAGAAGAGTGTCTGGCTTTGTATTTCTTCAACCAGAAATGAATGAGGTTGAAATCTCCCTGAGGAAGAAGCAACCAGCATACCCTGTCTCTCCTCTGCCTGGGCCACAATGGAACTCCCCCTAGGATCTGAGAAGCGACTAGTATAAGGCTGGAAGGGGCTTGTCATCTCCAGATCTTCAGGGTCCCCTCCTCAACCACTCCAGGTGACCTCTCGGTTCCTTGTGAACTGCTGTGGCTAAAATTCTTCCCCCAGAGATGGAAACGTCTACTGAACCTCTTAAGGTCCCTACCACAGACAGAGGAGTGATGGCACCAAAGTTCATTCTGGGGAACCAGTGACTTTATTTGGCTTACAGAGTATGGGTGAGGGCTTATGGGCAGGAGCACGAGTGACCTTAAAGCAGCCGCACTTTAAAGGTGTCTATTAGGTGTATCTAATTTTAAAGGTCTGTGGCCATCAGGGACGATGATTCCCCAGTAGCTATGTAGATGGAGGTCCTCCCCCATCACTTATATACTCCAGCCCCTCCCAAGGCCACTTACCAATTAATGCAGAATTGCATAGCTAGCTGCGAGGTGTGGCTGGTTACTCAGGCAAGGGTCCCACGACCCTCCCTGCCTTCCTTGCATGAGGCAGCATCAACAGTCAACAAACCCAGCTGTGGTGATTTTTTGCAAGCTGGCACAGCTGATTTGAAGATGGCAACACTTTGGCTCTGCTGGCCTCCCCTCCCCAGACTTTGGCCTTGACTGCTTAGCCCCAGAGAGTTCTCCCTGTCCCAACCTTTGAAGAAGCATGAGGAGGCTAACACAGAGCTTCCACCATCACTTCTGCAGGGCCCTCTGCCAGCTTCTGGGGTGTAGGGGGACACAGTCTTTCTTTGGGGTCGTTCAGTTGAGAACTAGAACTTCTGAGAAAACAAGAATGAGCAGGATTGGCAATACCCACTATGGGAGGCAAAGATCAATTAACAAACCCACTAATTAATGGATCATTACAAACCTAGAGAAATGCTTAGAAAAATAGGCACTGGCTATAAAGGAGGTTGGGAAAATGTGAACTCTGACCTAAAGAATGTGAAGGCAACTGTGAAAAAGAAGTAGTAGTGCAAAGGGCCTGTGGTCAGCAGAAGTGGAGCACAGGCCAGGCCCTTAAGAAGACTTTGCAGAGGTCTCGGTTCAGTTCCCAGCACCCACATGGAGGCTCACAACCATCTGTAACTTCAATTCCAGGAGACTGGACACCCACTTCCAGCTTCCATGGGTACTACATGCACCCGGTGCATGGACATACATGCAGACAAAGCACCCATATATGTAAAATAAATCTTTACAATAAATTAGTCTAGTTGCCTATAGAAGTAGATTCATTAACTTAGTTGTAAACCTATTCTTTTTTAGTACATATAAATTTTTATTTGCTATGTGGTAATTATGCATTTATCATATGCATAATTTATGATGTCAGTAGGTATATGCAGATGAGTGACATAGGGCCTGAGACACCTACTGTTTATCAGGAATCTGTGCACAGGGTAGTTGTAGTCCCCGAGACTGGCTTCAGGAAGGAGCTGTGGCCCCAACTCAAAAACTTCTACTTGGTTCCAGGTGCTTTTCTAAGGTTTGGTATGTAATTCACTCAGTCCCTGAGCAAGCCAGAATGCTTGCTCCCTGCATTCATTCTATCTTCAGAGAAGCAGATGCCCCCAGGGAAGGAATTGTAGGGGTTTACCATGGTGATGTCTAGAGACTCGGCAGAGAGGAACTGTAGCAGAACAACACCAGCCAGGATGCAGTGCTGATAGACAGGGAGCCTCTGACTGCAGCGTGGCCTGGAGCGTACTGGGCATGAAGCCCCAGCATTACAGCTCCATCAGCTATGTAGGATTCCTGCACCCAGAGGGAACAGCCAGGCAGCACCCAAGCTCTTTTCCCAGCTGGGAAGATAGAGGAGGCTATGTGGGATCCATAGGTAGGTCTGAGGCTCTGATTGACAATACACTCATAGTCATTGCACAAGGGATCTGAGTGAGTTTCCTCCATGCTCCAGACACCTCAGGGGCATTCTTAGTTCCAGTTAGGAATGGAAGGGACATAGCTTGCCTGGAAGCACACACCCAAGGCTCAGGGGCAAGGTTTGAAATAAGGCAGACCACCCACAGCCTTGTGTTGCTATCCATATCAACTCCCTCCTTGAGGTGGGGCAAAAGGCCTGCTGGCAAGCATGCAACTGAGCAGAGCCTTGAACACCAGGGTAACTTAGACAGGGGTTTGTTTTGTGGCTGTAGGCTAAGAACTCAAAGCCAGCTGGACCCTTGGCCTGCCAACCCATGGGAGCCATGTGGGGGTGGGGACAGGCAATATGCAATGTGGCCTCAACCTCCCTTGGGTAACTCAGCTGGGGTTACTGAGATGGCTCCAGGTGAGGCACATCTAGGAAAGCTGTTTATCCAATGTACCCAAGGATCATAGGCTGGATGATGTCTCTTCCAATACTTATGTCATGGTGCTAAACGCTAGTCTTTCAGAAAGCCTGTGTTCTGGCTTTCTGAACACAGTTAAATCAAAACAAAGCCACTGGGATGGAAGCCTTAGGAGAAGAGACCAGGACACAGACAAACACAGAGAAGACTCTACAGGAATGGGCCAGAAGAGGGCCATGTCTCCAAGCCAAGGAGGAAGGTCTTGGGAACCCTTCCCTGTGACACCTCATCCTGGACTTGCAGCTTCATGCTTGCTCATGCTATAATGAAGTGAGCTGCCCAGGAAGCAGGCATCCCACGCAAGGCAAGCCCTGGCCAGCACCCCACAGGGTGCTGAACCCACTTGCATTCCTTCAGAGGTCTGCCTCTGCAGGAAGAAGCCAGCTGAGAAGCTAGCAGGATGGGGGCCCCATTCTCAGCAGCTGGCAGAGGAGGGCTGCAGGTCTAGGGGTGTAGTTGGATCTGGGGACATGCGCATGGGAGAGGAGATGAAGCCAAGGTAACCGGGAGAATGTCAATCCAAGATACATGCCCTTCATTTTTATTGTCTGTGTATGTGTGCTTGTACCTGTGTGCTGTGCTGGGAGATCAAACCCAGGTCCCACAAGCTAGGCAAGAGCTCTATCTCCAGTCCAAATCCATGATCTTAAAGAGCTTGTTGGCTTGTGGGAGAGAGAGGCAATTACACATACGTAAAAAATAGAAAACCAGAGCTATGACATAAACTGAATCAAGACTAGAGATCAGAGAGCAGTAGATACTGCTTCAGACCAGGTGACCAAGAAAGCCATGGGCTAAAGTGACATTTGAGTAGAGGTACACCCCTGACATGAAGAAAGACTTCTGTCTCCTGCTAAAAGGATAGACCTCTGAGCTGGGGCTCAGTAGTAGAGCACTTTCCTTGGATGCCTGGTGCCCCAGATTCAACAGCAACTATTAAGGGGAGGAAAGTGTGGCATACTAAAGCGGGAATTGAATAAAAAAGAAGGAATCTAAAATCAAATATATCTCAATAAAATGTGTGAAATCCGGTGAGAAAAATAGCAACACCCCCCACAAAGGACCCAGTATCAGACAGTTTTACAGGCAAAGCCATATGATACTCAAATAACATACTTTATATCCATTTTACTTCTTTTAAAAAGGCAATGCAAGTTTTTCTATTAAAGGGGTATTTAAAATTAAAATACATGATGCTAGAGAGATGGCTCGGAGTTTAAAAGCATAGGCTGCTCTTGCAGAGGACCTGGGTTTGATTCCCAGCACTCACACAATGATTCACAGCCATCTGTAACATCAGTTCCAGTAGTGGCCTCTGTGGGCACTGAATATGTGTGGTGCACATTCAGAACACTCATACACATAAAGTGTAAATAAATCCTTTTTTAAAATTAAGATTTTAAAAATGAGGCAGAGCTAGGAGGAACCTAAGACCAGCCTGGGATCTGTAGTAATAATTTGTTTCAAACAAAAACAAACTAAAAGCAAAACCCCTGCAAATTTACAGAAATCTATGCCATTCCAATGTCAAAAGATTGTTCTCAAAGTTTAAAAGAGTCCCAGAGACTGGGAGCTTGGCACCCACTGTGGCCTTTTCTATGAGGCATTCCTTTGAGTGGAGGGCACATGGGATGTACTCTGCCCTCCCCCAGGCCTCCTATGAAGAGTTCCTACTGTCTGGTTTTCTTTTCCTTCTCTCAAGTGGGTGTGGGAATGGAGCATCAGGGAGAGCTTGCCTACCAAGCCCCAGGCCCTGGTGTCTAGCTCCAACTCTGAAAATAATATGTGTACATAAGTCCTTCCTGCTGTACTTGGGGAGTTTTCCTGTCTAGAAGGTGAAAAAAAGAGCGTGCAGCAGTTCACAGAGACCTTTAGGTGGTCAGAGTCCCTGCAAAGCCTTCCCTTGATCAACAGGAATGCCTTGTCCAGACTCTGATCCCGGCCGTGCACGGTGGTGCACATGGAGAAATATCTAGGCTGGGGTGGGAGCTAAAGCTGGCATGGGACTGACTGCTGTCTGAGGACGAATGGATTTCTAGGTCCTACTGTGGAAGGGAACGGGTAGGGAGCACAGCAGACATGAAGGCACACTCTGGAAGGTTTGTTTGTTCTATGGCTCGAACAAGAAAATTGTTCTGATTTCTCCAAGGACCAACTGTGCCCTGTTTAGAGTAAGTCCTCAGGACCCTATTTAATTTCTGTGTGTGTGGTGAGTGAACATGTGTATGGGGGTGCAATCAGATGTGTATGTGTGCATGTGGAGGCCTGAAGTTGGTATTTGGTGTCTTTCTCCACCTCTCTCCACTTTATTCATTGAGGCAGGGTCTCTTGCTGAACCTGGAGCTCACCAATTCCAGCTAATACAGCAGCCAGCTTGCTCCAGGGATCCTGCCTCAGTTCCTTATATCCTAAAATTACAGGCTTTTACATGGTGCTGGGGATGCAAACTCTGGTTCTGAATACATAGAAACCTTTGTCCATGCAGCTTACACTCTCTGTAGGAGGCAAGCACACAGAATAAAGTGAGTTATTTTTTTTTAATAAATAGGACATCGTAAGTATCCAGAAACTGTTAAACTTAATAGGAAAACAGGGGGAAGGAAGTGTGCAAATGCAGACTCCCCTTGAAGGGATCACTTCAATAATGCATGAAGGAGGGAGCTACATTGAGTGTTGGGGTTAGAGTTTATGCAAAGTCCTGGAATTGTGCCTGGTAAGTTGGAGGCCATGCAGTTGGAGTAACATGAGCAAGAAGAAGGGGTCAAGGATGGAATGAAAGGGGCCCAAAAGAGACTGAAGAAGACTGAGAAAGCTTGGGTTATATATACTTTGTGAGCTGGGAGCCTCCAGAAGGTTCTGAAGCAAGGGGCCTAATCTGACTCAGGATTAGGCAGAATGCCCTTAGGCTGGTCATGGGTTTCTGGACAGCTGGGGCATCTTCCTTGTGGGCCAAGGCTGCTCAGCTACACCTTTGCTGTCGAGTTTTTGACCTTTGGCTGCACTTCTCCCTAGGGGGTGAGGGACATTGGACAGAGTGTGAAGAATGCAGAGCCCAGCACTGTGGAGAAGTGTGCTGGCCCAGCCTGACCCTGCCATGCGCTGCGCTGACAAGATGGGATCAATCAGCTTTACAGACTAACCAACTACACCTTCTCTGCTTGATAGCTCTGGCTGCAGAATGCCCCAGCCATAGTGGGTACCTTGTCTAAGATCAGAAAGTTGATGACCGTCCTGTGATAAGTACAGGCTCCCTCAAGCGCTCTGGTTAAGACTCAGTTCAACTGGTGGGTCCTGGACACTGTCCTGGAGGGCCCTCAGATCCTTGATTAAGGGGGCCCAGATCCGCTGGCTACAAATTCTCCCAGCACGGACCGCTGGGAGAAGCAGGGGAACGACTGGCCACCTACCAGTACCAGGTAAGAAGTGCTACGAAGAAGGTCTGTCCCAATGTCTTAGGTAAGAAGCCCCCTAGGCAGACACATCTGGCTTTGCCTGGTCCTCTCCCTGTGTGGCTAGGAAGGCCTATGCTCTCTCTCAGCGGCCAGGGAGTCAGGCATAGTGTGGGTTAAAGGGCACAGCAGGGTACCCAGCACCCTCCGCCTCACGTGTTTTCTAGGGCTTCACTTTCCTCATTAAGCCGGTGCAAAAGCGGCCCAGGATGGCTTGGGACTGAAATATAAAACTCTCTCTGCAGATGGGGAGCACTCTGCAGTCTTTGGGGAGGCTCCTGCACTATCACAAGCCTCCGCGGACAGTCGGTCGCAGAGGCCGAGGGCAGCGCAGCAAGCGCGCATTCCCGTGGTTAACCATGACCACTGGAGAAAAGACCAGATATATTTTTACAAACGGTCCCTTTAGACAGGCTCCCTGCTACATCCGGTCTTGATCAGGATGCGGAGGGGGCTGCGGGGACAATTCCGCTCCTGAGGCCCCACGTGGCTTGCACTTCAGGATTGTGCGGGCTTTCCGTGGGTCCTTAGGCCCGTCTCACGTGCGCACCGGAGGACCGAGTCCACGCAGAGGCCCGGGAGCGCGTGGGCAGCGGGAGGAGGCCGGGGCGGGGCGGGCGCGTGACGCGCGGCGCTAGCCAATGGGGCGCGCGCCGAGGCCTCCTGCGAGCCTCGCGGCGCCCGCGCGTCACGTGAGTCAGAGCAGCGGAGAGCGCGGAGAGGGCGAGCGGCGAGCGCCCAGCTCGGCCGCAGGGAGCGCGGGCTGCGGCCAGGAGCGCTGGACGCGCGGCCTCATACGGAGCCGGGCCGCAAGCGCGAGGCCGCGCCAGGCGACGCCGAGTCCAGGTGGGAGACGCGCCGGGGACCGCGGCCGCGTGGGTCCGCCCGGGGGATCGCGGGTCGTCCCCTAGGCGCTCGCTGTTCCAGCCGTGCGCGGGGGCCCGGGGAATGCGGGAGCCCCCGTGTGAGAGCGCGGGGCCCGCGGAGGGCGAACCCCGTGTGCGCAGCTCCTGCCCGCGGAGCCCACGCGCGTCCGTGGCGCTCCTGGACCTGCGCTCCCATATGGCGGCGCTCGGCGGGGCCTGGCGACCGAGGGGCGGAGAGGTTACTGTCGGTCATAGCAGCGGCGGCCTAAGAGGAGACGCGGAGGGGGGGGACTGGGCGGAGGATAAGGTGTTCTCCGAAGCTGTGCGCAGGACTCTGGCCCACCTCCTTCCCACGTACTTGACACCCACGGGTGGGCACCCACGCGCGAGCACCTGGCGGACACCCGCACGGCTGCACTGCGCCCCGCACACGCAGTCACACGACACAAACTCACACCCATTTGCGCGCACCCGCAGCGTTCCTGCGCTTATGCTCCGTTTCCCCACGCAGTCCCCAGGCCCCTTTGACCAACCATTACTCGTGAGATGGCTGAGGGTAGCAGCCGCGGAGCATAGCAGGCCACCCCTCTTGGAAACCCTCTCACCAGCAGGGTACAGGGGCTGCATTCTCCCACGGTATGTGAAGGTGAAATCCCAAATGTTTGATTGAGTCCTTCAGATGCCCCCCCCCCAATGTGGGGCGCCCCCACCGCCCTACAGGTGCGAGAATGGCAGTAACTTTGGGGCCTTCGGACTGCTCAGCGAGGAGACTCTTATTTTGAAGAGCGGCCCCCATTCGCCACCCCCGTGATTTGCACGCTGACCCAATGGCTAGCCCTTGGCCGGCTCTCGGCTTGTTATCAATTACATGTTGTTCCTACAGCCGCTGTGTCCCCGGGAGGATAAACAGCAGGCCTGGCCGGCTAAGAGAGGGGGCGGAGTCCAGCGGCCGGCCCGGGACCGTGCCCAGAACCGGGTGCCCCCTCCCCCTGCACGCAGCCTGCGCCTCTGGCTGCGCCACGTGCTGCTGTTTTTCAGGGACCGGCTTGAACGCTGGCACTCAGGCTTTCAGCCCTGGATCCTCAGTGCCTCAGTGTCCCGATGTTGCTCAGTTCTGTTTTAAGATCCTGTTAACTGGCAGGGACCACCCCATTCCGGATCATTGTGTAATCATTCAGCAAAGACTAGGGCTGTATTTGACTCTAGATCTAGACCTGTACTGAAGAGTCAGAACTGCTTGTTCTCAAGTGGGGAAGCAAAGTATAGACAGGTCTCGCAGTGGTGCCTGCTGTGAAGAATATAATCCTAGGTAATTTGTCCAAGGGAAAGTGACTTCTGAGTTGAGATCTAAATAATGAGCTTCCACCTGGGATGCTAGGAGAGCCAGGACTTCCACGTGGGGTGTGGGGGGTTGGTGCCATGGCCCAGCTCTCTGTTAGTGCAGATGAGCAAGGCCTGAGGCACTTGGAGAGGCACCATGTAGGTGGGCAGGGTTCTGGTGCTCTGGGCCCTGGAAGAATCAGAAGCATTTTTATGGGTAAGGGAGATTCTTCCATGCAGTTCCATTTTGCCATCGTCCTTTTGTACCTACGCCCCCCCCCCAAAAAACTCCTTCTGTGTTTCAGCAGGATCTCAGGTAGCTGCCCTTGAACTCGTGATCACCTGGCCTGCCTCCTGAGTGCTGAGAGTACAAGCATGAGCCACTATGCCCACCCAGTACCACCGTTTGTTTTCATAGTAGACCTTGGTTTCTATCCTTTTAAAGTGAAGCCTGGAGACCATCATCACACTTAGAACAGTGTTATCGCTCAGTGTTGTGGTGTGCCCAGCTGTGGCCATATTTCATTCAGGAGACTTTAGGTGACTCTGTTCTAGGTCCTGGGACAGCATGTGCCCTGCATTTGCTTGACTGTTCAGACCCAAATACATGTTCGGTATACATGAGCTGTTTGGGTGTGCACTCACACAGCTAGGAGCCAGCCACTCACACCGGCAGCACCCAGATGTGCACACAGAGAACTTGTGTCACTTGCCTGAGGTCACACAGCTGATAGCTGCAGACAAAGTGTGTGCCCGGTCCCTTTGCCCTTCACATTACTCCTCCCCAGCACCTGCTTTCGTAAAGAGTGTATACTTTAAAACACACTACCAATTTTAAATCCTCAGCTGAGTGTTCAAACCCAGATGGCCGCCTGGCAAAATTACCCTTGGGCTCAGATCTTGCCTCTATTCCCTAGAGCAAGAAAAAAACTTAGCATCGAAACATACATAGAACAGTTGGGGAAACTGAGGCACAGGAGGCTGCTGGGAGTGGACCTGGAGACAGACGGACAGGGGCTGGGCCTGTACTCTGCAGCTCTGAGCTTTCCCCTTTGCCAGTCTTGATAATCACAGCCAGTATAGACACTGGGTGGGGACAAAGGTCCAGAGAGGTGGCCCCATCACAGCCAGATACTATTGACTCTCCTTGGACAGCAGACCTAGCATGGGCCTCAGCTTCAGAGGACACAGCTTTCCCCTCTTCTGTCTACCCACATTCTCGGAGCCCTTCTTGGGTACCTGATGTGGTGCTGAGTGCTGGGGATACGGACACGCCAGAGTGTGCTGCCAAGAGGGGACACGGGCATCTGCTGAGCTTCCCCTAGTTGGTGAGTGTCCCAGACAGGAGAGCTGGGGTGGGGGGCAGGACAGGAGGCTCTGTTCCCACACATTGGGAACATCCTGCCCAAAGGTTGTGAGGTCCCAGGGGCTGGGCTCTCAGACCTCATGGCCACCAGGGGCTGGACCTTGTCATTCATGGCAGGAAAGTGTTAGGCGCCATGGAAGAAGTGCTTTACTCAAATAAGTGTTACCTCTCCTAGTCGTGGAGGAGAGAGGTGGCTCTGGACAGTCTGGGGACTAAACTGGTATTCATGAGGAAACACCATGAAGGCAGGCAGGCAGGCACTTAATGGCCTTTAACCCTTTTTTCCTTCCAAACTATAGCGACCAAGCCACGGCACAGGCAGCTCAGATAAACGTGCGTCCCATCCAATTCTGGGAACACTGTGCTTGCATTCACAGAAGTTCGTTTTTGAAAATCTGAAGTGAACATCTAACAAGCAGTCTGTGTTTTTATTTGCTCAATCTGGCAACCCTACAGAAGCCCCAGGAGCATGGGCTCAGAGTGCAAATGGCCGTTGTCCTTCCCACTCCCTCTCTGACTCCAGGTAGGGAGCAGAGTTTAGGGTCCTGCTGCTTGCAGGGCCTCCCCGCCCTGGCCTCTCCTCCCCTCCCCTTAGACTCAGCTGTTCACAGACAAGAGCACTCCTTGTCTTATTCTTTTCCAGGATGATTCTGGAAAATGTTTGAAACCAGAAGTGCCCTGGGTTGTGCAACGGGCCTGGAGAGGGCTCTTTTGCAAACAGGGTGATGCAATTTCTGAAAACACACTCTCCGGCCCCATTCTCCCTGGGGATGGAAGCAGGGTCTGGACATTTGGCCACAGGAGACCTTGGGCAGGCAGTGGACTGTGGGGGATGCAAGGCGCTGGTGAGCATGCAGTCCTTCTAACCAGACGTCCTTTGTTCCCTCTGCAGCCTCCACAGGCTGGGCCAAGCCAGCATGGTGGACCACTTGCTTCCAGTGGACGAGACCTTCTCGTCACCAAAATGCCCAGTGGGGTATCTGGGTGATAGGCTGGCCAGCCGGCGGCCATACCACATGTTACCCTCTCCCATCTCTGAGGATGACAGCGATGCCTCCAGTCCCTGCTCTTGTGCCAGCCCTGACTCGCAAGCCTTCTGTTCCTGCTACAGCGCAGGTCCAGGCCCTGAGGCCCAGGACAGCATCTTGGATTTCCTCCTGTCCCAGGCCACACTGGGCAGTGGAGGTGGCAGTGGAGGTGTCGGAGATAGCAGTGGCCCTGTGACCTGGGGATCGTGGAGGAGAGCCTCTGTGCCTGTGAAGGGGGAACATTTCTGCTTCCCTGAATTCCTGTCAGGGGACCCTGATGATGTCTCCAGGCCCTTCCAGCCTACCCTGGAAGAGATTGAAGAATTCTTGGAAGAGAACATGGAGGCTGAGGTTAAGGAGACTCCAGAGAGCAGCAGCAGGGACTTGGAGGCCTGTGGCCAGCTCTCAGCTGGCTCACATCGGAGCCACCTCCATCCAGAGTCTGATGAGAGAGAGCGCTGTACCCCACCACCAGGTGGCACCAGTGGGGGTGCCCAAAGTGCTGGTGAGGGGCCAGCACGTGATGGCCCCATGCCGGTGCTGCTGCAGATCCAGCCTGTTGCTGTGAAGCAGGAAGCAGGTGCAGGGCCAGCCTCCCCAGGGCAGGCTCCAGAGAGCGTCAAGGTCACCCAGCTCCTGGTCAACATCCAGGGGCAGACCTTTGCACTCCTGCCTCAAGTGGTACCATCCTCCAACTTGAACCTGCCCTCCAAGTTTGTGCGCATCGCGCCTGTGCCCATTGCCGCCAAACCTATTGGTTCGGGATCCTTAGGGCCCGGCCCTGCTGGTCTCCTTGTGGGCCAGAAGTTCCCCAAGAACCCAGCAGCTGAACTTCTCAAAATGCACAAATGCACTTTCCCTGGCTGCAGCAAGATGTACACCAAGAGCAGCCACCTCAAGGCCCACCTGCGCCGGCATACAGGCGAGAAGCCCTTTGCCTGCACCTGGCCGGGCTGCGGCTGGAGGTCAGTATTCACGGACAGGCTAGGCGGCAAGCTAGTAGGCGCATCTCTGCTGGCTTGGGCGTGTCGCCAAGGCCCCTTTCTCCATTAGATCAGGTGGATTAGGAAAGGAACAAGGGGTGGACAAGGGGCAGGGGCAGAGCTGGCACAGTCGCTGGGGACTTCCTTGTCCCACTCATTGACTAAAGCCGGAAGCCACCTGGTTTCTGGTTTCTTTAAAGACCAGGTAAGTCTTGCTTGGGCTTATGCTCCATGGGGGTCTCTCAGGCTGGGATGGAAGATGAAGGGCTGGGCTGCAATGGAAGGGCATTCAGCTAGGGAGCAGCTGAGTGTGGTGGCACGCAGGCTATAGGCCAGACGCCCATTGAGGCCTCACAGCATCCTTGGGGTAAGTACCACCATTATACCCATGACATTTCTGGTTACACCCATGACATTTCTGGTCAGGTACATGAAGACTGACTGGCCAAGACTCTGTGAGTGGAATGTGAGTCCCTAGACTTGAACTAGAAAGTTGTACTTCCCTCCAGCCAGGGGATGATCTTTGCTCCCAAGTGTGGGCTGAGCGTTGCCTTGTTTCTTCTCTGGGAACCTGGAGGTGTGTTTGGGAAGCCATAGAGAGCAGCCCAAAGGAAGGACAAATGGCTAGCATATGGGGTCAAAGGTGGCAGAATTATTTAGCCTTCTGCTCCATATAACAGGGTGCCCTGCTCTCCAGGGCAAAGAGCCTCATCCAGACTGCCCAGATGTGATGCCAGGGACCATGGAATCCTGGTGTCACCTTGTCTAGGGCCCTGGATGCTGCTCGTTGTTTTCAGGAGGCTGGTGGCCTGTACAAGCACACATGCTCAGGGTGCTACAGCCAAGTGGAGGATGCTCTGGCCTTGGCAGATAGAGAGTGTGGCAGCATCACCAGCCCATCTTGTCTGTCATGTGCATGTGTGTCAGGTGAGGCTCATCTGTGTGCACAGGGCAGACAGAGCTAGACCTCCTGAAAGAATGCCTGTGCTATATGGGCACACCTGCCTGTGTATTCTGTGACATATGTGTCTTGTACCTGGTGTGGGGTAGCATACAGGAGTAGTCACAGAGGTGGAGTTCTGAGATGGTTTTTGGTCCTGAGGTAATGGTACTGGCTCCAGGGCAGGTGCTTGCCCTCTGAGACTGAGCATGGGGTAGATGACAGTGGCAGTACTTCCTTCCAGCACCACATGAGCCAGAAAAGGAACTTTCTTAGTTAGTGTCTTGGGGTTGTAGAGGCCCTTCCTGAGAGGGGTCACTATCGTCTCATACCTGTTCAGATTCTGGGCTCCCTAGATCTGCTGTCTCAACCTCTCTGAGCCACATGTTTTTGTGAGAGGGGTAGTAAGTGAGTAGGTTGTAAGGCAAAAGGAGGAGCCTAGACAGAGACCTGATGGGGGCTGTTTACTGAGGAAGAAGAGAACAATGGGCCCTGTTTGGAAGAGGCAGTGGGACAGGGGCCTTGAGCCCGACCTGGGGTTGCTATCAACTGGCAACTTCATGTCTGGCCCTTTTTGTTCCCTGGAGCCCAGAGCTAATGTGGGGTCTCACTGTATCTTCTTTTCATGGAGTGAACTGTCAGTTTCCCACAGTCAGACTATGAAGAAGAACCTCAAAGGTGTCCTGCCTGGGCCACTGGCAAGTTTTGCACTTACGGGACTGCTCATGGGCAAGTCACTGAATAGCCTTCATCCAACAGTCCTGACCCAGAAAAATGCTACCTGCCTACCCCAACTGATGCTGCCCATTTGAGTGGCATCTCCAGAGGCAGGGACTTCAGGCTGTAAGATGTGGTCAAGGATGAGGGCTAGAAGGCAGGCCATTGCCCACCATAGTGTCACTCCAGGAAGCATGAGGTCCATGGAAGGGCCTCGGCTCTGACCCTGAGCCTTGCACTGGCCTCACTGTCTAGGCAGAGCCCACTCAGCAAGACTAGGGACATGGTGTCCATGTCAAGGTCCCTGCGCTGTATCTGCTTCAGGAAAGGGCTGGCAGTGTTAGTGTGTGAGATCCCCGGGATATTCTTGGTGATCAGAAGCCTAGGGATTGTGCCTAGAAGGTTTACATGTTCCCTGTGTATGGCCAGTCTTCCACCCAGGAGCAATGGGGTGGCAGTTAGGTGGGAGGGTGAAGCCACACACACTCTGGATCTGGGGACAGAATGGGATGTGATGACAATGAAGATGGTGGTAGTAACATGTCACACTTAGGGATCACTATGTGCTGGGATGATTACAAGCTTCGGAGAGTCCCCACCAACCCTGTCACTTGGGTATGCCCTTCAGCAGGAGCTCATTCTCCCTGAAACTTATCTGGCCTTCAGATGCAAAGAACACTTTGGAGTGTTTGAATTCCAGTCCAGCCTCCTTGCTGTGGCTCACAGCTTGCCCAGTGTGCTCTCTGGCCTTTACCCCTTCTCTAGCAAGATAAGCCATGCCACCATCCCCTCTGTCTCCCTCACTATCCCCATGGGCCCAGGGATGCTTGTGGTGGCCCAGCCTTGGCTGTGAACCCCAGTACACTCATTAACTTGTTGAGTCCTCACAACTGCTCTTCAAGCATATGCAGTAACCCCATTCTACAGAGGGAAATTGAGGTACAGGACAACCAGCTGTCACAAGGATGCATCTAGTGTGTGTGGTTTGAGGGCTGGGGTGTGTCCCCATGGGTGCCACACCCCACTCTGATTCTCCAGCAGTACAGCAAGATTTGAAAGTGACCATAGTATATGCTGTACTTTTGCATAAGGGAGGGAGGGAGGGAGGGAGAGAGAGAGAGAGAGAGAGAGAGAGAGAGAGAGAGAGAGAGAGAGAGAGAGAGAGAGAGAGAGTGAGTACTCCTATGTTCACATGCACATGAAGGCCAGAGGTGTTTGTCATATATTTTCCTCAGTAGTTCTCCACCTTACTTTTTGAGCCAGGGTCTCTCGCTGAACCTAGAGCACATAGATTGTCTAAGCTGGCTGGCCAGTGAGCTCCAGCCTGTCTCTATCCTACCAGTCCTGATATTACAGGCACAGACTGTTATGTCCAGTTTTTATGTGAGTGCCGGGGATTTGAACTTGGGTCCTCCTGTTTGCACAGCAAGCACTTTACCAAATGGACCACATCCTCAGCCCCTAGGCTGTGCTTTTTCTATTGTGCTCTTGGCTGTGGGAAAGGAGAGAACAGCAGCAAGCATGGTGGTAACTGCCCTGAGGAGGCCCTGTTCTGAGCATGCTGCATGTTAGTTCCTTTAACTCTTAAAACTAGACTAAGAAGTGGGTCCAGAGGAGGAAATCGAGCCACAGAGCTGGGAAGCACATTCTCCGTGGTCATACAACTTAAAACTTGCAGGTTTGTCCAGCACTTGGGAGGCCGAGTCAGGAGGATCTCTGAGTTTGAGGCCAGCCTTGTCTACAGAGTAAGTTCCAGGACAGTCAGGGCTACACAGAGAAGCCCTGTCTCAAGAAAAAAAAAAAAAAAGAGTCAGGAATTTAACAGATGTTTGCTCCCTCACCCACCCTAGACTAAGAGTGCTTTTGCACACTCTTGCACACTCCCAGGGGAGAGCCTGTAGTGAGGAGAGGCCTCTCCTCCACCTGCAGCTGGACCTGGCTGGTCCAGCATGCTGTATACTTCCCATCTGGCTCTAATGCTGGCATTGGGCCCTGAGTCCCTAACCCTGCCCAAGCCCTTGCCCATGCCCCCACTTCTCCTCAGCCTAGGGGACTGCCCCACAGCCAAGGTGGCACCTGTCCCAGTCCAAAACCCACTGCCTTCTGCTTTTGTGCACCCAGGACTCCCTGTTTCTCCCTGTGGGGACATGGTTTTGCATGCAGGAAGGACTAAAACCAGTCTGCCTATTCTGGTGTAACCATCTGGGAAGTGGCTGTTTGCCGCCTTCCTAGAAGTTTCCTCTCCTCACTTGCAGACACAGGCCTCCTTTGTTCCCTGCAGTGGAACATCCTGTTCCAGAGTGGCCAAGCCGCTCCTTCCAGAAAGAATCTCACTGGGCCACAGCTAAAGTGAATATTAATAGCTGTCAGCAGCCTGTGTGTCATGTACTGCCGGTATCCATGGTGGACATGGGAGTCCTAGAGGAGGACAATAGATTCCAAAACCACTGAGTGTTGTAGGAGGTAGTGGGTACAGGATTCAAACTTTGTGGTCTGGTTTCAGGCCAGCTCTCTTAGCCCTCATCACTGCTGCCCATAGGCAGGGACATGTATGTCCTCTGGTCTTACGGTTGGCAGATGCCCCAAGTATGATCTGAAGGTTATACACTGCACATACAGCCTGAGGGCTGTAGCTTCTGAGATTTGACTATTGACAGTGGCTTGCTGGCAGATGGCAACTGCTGTCTCATGCAGTTCTCATGCTGGCATTCCTGATGGCCCCTGTGCATCTTTTGCCCTGTGACCCAACAGCTAGAGTTATGAGCTTGCCCCACAGATGCCAGGCACCAGGCCTTTGCCACGTACTGGAAAGTCCTGTGCTCTACTCCCTGTGTTCAATGGGAGCTCACAATTCTTAAACAGTTGCCACATCTGAGGCCCCATTGTCATGGTCCCCTGAGATAGGTCTGTCATTGTAGCTGTCCTGAGGTAGGGAAACTGAGGTTTAAGAGGGCTGGGCAACCTGCCCAGACCAATCCCAAGGCTGTGCCCTGTCCAGCTGAAATCCTTTATCTCTTGCTCCATAGCTTCCCCAGGCTTCTCCTTTGGCTGTTGTCAGAGGATGTGACCCAGTGAGGCAGGGGTCAGCTCCAGTACAAGGACAGCCCTGTAATGTACCAAAGGCTGTGGCAGCAGAGAGGGGCTCTGGAATGAAGACAGCTTGTTCCCTGGCATGGCTGCCCCTCAGCTGCCTGTCCCTCTCTGGATGACATATAACCTGTTCCCTGGAAGGCAGGCAGGAAGTGAGGGGGGAAACTGAGGCCCAGGATGCTCAGGACCAATGGGATAGGGACTGTCAAACCTATTCTTCCTTGTGAAGCTCTGTGCCCAATGCCTGCTGAGGGCACATGGCTATGGCACTACCAAGCCATGAAGAGATAGCTGAGAGGCAAGAGCAGACAGGCCAGGGGAGGTGGCCTTGTCCCAGCCTCAGGTGTTCTGTCTCCGTTCACATCACTGTGAGTTCCTCTAGCTGGATGGTCCTCTGAGAGACATCCCTGTCCCAGGTCCCCTGGGACACGGTTTCAGGGCAGCAGCTTGCACAGTAGCTGTACCTGCCTTGAGCAAGTCCTGCACTGTCTGAAGCACAAGAGATTGAAGTCCTTGGTGTCATGAGCCCTGCCTGTTGATGCCATTATTACTCTTGTTTCTCTGGCTGAGGTCAGGATGGCCCACTACAGAATCTGAGCCGAGATGGCCACAGCCCTAGCAACTGAGAGTGATGGCTCTGCTGTCCACCTAATCTGCCTCATCAAGTGGCTCCTCTCTAGAAATGGGGTGTCAGGCCTGGGGCCCCTGTGTGTATATGCAGTTCCTGGGAGTATATGCAGTGGTCAGTGTGTGACAATCTTTTCTCATCCTAGGTGTCTGCTGAGCCCCCCCCCCCCACTTAAATGTACCTTCTGGGCACAGAGAACAGGGACAGCTGAGCAACAGCAAGATGTTGAAGCTAATTTTAAAATGTCGTGGGCTGAAGGTGTAGCTCAGTGGTGGAGGACTTGCCTAGCATGTCCAAGCTTTGGTTCCCTGGCACTCACAAAGGGAAAGCTAACATGGTGGGCAGTGCTGTGAAGCCCTTCAGCGGACAGCAGGCCCCTGAGGAGGTGACATTTGGGCTAAACGATGAGGGATGAGCAGATGAGAACAAGGAGAGGAGAGGGTGGGGTGTGCAAATGTCTTGTGGCAAGAAAGATAAAGTCTGAATAGATGGGCTATGTAGTGGTGGGGTAGCCAAATGGAGAATCTTAGGTCCCAGAAGCCATTGGAAAGCAGCTTGGGCATCTTGGTCTGGCTCTGGCTCTTGCCTGTCCTGTGGATGTCTGTTCACAGGCCTGCAGTGACTGAGAAAGAAGCCATTTAAATGTGTAGACATACCATGCAGGCATATTTGAAGGCATCTCAGAAGGTCCCGTGTCCAGATCTGCAGAATGCCAGAACCAGACAGGCACAAGTCTGAGGTCCTTCCTCTGTGTTGCAGCAGAATCAGGGGAGCCAGGCACTCCTGTGCTCTGAATGAGTCTGGTCTTCCTGGGCCCTTCAGGGAGGGCCCCTGTGGTCCCCTCCTCCAGGGGAAGGTGAGGCCAGTGGATCAAACACTGCTGACCTACTGTTGCCAGTATAGGAGTAATCCGGTGCCCAGGGACTTGGCAACTGAGTTACTGTGTGGGGGAGTGAGTCCCAGCTGGCTAGCAGCCTTAGGTCCCTTCCCATGCAGAACAGTAGCTAGCTACTGTGGGAAGCAGACCCTGGCCAGGAGAGCAAACCTGTGTGCCTTGTTGTCCTTGACTCTTGCCCTCTGGGGGTCTCAGGGGCACTGGGGATTGCCAGGAACTCATAGGGTGGCTACAGAGGTGGTCTAATTGCTTAAGATCCAGCCTTGCTTAGCCTGGCCCACTGCTCCCCCACCCACACCTCCACCTGGCAGAGGAGGCTGTGGCCCTAGCTTTGAGGTCACTCATGGTGGCAGTGACCACACTGGCCTGGCTGACCACCGTGTCCCACAGGTTTTCCCGCTCAGATGAGTTGTCACGGCACCGGCGATCTCACTCGGGTGTGAAGCCGTACCAGTGTCCCGTGTGTGAGAAGAAGTTCGCTCGGAGTGACCACCTCTCCAAACACATCAAGGTGCATCGCTTCCCACGGAGCAGCCGTGCAGTACGCGCCATCAACTGAGTGCAGTGGCCACCCTGTGCTCCCCAGCCCCATGCTTTGTTTTTAGATGCAATAACTTATTGCCTCCTTCAGAAGGATGTGACAATATTACCAGCCCCCTTCTGAATCTTAGGAGGTGTGACCCAGAGCCGCCATGGCTGCCTTTCCAGGGAGGACCTAGAGTCCCCAAGGTCCCTGGGGGCTGGTTCCCCGGTGGCCCAGGCAGGCCTGTGCCCTTGTGCCTTTGTGCCTTCCTGCCAGCTGGAAGGATTGTTTGTGGGGGCCCTTGCCCTTCTCCCTTTGGGCTCCCTTCCTGGGCCAAAGCCAACATTATTGCTGAGGAAGAAGTGTTTTGGCTGTGTCGAAATAGTTTCCAGAGGGAGCCATACTGGGAAAAGGAAGTAGGTCAGAAGTGTAGGGCTGCACTGTGGCCTGAGGACCACCATATGCAATAGGCCTTTGAGGGTCCAGGAGGGTGGCCACCCTCACTCTCGGCCATGATGCATGTGCTTAAATGCAGGGCAAATGGAGCCACACCCATCTGTACTCAGCCTGGCTCACTCACCCTCCTCCATACATCAGCCTCCAGGTGTGATGGGAGCAGATAGCAGCAGGCCTGGCGGATGCAAAGCAACTAGCTAGCGCCTCCCAGTCTGACTTAGATTTGCATTCCGCATCAGGTCTAGAAATTAGTACCAATTGGACTAGCTTGTTTTGACAGGTCTATTTCACATCCTATGAATGTATGTAAATAAACTGTACATAGGTACGCATCTACATAAAATATCTTTTAATAACACATTGACATTTGTGTAAATTTGAAATTAAAAAATTCTATAAAGTCGGTGTACATATGTTACAATTATGTATATTTTCTTTGGTCCTTCATAAAAAAATATATTTACTTTGCCAATAAAAAGAGAAAAAAAAAAGAACTCAACCATTCTTTGGCCCTGTCTTCCTCCACTGGCCGGGGACATGGGGGTGATTCTGGGGCTATGCCCCTTCCAGGTCCCTGTGTGGACCTTCCTCTCTTCAGCCATGTTCTGGGGCCTCCTGTGGGCAGTGTCTCGTGCCAGCTACTCACTGCAATTTGATACCCTTGCTGGGTGCTTCCTGTGTGCTAAGGCACTCATCAATTCTATCGCCCCCCCACCCCCGCCCCAGGAAGGTGACTGGCCTGTTTCCTCCCTGCCTGCTGACTTTGACATCTTAGGAATCTTTTCCAGGCAGGGCATGGACTTAGGCCACTTCCTCTGCCTACCCAACATCCCCGGATGACTGGGGTTTCTGCAGTCGGGTTCTACTCTCAGGTTTGGATTCCAGCACAGGTCTTCTACAGGTTGGGCTCTAGGATCACTGGGAGCAGACAACAAAGGGAAGCTGTGAGCTTTGTAGGGATTGATCCCAGGGAGTTCTGGCCTGGTCTGACAAGGGTTAGCCACCTCAGCTGGTGTAAGGTGCACAGTAGGAAGACCTTCCTGGTTCACCCGTGCACAGCGTAAGGTGAGAACCTTCTAGAAGTGGCCCTTTCCTATTGACCCCACTAAAATAGCTGGGTGCTGACTGGGCCAGAGTTTTCCAGGAGCTCCTTGGAGATCTGGAGACAGCCGGCAGGTAGGTTTCCAGCAGAGAGATTTCTATACCGTATGGTGTGAAGCTGTCAGTCTCAGAATGTGGAGGTTGGCTTGGGGTAGGCCCGCTAATCTGTTCTGTCCAGTGAGAGCTGGCAGTCACTGAGCATTCATGTGTGACCAAACCAGCTGATTAGAGATGGACATCCCATCTGACCAGCTTGTGACCTCTGCCCTTTGCCTGTGACTACATATACCTTCTGAGGATCAACAGGCCCTGGGGAAATGAGACATTGATTTCCAGCTGTGTTAGTGTAATTTCTCTTCATACTAAACAGTCAATGCAGCCACAGATACAAGGGACACTGGTGGGACAAAGGAGCTCTATTTTGTGGTCGTGTTGGTGATACTGAGGAGAGGAAGAAACCATGTCCACGTGTGTCTTTGTGGCCCATGATGGATGAGCATCCTCTTCCTGGTTGTAAAGCCAGCTGAGCTGTGAGCCATCTTGGGGCAAGGAGCGGGGTGGTGGTGGTGGTGGTTATAAGTCAGTATGGGCTCCTGGGCTCCTTGCCCGATGCCTGCATGCTCACCCTGCACTGCAGGAAAGGCTGAGGTGATGCACAGCAAGACAGAGAGGGTGTACGGCTATTGCGGTCTCCCTCATGCAACCTCTCGACGATGTCATTTTGGGTGGGTTTCTGCTGCTCCACATTGCAGCTGGACCTTGCACAGCATGTTGGTGAGAAAGTCCCTGGTCGTATGACGGCCACTGGTAAGTGGGGTGCAAGCCTATATCTCAGCAGAGTGAGGCTAGGGAACTGTGGGACCAGGAGAGGATGAAAGTGGTGTGGCCTGCACTATGCCCTCTCTGTCCTCAGTGCCTTCGGTCTTTGTCCTGTTCTATGTGCTGAGAAGGCAGAAGGAGACCTAGTCCTACAGCACTGCAATTATTTGTATTAGGGGAGGTTATGAAACAGGTAAAATGACCCAAATCTTCCCCCAAGGTCGTGGGGTGAAAAGCAGAGTGCTGTGAAATACTAGTAAATTGTTTTTAATGTTAATGATAAGCAACCCTTGTTCGTGTTTGTTTTCTTTTAAGTAACTGAGTTTCTGGGGGCTGGAGTGATTTGACTCCCCAATTGGCGGTTGTCACACCTTTCCCTGGTGTCAGGCTGCCTTAAGTGATGTACTGCCAGCCCTACAGTTGCCAGTTGCCCTCATGGCACCTGGCTGCTTTGAACCCTCCTGGATGCCTTAGGGGAACTGCACTGTGATCAGCTGCTGGTTGCAAAAGCATGATGCTGGCTTCCGAGGCACCGTCCCACCACACCGTGGTTTCAAACACCTTGCAAGAGACTTTCTGCCCATCACCAGCCTCTCTGAACTCTAGATGACCCTGTCACCATTTCCACTCATACCAGAGAGGAGTCTTCTTCCCCTGGTGGGCTCAGAATGAAGGACTGTGCTATGGTTGGTGCAAGCACAGCTCATTTGCATGAAGCTTGCTTCTGATTGGTGCCAGTAGCCTTGCCACACCCCCTTTCTAGATACATAAATTGGCTTTCCAGCTCCTTTCTTGAGTCAGCTGAGAGGCTGTGCTGCACTTAAAACTAGGCTAGCACAGACTTATAAGAGCCGATAATGAGAGCAAACGGAGAGATGAGAAGCTCTGAAGTTTCCAGAAACAGGGCCCCAGCCTGAAAGCTCTGATGCTATTGGAGTCACAACAGCTTTCCAGAGCTGGACAGCTGGGGGTTAAAGGGCAAGGCAATGAGCCTCCTGCCTGAGCACTTAGAACACTGAGTCTCTGGCTTCTACACCTCGCCTCCATGCAACTTGCTTTGTAACTCAAACTTGCCATCCTCCTGCCTCAGCCTCCCAAGTGTTAGAATAAAAGGTGCATACTAATACACTAAGCTTCCTATGCAGCAATTTCTACCCATGTAGAACAAAAGGTCCCCAACCCGCTTATCCTAGTTTGTTTCTGTTGTTATACTAAACACCATGGCCAAAGGCAAACTGGGGAGGAAAGACTGATTTCATCTCACAGAGTCCATCACTGAGAGAATTCAGGGCTGGAACTTGAAGCAGAGATCATGGAGGAGTTCTACTTTATTGGCATTGTTGCCTGCTTCTGCAGGCAGCTAGCAACTGGTACTGTCCACAGTGGGCTGGGCCCTTCTCCATCAATTAGCAATTAAGAAATCCGCCCCCGCCCAACACACAGACAGGCAGACATGTTCCCAGGCCAATCTGATAGAGATAATTCCTCAGTTGAGACTCTTTCTTCCCAGCCATATCAAATCCATAACCAAGATCCACTATCACAGCTCATTGGTAGCAATCACAAAACAAAATGTAGCCATAGTGACCTACATAGTGTTTGCCCGTAGGCACACAATTAGACCATGGCTAATAACAGGTAGCACACAAGTCAGCTTGCTGCAATGCAAAGTTCTGTGCTCTAAACAAAGTAGACAGACACATTCCTCTATATAAGCGGTCTGAAGGAAAGTAGTGTGGGCCAGTGTGGTGGCTGCTCTGGGTTGTAGTGTGTCATCATCGATGGCTCACTGGAGGAAAGCAAGTAAGGGGCCTCATGCTCTTGCCCAGCCCCCAGGCACTGCCACTTCTACTCATGCCCCAATGGCTAGGATGTAGCCACATGGCCTCTGCTCCAGTGCCCTCAGTTAGGAAACCAGGGTCCCTTACTGGTTTGAGTAGACAGTTGCAGCTTGCCCTGCCTGCCTCTTGGTTGCAAGAACTAGCAGATCTCACCTTCCCAGGAGTCTGCAAAATAGCATTTTTGAGGCCATGATTAATTTTGGCTCCTGGGGCTTTATGAGTGTGATTTAGGGGCATCCCTGAGGAGTGTGGAGCCAAGAGTAGAACTTCTATAGCAGTGGGTTGTGAGGAGGGAAAACTGGAACCAGAGAAGCCAGGAACTTCCCATACAAGCTGCCTTGGTTGAGGAGGCGAGGTCACAGATTAAGGAATCCTGACTGTGAACAGAAGCAGAGCCTCCAGTACTACTATGAGATACTCCTGAATAGAGCCAAGACCATGCTGGGGCCATAGGGAGGAGGGGACAAACTAGTTTTTCATATATTGCATTGGCTAAGAGTGTCAAATGCACAGGCAGGGAGAGCTGCTGGGGGTGCCTGTGGACGTCACAAGTGTGAAAAGGGTAGTTGAATTCAGGAACTAGGTATGAGCAGGTCCTATTTGATTTGAGGCTATGCACACATAGTAGAACCCTTCTAATACACAGAGTGAGCAACACCCAACACATGTCTGGACCCTACCACTTTCAGTAAGGAATGGATGAGGGGCTGGAGAGATGGCCCAGCAATTAACAGTACTTGCTGCTTTTTCTAAGAGTTCAGTTCCTAGCACACACATGGTGGCTAATGACCATCTGTAACTCCAGCTCCACAGGATCAAATACCCTCCAACACACACACACACACACACACACATCCAAAAAGAGGCAGGAATGACCCTAGCTCCTGGGAGACCCCAAAGAGACCCAGAGCACAATCAGTGTGTCAGCACGAGGTAGAAAGTGAGGTGTATGAGGGAGGGGAATGCAAGAAGGCAGGCAGTGCGGAGGCTGAGGGTGGCAGGGAGTGTCCTGTGAGTGCAGCTGGGAGGCACAGGAATGAAGCTGCTTAGATGTTCCCCAGCACAGTGGGAAAGATGGAAGAAAGAAATATGGATGGCTAGGACAGAGTGGAGAGGTGGGGGCTTGAGTCAGACTCAAGGACAGACAGACCAACACCGATGACACAAAATGCAGGCACAAAACAAAGTTATTAAGTCCCCAGGGAGTGCTGGCTACTGAAGCCATGTCACTTTGACAGAAGGAGACCACCTGTGTTCCACAGCAAAGTTGTGGTTGGGATGGCCATCACCAGAGGACTCCCAGGATTTGTGCCAATGCTTGACAGCAGCTGTGACTCACTGGGATGACAGGTGGTCCTCCCTGCCTAACAGTGCCCTAAGGGGGGATGGTGGGACCTGAAGGCCCCTTCTCTTTTCCCTCCTGGCCATCCTGACCTGATGGGCCTGTCTGGAAGTCTGGGTGCATGTCTAGAGATCCCCACATTATATTGTGGGCCAAGGATGTCCCACATACGCCAAAGTAGTGTGGGCTGAGTCCCTTTTCCAGCCCCTATGTTAGAAATGTTTTACTATTTTTTTACTGTTACTTATTGTGTGTATATGGGGCAGGGTGGGGCACATACATGACATCACGCACATGTGGAGGACTCAGGACATCTTGTGGGAGTCAATTCTCTCCTACCAGGCGAGTCCCAGGGACTGAACTCAGGAGGTCAGGCTTGGCAGAAAGCACCCTTACCCACTGGGCCATCTCACCAGCCCTCAAATGTGTTTTAAATGTGACTGCAATGTCATTCAGGGTTGCATGCAGAATCCATCATCTTTACTCTTTCAGAAAAGAGTCAACTGCCCTGGGGGCATCACTGAAAGTTTTCACCATCACAGATTCCAGTAGCTTCACTTGGTAAACACATTTAAATGGTATTATGAAATATATTTTGTTATTATATTCTATTCATATAACACGTATATTGCTGTAATTATAATAAAACATACTTCAGTAATATGTGCACAGAGTTTAAATAAGCATATGCTGTCATTTCTAATTGAAAAATTAGATTGATTTTATGTTACATGTATGGCTGTTTTGCCTGTGTGTATGTATGTGCACCATGTGCATGCCGTACCTATGCAGGCTCCCATGGATCTGGAATTACAGACGTGAGCTGCTGTCTCAGTGCTGGGAACCAAACCTGGGTCCCCTGAAAAGCAGCAAGTGCTCTTCACTCGCTAACCTTGTCACTTCTAATTTAAATACTAGGGTAGCGGTTGTGTGTGGTTTAACAATGAGGATGTATCCTGTTAAATATCACCCGGTGTTCACAGTGGAGTTACCTTGATGACTTCAATAGGCATATCATCTAATGGGGACATCATCTATGGCCCATCATTGGCCCACACCGTGTGGCACATAGCATATGTAACCTAACTCAGAATGGTCTCTATAATGACCATGGCCTTCTCTGCTAGGCAGGTCTTCTTCTTTAGCTCTTCTTTCCTGTTCCCACCCTCCTCTAAGTTTTCTTGGAGCTTCAGATTCCTACTACTTGAAATCAACAAATGTGCAGAGGCAGGCCCCTCACCCAAGGGGCTGATGGTGCTAGGACCCTTCTGGAAAGTCACTGAGAAGATGAGGAGCAGGTGCTTGAGTGACTCGTGGCAGTAGACACTCTCCTCCTGGGAGTCACCACTAGCGTGCTGTGGCTCTTCCCATTGCTACTCGTAGCTACCTGAACATTCTCTCAGGTCTTCCTTTTGCTCAAAGGAGTGTAGCAAAACAGTTGTCCTAACTGAGCCCGGTACCCTCCCCATCCATGTTTCATTAAAGCTGCTCTGTAGCCACTGGGCCTAAATGTCCTCCCAGATGGGCATTTGCAAGAAGTGAGTCCCTGGAAAGGCTGCCAGGCTGCCTGGTAGGCCTCTCCATGCTCACTCACAGGCCATTAACTTCTCAACAGCCAAACACCAAAAGCTTTGGTATAAGCCACAGCTGTTAAGGAACAAGCAATAAGTGGCATAAACACTGTCTGAAATTGCAGTGGCTTTACATGGCTCCCTGGGTTGTCTTTGCATTTTTCTAGACAGGAGGCTAGTCATCTGACTGCTCCATCCCATGCTAGGTGCAGGGAGCTGTGCCCCTGAGCTAGCACCCCTCCCTTGGGGACTGTCACTCCCTTCACTGTCTTCTTTCCTTTTCCACATAGAGTTGGGCCTCAAAGGTATTCCCATCCTAGAGGGCATGAGGGCTAAGAGCAGTTCCCTTACTCTGCTTGACCATTGGACACTAAAACAGTCTGAGACATTCATCCCTCAGCTGAAGAGGCCAGTGGACATTTCTTTTGGATGCCAGTGGTATGAGTTTGTGACTCTTAAGTTTGAATCCCTGGACTTGTGTATAGGGTTTCCATCACTGTGAAGAGGCACCATGATCATGGCAACTCTTATAAAGAAAACATTTAATTGGGGCGACTCACTTACAGTTTCAGAAGTTCAGTCCATTATCATCATGTCAGAGAGCATGGCAGAGTGCAGACATGGTGCTGGAGCAGAGAGTCCTACATCTTGTAGGCAACAGGAAGTTGACTGAGACACTGGGCATTATCCTGAGCATGGGAAACCTCAAAGCCTGTCCTCACAGTAACACACTTCCTCCAACAAGGACACACTCCAACAAAGCCACACCTCCTAATAGAGCCACTACCTATGAGATTATGGGAGCCAATTTACATTCAAACCACAACAGGGAGTATATTACATGTATGGGCTCCTTTCCTTGTCCCTAGCCACTCTGCCACCCTGGATCTTTTGTAGAGGGACAGATTGTCTCTTCAAGCCTTACTCATGTTGGTGCATGTTTATTTTGCTGCACTTGCAGCCTAGGTATGCAGGAAGCCACACACACTCTCTCCTGCCTGTAGGGAAACACTCTAGCCCCTCCCCAGGTAACCTGGACAGGTGTGCTGGAACACGCCTGTGAGGGCAGGGTGAGGGGAAGTCTAAGGTGACGTAGAAAAGGCTTCTTAAGGGACCTCGGACACGTGGACCCCTCTTCCCCGTCTTCTGGCCCTGGTCCAGGCTCCCTCCTCCTGGCTTTGGTCTGCGCTTGGCTGGTGTATCTGAACAAAGAAACCTTGCCCAATTGCCTGCGGAGTGATCACTTGACACCTGCCCATTTGAGAGGCACCGGTACACAATTATCATGCTCCTGAGATGCTTCCAGGCTGCTCAAGGGAAACCCTGAGTTCACACTTACCCACATTTTCAAACAGCAGCACGTGAACAAACAAATCCAACTGAGTTGTTTGCAAAGTCCTTGTCTTAGCTCATTTGTCATGACTATGATGAAACACAGGAGGTAGGGTACTTTATGAAGAAAAATGGTTTATTTTGCCTCACTATTTTGGTTCAAGGTCAAGGGTCCATATTTGGTGATGACCTTCTTACTTAACAGAGTCAAGGTGACATCACCTGGAGAGACAAGGTACACACATGCACTTTGGGGGGGAGGGTCTCTCTTTTTATAAAGATGTAATAATGATTCAGTCTCCACTCACTAGGGCTCCTCTTCTTGCCCTTGTCTAAAATTTTCTTAGGTTTTTAAATTTTTATGTGTGTGTTTTGCCTGCATGTATGTATGTTTATCACATATGTACCCGGTGACCATGGGCATTAGAAGAAGACATTGGATTATCTGAAACTGGAGTTACAGATAGCTGTAAGCTGCCACATTGGATTCTGGGAACTGAGCCGGGGTCCTCTGAAAGAGCAACAGGGATGAAAGATTGCTGAGCCATCTCTCAGGTCTCAACCTCGGAGCAGCAGCTAGTGGTGCTTCTTAATTGTTGCTTTCTTAATAACCTGACAATGGGAATTAAATTTCAACACAAAAAGCCTTGGATACCATACTCAAACCATATGCTAATGATGGCCCATTGCCAACGTAATACAATAAAAAAATAGCAGAGGCAATGATTAAAAAAAAGGCAAGGTGACCTTTTGAGTCCATATGGTATGACTATGAGGAAATCTAAAATGACCAAAAGAAGGCTCTCAGTTCACGTCCAGTCAACGGCTAGATTTGAGGCAGGTATGTGTAGACAAGTGATATATGTCTCCGTGCATTGGAATCAGCTGCCTCAGAGTACTCCGTCATCAGGAGCAACAGTAGTTTAATATCAAAGCTGCCATGCTGTTTGTGGCTTGGGCTGCTCACCTAGGCTCATCTTGTTCATGTGTCTCTGAGCAAGAACAAGGCTGAGCTATAAATTCGCCCTAAGTAGGATTGCCAGGCTGGAGCTTGGCTCTGTGTGTCTTTTATTGTACTATGGAACCAGTGGGGTGGCTGGGTGTATGCTTGTGGCAAGAAGAGACCTTTAGAGCTCCCTTCTCAGAGGAAGCAGTAGCCTGTGGAAGACTCATGATGATGTCTAGTGGGGGAGTGGGGGGGGACTAGAAAAGGAAGATAGGTTGGGGAGACACTGCGTTGCTGTGAAGCCAGGCAGGGAGCCATTGGATGCAGGTAGGTGGGGAAACAGTGGAGAAGAGGGCTGTGGGGCCAGACACCCTCCTATTTATCTTCTTATTCCCAGAGCTTCAGTGTGCTGGACTGCATGGACGGGCTGTGTGTTGTTTGCACTTGTGTATGTGTGTGGCTCTGTGCATACATGTGCACTTGCATGCAGTTGTGTTTTTAAAAAATGGCCATTGCCCACCAAGATCAAATTGCCATAATAAAGCCAGGGGTTGCCATGGAGTTCTTTGGATATCTTCAGGGTGGGAGGGTGGTTCTGGCAGGCAAATCTGGGGTATATCTGTATTTTCATGAAATTGGTACTTTTGGTGGAGTGGGCCACATGTGCTTTTCTTTTTCCCTCAGTGTGATCTCTAATCAAGATCATCAGGACCCCTACCCTAGTTTTTTCTTCTTTTTCCTCTTTTCCAAGAGAAGCAAAGATCCCCAGGCTGGCTAGCCCTTCAAAGGAAAATGTAGCAAGCATATGAGGAAGGTAGCATACTTCTGTTTTCTTTTGATGCTGTCCAGGCCCGTTTGATGCCCAAAGCATAAAGGAGGAGGAAGCCAACTCTTCCAATGCTGATCAGTGAGCCCCAGGAGAAGGTAGTTTCACACAGAAGAAAGTGGGAGGGGGCTGTGTCTTCCACAGGGGAGACTCCTGTCAGCAAGGCCAGAATGGACCTGGAGTTAGAGCCATGCATGAAAATCTCTTCAGCCTCCTACAGCCACAAGAAGCTTTGACCTCACTGACTCAGCAGTAAGTTTGCTTATTTTTCCTTTGTTTGTTTACGTTTATTTTCTTCTTTAGTTTACATGGATGGGAGTGTGTCCCTGTACATGCGTGAAATCAGAAGATGACTTTTGGGAGTGAGTTCTCACCCTCCCATCACCTGGATCCCGGACTGAACTCGGGTAGTCAGGTTTGCAACTTTATTTGTAGACCCAGACTGACCTGGAACTCACACAGATCGACCTGCCTCTGCCTCCCAAGTCCTGGGACTAAAGGCATGTGCCACCACACCCAGCCCATTTAAAAGGATTTATTCACACAGAGTACGCTTTCTCACCATGACAGAGTTAACTCAGAAATCTGAAATTATAAGCTACTTGGAAGATTCACATACATTTGAGAAATAAATAACATATCCCCCCCACCTTTGTTATATTTTTTATGTATGGGTGTTTGTATGTATGTCTGTGCTCCACATGTGTGCAGTGCCTACAGAGGCCAGAAGGGGCATCAGATCCCTTGAGTTACAGACAGTTGTGGGTCACTGTGGGTGCTTTGAATTGAACCTCAGCCCTCTGCAAGAGCAGCCAGTGCTCTTACTGATGAGCCATCTCTTTAGCCCCATAACACACTGTCAATAACTCTCTGCCCCAAGCAAAACATTAAAAAGGAAATTTGTAAGTCTTTTAAACACAACTAAGTGAAACCATATTCAATTTTATGGCTTGTTAGTCGTGGGAATTAAATGCTCACATTAGAGTTGGAGAAATGTACTCAAATTAGGGTTCTCACATTTCATCTTGAGAAAGCAAAAAAAAAGAAAAAAAGAAAAAAAGAAAAAGAAAAGATAATGAAATCCAAAGAACTCTGAAGAAAGGAAGCAATAAAGTCCTGACTAGGAATAGATGCAAATGTTGGGGAACAAGACATTTGTGAACCACACAACTGTGAGTGACTTTATTTCCTCTTCTAAGAACACCAGTTGTATTGAATTAGGACTGGACACATGTATTTTACCTTCACAGTGAAGTGGTATGTGGTGGAGACTGCCTCCTATGTCTAGCTGGGTCCTTGTCTACCCTATCTCCAAGAATGGAGTAGGAAGACAGCATAGTAAAAATTCTATAGTGTCAACAGGATGCCAGCTAAGATTCTAAGAGTACCAGCTCCAAGCCCAGGGCAGGTTTGGGGGTGCCTCGCTGAGAGGTTGCTGATGTTACACTCCCTTTCATTCTTGGCAGGCTTCAGGGTGCCAGCTGTGAGCAGTTCCTTGGAGAACACACCAGCAGGTCACTGATATGAGTGGCAGAAATAGGTCTCCTGTCCCCAGCAAGTCTTTGGTTGCTAGAGCAGGAATGAGTCCCTCTGCCTGCAGCTGTTAGTTGAATCCCAGAGGCTGACTCCAGTGAGCTAGCTCCTTGCCCTGGGCAGAAGCCTCGGGTGTAGGAAGCCAGTGAGTCCCTCTCAGAAGACTCTTGAGGCAGAAACAAGCAGGGGACTGGCAAAGCCAAGAGGCAGGATCTGATGGCTTCCTTCGCCCTTGTGTTCCCAGACAAAAATGGCTTGAATCCTCAGAATGGCCCAATTTATTGAGAAGCAGTTGGGCCCTGATTGGCTGAATGTGAGTTTGTAAATAGGGTGAAAGATGGAGCCAAGGAGAGAAGAGTCATCAAAGGGTCTGTTTCTGGCTGTTCTGTGTTGCTAGGGTAACCTTTTCAGGCTTGGTCAAACTTGAGGCTGGGTTGTCAAAAACCGGAGCTTCCCCAGATCTGGGATTTTGTTTCTTGTGCAGCTGCTGCATACAGGCAGCTGCCAGCAGTCTGCTGTTTGTCCTGGGCCTTGAATTTCAGTGTCTGAGAACCCTACAGTGGGCAGGAATCTCTTTGTCGGGTGTCCTTCTGATCCCTACCTGTGGCCTCTGTAAAGGACCCAGCTAGAAGTGTAAGATGAACTCTGACATGCTGTGCTCAGAGCCTCAATATACACTTTGACCCAAATATACACTAAAGGTGGCCCCTGCCGGCATTAGTGGTTGTTAGCTTAACTCATCAGTCCCTCTCAAGAACACTCCAGGGGCTACTGGCACCATGGGAAGCTGATTGGTTGTGTCTGCAGCTGCTGAGTGGCACATATGTCCATCAGTGCCTGAGTATCCCGGAAGATTGACAGCTGCAGGAACCTTGTGAGCCCAGGTGTCTTCATTCACTCTGGCAGCTGGAATGAGGGCCAGGACACCTCCATGGAACCTCACTGTGTTGTGCATGACATGCACTAACATGGCTTCCTTGCTGCTGCATTCCAACCCTGAGGGTTGCCAGCCACCAGAGGGAGAAGAGCACCATGGTGACCTGGGACAGCTCAGACAAACGGGGTTGGCCTCTTCCACTGTATTCTGTCCATTAAGCTTCACCCACGTTCAAAAGAAGCGACAACAAACCCACCCTGATCCCACTGCAGGAGGAGTTTGGGGGTGGGGGTGTGTTACAATGAGCATCTTAGGACATGGCATCCATGTTCATCACCCCTTTCCCCTGAACCCATCTGTACTCTGTAGAAAGATGTGTGGAGATAGAGAACAGCCGTCACCAATGACCCCCTTGGGGTGTGTTCTAATGGCTAACTACCACAGCGGTACCAAAATGGGAGCTCTTAACTGCTGAGCCTTCTCTTCAGCCCAGGACCTGTGCTTTTACCAACACTGAGGCTTAGAGAAGAAAGTAAGGTAGTTAGCTTGTTTTGAGCATGGCATGAAATGCCAATATCCTTCCTGCTGTGAACCCTAAATCACCTCACAGCCAGCACAGGTGGCCCTCAGTTCATCCTGGGATGCAGGGGTGCTTGCCTAAGGTCCATGTGGGCTGCATCTACCTGGGCCCTGCTCATGGCTACACCCATCACACATGACCCTAAGTAAGCTCCAGGGGGAGCCCATCCACCCTCCACCTACCTCCTTTGGCTTCTGTCCATGCAACCAAGAGCCTACCCACACCCGAGGAAGCCAGGAGAGCATGGAGAGGGAGCACAAGGCTTCAGCTGCCCTGGAAGGTCTGTGACCATTCCCAAAGGTGTCCAGGATGCCAGCATGAGATGCTTGGGTGGGCAGTCTCTGGGGGGAGCGGAGTGACCACCTTCACAGACCCCTCTCTTACCCACACCCTACTTGTCCTTCTTGAGTCAAAGGTTGTGAGGATTTAGTTGGTAGGCTCCATATATTCACATACCCTGCATTGACCATGTCCATCTACCACCTCTCCAGCTGGGTCCCCTCCCCCATTTCCTAGTAATTCTGCTCATGCACAAGTTTCCACACGCTAGAGGAAACACACCAAACTTGTCTTTGTATCTGGCTTATTTTGCTTACCCAGTTCCACGCTTCCCCTGCAAATTAATATTGCATTATTTTTTTACCGCTGAATGCACTGGTTGTGCCTCAGTGGCCAGAATACTTAAGAGAGGAACTTAACTTGTGAAGGGTTCTTTTTGGCTCACAGTGGCAGAGGGTTCAATCCAACATGGAGGGGAAGGCCTGCTCAAGTCACAGTGGACAGGAAGCAGAGGGAGGGATGGAAGACCTGGTGTGACCTTCCCAGGCACACTTGAGTGACTCACTTCCTCCAGAGAGATCCCAGGGTTCTTACCTCTGGAGACAGTAACACCAGCTGGAAATCAGGTGCTGAAAACATGAGCCTGCGGAGACGGGACACGTTCGTGCTGGTTAGGTTTGTTTGTTTGTCTGTCAACTTGACACAAGCTAAGGTCATCTGGGAAGAGAGAACCTGGACTGAGAAAATACCCCCTCCAGATTTGCCTACAGTCAGGTCTGTGGGGCATTTTTGGTTATTGACTGATGTGGGAGGGTCCAGCCCACTGTGGGCAGTGCCATCTTAGGACAAGTGGTCCTGGGTCCTGGGTGCGGTAAGCAGGCTGAGCAAGACTTCAGATTTCCTGCCTTGATTTCCCTAGGTGATGAACTGTTAACTGAACTGAAGAATGAAACAAACTCATTTCCAAGATGCTTTTTGGTCAGTTTTTATCACAGCCATAGAAAGCAAATTAAGACAATATTCAAAACTCCATTGCCTAAATAGGCTTGTGGTGATTTGTATAGGATTGCCTCCCATAGACACACGTGTTGGAATGAATGATTGGCCCATAGGGAGTGGCACTATCAGGAAATGTGGCATTGTTGGAGTAGGTGTGGCCTTGGAGGAAGTGTCACTGTGGAGGTGGGCTTTGAGGTCTCATATATATATATATATATATATATATATATATATATATTATATATATATATGCTCCAGCCATGCCCAGTCCAATCTTTACTTCTGCTGCCCGTGAATCAAGATGGAGAACTCTCGGCTCCTTGTCTGCCTGCACACTTCTTTCTCCACATGATGATAATGGATAATGGATTCAACATCTGAAACTGTAAAACAACCTCAATTAAATGTTTTCCTTTATAAGAGTTGCTGTGGTCATGGTGTCTCTTCACAGTAACAGAAACCCTAACTAAGACAAGGCCATACTTTCATTTTTGCTCTTCTGTGTGCAGGGGGCTCTGCTTACTCCATAACTTAGCTATGTGAGTAGAGCCCAATACATCCGGATACAAAGGCATCTCTTTTGTATGCTGACTTCATTTCCTCTGGATAAGCATCCAGAAGTGGGAGAGCCAAATCATATGATGGTTTTATTTTTAGTCTTTTGAGGACTTTACATACGATTTTCCATAATAATGATGTTCTGATTTACATTCCTGCCAATGATGTAAGGAAAGATTCCTTTTGGTCTAGAATCTCATTGCGATTTCGATTTGGGTTTTCCTGATAGGTAGTGATATTAAGCATGTTAGCATATATTGGCTGCCTGGATTTCATATTTTCAGAACCCCCTCTCTCTGTATGTGCATCTGTCTGTGTGTATGTGTGTGACACAATTTCACTATGTAGCTCAGGCTGGCCTAGAACTCACAATCTTCTTGGCCCACCCTCCTGAGCCGGGCTTACACCACACCTGGCAATTTACCCATTTTTAATTGACTTACCTGTTTTTGTTGTTGTTTTTTTTTGTAGTTCTTTATATATTCTGGACATTGATGTCCCATCCTATGAGTACCTGCCAAAGATATGTTCTCTTTATACAGACTGTTTCTGTGTTGATTATGTCGTTGGATTTGAAGAAGCTGTTTAATTGTCGTAATCAGATTTAACAGCTCTTGTTATTTTCTGTGTTTTTAAAGCTCTTCTCAGAAAATTGGTGCTATGCCAATATTTTGATGTCTTTCCCCTCTGTTTTTCCCTGGCAATTTTAGACCCTGGGGTCTCACATTAATGTCTTTTTTCCATTTTGAATTTATTTTTGCTTAGGGTAAGAAGTAGGGATCCAATTTAACCCTTGAGCATGTGGATGGCCAGTGTCTACAGTGCCATCTATATGACATGGCACTGCAGACTACCAGAACCAGTCTGTGGTTCTCTTGTCAGGGTTTGGTAACAGGGTAAACACAGTCTTGTAAAAGGAAGGCTCCCTCTGCAGCACCATCTTAGATTGATTTAGTTGATAACTTGTCTGTGAAATCCAGCATGGTACCATCCTGGTCTGGGCTTTTCTTTGTTGGAAGACTTTACAGAAACCCAAAGGGTTATTTAGTGATTATTTTGGAAAGCTGTATGCTAATAAATTATAAAATTTAGAATAAATAGACAAAATTCTGGACATGTACAACACAGCAAAGTTGAGCCAAGAGGATTTTTTTTTAAACCTGAAACATCAATATCAAGTAAGGAAATGGAATCCGTCATCTGACATGGTGGTGGCATCTGCCTTTGTGGACAGTTCAGTCTCTTCAGATGAGGTCAGAGAGCCTGTTGACTTCCTGTGCACCTGAGATAATCAGCTGATAACGGGTTTATCTTGGCTCTTGATTTCAGAGGTTTCGGGTCATGATCAGTTGGTCTCATTGCAAAACAGCTCATCATGGCAAGGGCTGGCTGCAGAGCAAAGGCTCTGACCTTTGCCAGGAAATGAAAGAGGGGGAACAGACCAGGGTCCCTTGGTCCCCTTTGAGGATTCTTCCCGAGTGTCCTTCAGACTTGCCACTAGGCTGCAACCCTAATCATGCCACCAAGCTGGAGCCAAGCCTTTCAAACATAGGCTTTTGGTAGGATGTTCAGCATCCAAACTACACAAGAGAATGTAATCAAAGTTCCAAGGTCATACCTGGCATCCCAAGAGCTGCAGGCTTCTCATGAAGGCAGGGACAGACATAAATATTGTTTTAAAACGTGACTTAAATATTTGACACAAAGTAAGTACAAATGCTCACAAACTTAACACACAGAAAGCAGAGCTAGGAGCTTCTGCATATAGTCAGGCTAAGAACCACAACACATGAGTGGCACCATACTGTGGCCTGTGGTGTGTTGAAAATGACACAGTGATCATGTCACAACACCACCAGAAAGCTTCATCAGGGTGTTATTAAACTTGAGGAGTCACAACCCATGCCCTAAGTCATAGATCCACCTGTTCAACGGCCCATTAAAAAAGCCAAATTAAAAGTGGAAGCCGGGTGTTGGTGGCGCACACCTTTAATCCCAGCACTCGGGAGGCAGAGGCAGGCGGATCTCTGTGAATTCGAGGCCAGCCTGGTCTACAGAACAAGTTCCAGGACAGCCATAGTATTACACAAAGAAACCCTGTCTTGAAAAATAAATAAATAAATAAAACAATAAATAAATAAACACGGAAGGCTGGAAAAAAGAGGTTATTTGATGTGGTCACATTAGAAAGAGAATGAAGATCCAGGCCAGGAACTCTCTCAAGTCCATCTTCCAGGTCCTGAAGTGAGATCAAAGTTTAGAAGGCCAAGGATATGCACATCCAAGCAGGTGTGGCCTTGCCTACCATTGACTGATTACTGTTTAGGCTTCAGTTTTATCCTGTAAGGTAACTGACAAGCTATTAGAACTGTAGGTGAAATCTCTTTCTGGCAGACAAGTTCCCCTCTGGCTTGGGTTCTGTCCTTCTCCCAGCATGAGATTCAGGTGGAAATTCCATTTAGCAGAGCCCATTGTTTCAATAGTCAGATTGAGAGACACAAGTCTCTCTTTAGAATGTCTTTATTTCTGCCAG
This sequence comes from Cricetulus griseus, assembly GCF_003668045.3. Classification (NCBI taxonomy): domain Eukaryota; kingdom Metazoa; phylum Chordata; class Mammalia; order Rodentia; family Cricetidae; genus Cricetulus; species Cricetulus griseus. The sequence continues at coordinate 53,334,433 of NC_048601.1, read as the reverse complement.
TCCTATTACAAGAACTCTGCAGTAAGGACAGGAACCACAAGGGGAAGGGGCATTGGTCTCCACTCTGAAAGCACAACTTAGAATCAGCATATAGAAAATGACCGAAGAGACTTCAGGAATAAGGGGGATTTTGGTTGTGCTGGAGCCCAGCCAGGTGGTCAGACATCACCTGGAGGTGGAGGAGGAAGGACCTAGTAAAACATCGTTGAGGGTGAGCAGACACAGAGTGCAAGGTTCATGGTAAACTGTGTTTCATCTTGCTAAAGTTGCATTTTACAAGTGCATAGATGGGTCTTGGAGACAGTTCAGAATCCCACTAAATCTTGGCCAACCAGAAACTCTCTGTCAGGGCACAAGCAGCCTCACTTATGGTTGGCAGACATCTGAAGATGGCCACCTCTCTTGATGAAGAAGAGGGCAGCTGGGTGGAGAGGAGGGCAGACCCTTTGGGATGATGTGGTAGTACAGTGAATGGGCCAAGGCATGCTACTTGCTGGAGGCCCTCTAAGGAAGCAGGAAGGGCTTCCTGGGGGACTAGGCCAGCAACAGTACCTTCCAGCTGCACTGAGCACCAAGTGAGTTGCAAAGGACCAGGGTGTCACTGTCAGCTTTTAACACCAGGAGCAAACATCAGGGATTCAGTTGTGTAAGTGCGTATCTGTGCATGTATGTCTATGTATGCCTAAAAGCATACATGTATGTGTGCATGCATGTGGCAATGAATGAATCTATGTGTGTATGTATATGTCTACATGTTTCTCTATGTATATGTGTGTATGAGCATGTGGATGGCTATTTGTGTATGCATAAACACATATATATGTGAGTGTGTGTATGCGTGTAGCTACAAATGAACATGTGTGTCTGTGCATGTTTATATATATGTATGAATGTATATCTGTAAACAAGTGTCTTTACATGTGTGAATCTGTGGCGTGTGTTTGGGGGGACAGTGGGAACCTTGGTGCTAGAAAGGGAGTTCTGAGATGAGGTTTTCTCTTGGGCAGAACGAAGAGCTGAGAGGGTCAGAAGGAGAGGAGCTGGATGTTGCTTCTGGAGAAGCTGCACTGAAGGTCCTACAAGGCCTAATCCGGGCTGCTGACCTCAGCAGCACAGATGGGACAGAGCCAGCAAGGGCAAAGGCAACCAAGGGTCAGGTCACGGCCAGAGAGAGGTAACGGTTAAACAGTGACTGGGCAGCCTTTGCTCTTCCTCCGTGCTCTGCTGGCTGGTGTGTGGCTTAATTATTGACATTTAACTCTTCCCCACTGAGCAGTTCCCATTAATAAATATGGAAGGCATGAAGCAAGAACAAGATGTCCACCAGAAGACTGCAGATTCGTAGATTCAGGGAAGGGGTGCGCAGAAGTGTTCACGGGTACAAGCATCAACAGGAGAGTCACTGTAGGGTCCCAGAGTGTCACCCCTAAATGTTTGGTAATTATGAATCAAGTTTATAATGGTGACTCCTGGTCTGGTCTCACCTTCACCGAGAGATCAAGGATGATAGCACTGGGTTCAAGGCTTGATGACAACATGTACCTGCTGATATGAACTGTGAGAAGGACATTGCCTAAGACCTGCTGAAAATGCATGATGTCAGTCTGAGAAAGTGTCAGGAAACTCTGCACAGAAGGACAGTTTGCAGAGCAGGGGTATTCTGGCAGACAAGGGAGTGCCGAGGCCATGACACAGCCAGGGCCCAGGGAGACCTGACAACAGAGCCTAGGTGGGACACTGGTCTGATCTTGGGCAGAGTGGGGCCCTGGTGGACACATGGACAGAACAAATCTATCCCCCTACTTCCTAGGCTATGGCGACAGAAGCTGTCAGCTCATAGGCCCCTTCTTCCTCAGGGAGAGGTTGCTTTGAGGGGAGTTAGGTGGTGCCTGCAAAGGAGCTCTCTGTGCTGTACCTGCAGATTGTCCGGTGGTCTGAACAGTCTCACCATGAGCATTTTCTGAAGTGGGCTCACTGTGAGAAAGAGGCAAGGATCAGATATGAGACACCATGTGTGGCCAGGAGTTGTCCCCAGGGCTACATTTCAGGTGGTGCAAGCACATTCAGTAGTCAGTGTTGCACACTGTCACTGAGGTGTGATCACATCTATGACCTCCAGAGGGCACGGAAGGGGAGGAGTCAATGAGCCTGACTGGGATCACTTAGAAAGCCAGGACTGAGGAGGAATCAGGGACAGGATGTCTCAACCACAGAGACATGCCCAAGTCTTCCATCTTCTCCCAGACCTGGGGAAGCATCTATAGCTAAGATGAATTCCAAAATTCCATCCACCCAAGCCAACTGTGCTGGCTAGTTTTGTGTCAGTTTGACACAAGCTAGAGTCAATTGAAAGGGGAGTTCCTCAATTGAGAAAATGCCTCCATAGGATTCAGCTGTAACACATTTTCTTAATTAGTGATTGATGGGGGAGGGCCCAGCCTACGGTAGGTGGTGCCATCTCTGGCCTGGTGGTCCTGGGTTCTATAAGAAAGTAGGTTGAGCAAGCCATGAGGAGCAAGCCAGTAAGCAGCACCCCTCCATGGCCTCTGCATCAGTTCCTGCCTCCAGGGTCCTTCCCTGTTTGAGTTCCTGTCCTGACTTCCTTCAGTGATAAACAGAGGTGTGGATGTGTAAGTCAAACCAACCCTTCCCTCCCCAAATTGCTTTGGTCATGGTGTTTCACCATTGCAGCAGTAGTAGTCTTAAGTCAGCCACCTTCTGCCAGAGATTCTTCTGGCCACAGCAAGCCTGTTCCTCCTCCTTCTCCCCAAGTTCAGCAAAAGGCCCTGAACCCACAGGCCATTTGGTGTATCCTCCACTGTTCTTGCTGTCTCTGCCTCCAAAATCCATCCTCAAGCAGACCTGTTTCAACATCTCCATCACTGACTATTCAAGCATACAGAAGACATCTGAGCCGCCCCCCACAACAAATTTCAGCACTCTCCTTACAACCCAGCGGCGACCCTGTCTCTTTCATCATGGCCCACTCTTCTGTTCCTGCCACTACCTGCCAGACCACTCACACATTATTTTGTGCGCCTGCTCTGGCCCACACCTCCTTCCTGTCCCACATGCTCACCTTCCCCAGAGGTTTTCTGGAGTGGGAAGATGGCCATGGAACTTAGTGGCCCTAAGACTGAGATTTGGAGAAAAGCCTCATGTAGCTTAAGAGGTCACATGGCAATCCCTACTTTGTTCACACCAGTAGAACTTGTCCTACCCACATATGAGGGTGAGTGGGGGCAGAGACCCATGCAGCATTCCTGGGGAGCCATGCACAGTAAGCCATTAACTAATGTAGACCTATCTGGGTCGTGGGGAGTCTTCTCTGAATGCTAGGAGATCTGAGGCAGGAGAGAGAAAGTGGTAGAAGGGGTGAATGAAGAGGCAGGGATGGAAGTGAGGACTAGGAGGTGGGCCCAGGACAGCCTAGAGGCAGGAATAAATGCTCTGTATGTGGCATTTGGGGTAGAGGGGGAGCGAATCAGGGAAGAATTTCGGTGCTGAGTCCCTGTTCTCCTTTTGTGAGATTGAGCTGTCTCCACACAGCAGTGACTAGGGTAGTGACCAGCATCTCAGAGTCACAGGCTGAGGGTCCCTCAAGAGTGGTTCCCATGCTCCGATTGATTGCTGGTGGTCGGGTCTGAAGTGGGGACAGAGGCTTCAGAGCAGGCTGGAGTTTGTGTTGGCTCCAGACCAAACAGTGCCTCTTTCTGTAGCTCCAATAAGCTTACACAAGGGGCTGTGGAGGAAATGGACAGAACGAGGAGCAGGAAAGAGGAAAGCACACACAAGAGGTAGCTGGCAAGAATTGCCCCATCCCACCACAGCGGAATCCCTGACAGATGACAGGAGCTGAGCCCTGGCCCCAGGAAGGGCGGGGACTCTTCAAAGCATTCTCTCTTTGACACTCTGGTAGCCCAGGACTCAGGCCCTCCTGCGTGCCAGCCGGAGCTCAAAGGCCTTCTGTCTCCCCCCCGGGCCTGGGGTTGAGAGCCAGGCTCAAGATAATGAAGTGAGTGAGCCGGGGGCACCCATTTGGAGCTGCTCTTTCTCTGGGAAAAGGGAGAAAGACCCATACAGGAGGCAGACTTATCAGGTTCACACAGACTGCAAGTGTGCAAGTGGCTCAGCCTCTCCTGGCTGGAAAACCAAGACTCTTCATAGCCCCTGTCACTACCCCAGGTCTTCCCACTGCTTCCATGGCTACAGTGGTAGCCCTCTCCCCAGCTAAGGGGACGGGACTAGGAGTCTCCATGACATATCAGAGGTGTCATGCAAAAGAGGCCAGAGGAACAACATGGTAAAGAAGGTTTACCCCCTTTACCTCACAAAAGGAGACAAGGATATTTTTGTTGTTGTTTTGGTTTTTCAAGACAGGGTTTCTCTGTGTAGCTTTGGAGCCTATCCTGGCACTCTGCTCTGTAGACCAGGCTGGCCTCAAACTCACAGAGATCCTCCCGCCTCTGCCTCCCAAGTGCTGGGATTAAAGGTGTGCGCCACCAATGTCTGGCGAAAAGGAAGATTTAAATATCTCAAAGCAAAATAATTTTCTAAAGAATTACTGTGTACTCAAGAAACTTAAAATGTAAATAATGTAGAACCTGAGAAATCTCACTTACCAGGAAAACAAATGTAGCAGAATGTGAAAATAATCCACTGTGACAAAATTAAAGACCTCTAAAGAATGTGTGTGGCCTGGATCATGATAAAGTTGATTAGATTATTAGGCACAGTGAGAAACAGGCACCTCAATAGATGCTCAGTAAACACAACTGTGTTTATGAAACAAAGACTGTTTTATCAGAACAGAACATGAAGACTCCCATGGGCCCAAGGGTGGAAGCCTGGGTCCCCAGATGGTGATGCTATTTTGGGAGGTGGTAGAAATTCTAGGAGGCAGGGCCGAGAAGCAGGAAGTAGGTCACTGGGGGCATGCCCTTGGGTTATATCTTGCCCTGGCCTCTCTGCCCTCCTTCCCTGACTGGCATGAAGTGAGCAGCTTCTGTCTACATCACCCTTCTGCCAGGATGGCCCCACACATCAGATCCAGAAAGTGGAGCCAAGTGATAGTGGACTCAAACTTCTGATTGTAGAAGCCATGGTCTCTTCTCCTTTCATGTTCCCATGCCAGCTCTTTTTGTCACGTCATAGAAAACCTGCCTAGGACCACTGGGAATAAAGACACTTCCAGGGAAATAGACTACTAAGTGTTCAGTGTGCTTTCCTCCCACAGAAATAAACATGTGGGCAGGCATTCCAAATTTTGTACCAATTCTGCACGGGCTTGAAGCTTACCTATGCTCGTTGAATTATGGGGAAAAGTCAGAATAGCATGCATTAGTGGTATAGACAGCTCTAGACTTAAACCCAACTCTGCCCTGTAGCTGTGCAGATGTGGACAGTGCCCTTATCTTGCTCACCTTGATCCAGCTTCCTTAACCTTGGCTCACGGTGGAGCTTGGTCCCCAGTGTTGCCAGGAGGATGAAACAATCTTAATGTGTACAAAGATCTTACCTTGTAAAATAGCTTAGTGGTTGGCTAGCATTCAAAGGAGTCACATGTTTTCTGGAATAGAATAAAAAAAATCCTGTCTAATATATGACTATTTCATAGTGTATCAGAGATCCTAGCCAATGATGTGGTCTAGAAACTATCAAAGCTATAAACATTAACAGTAAAGTTATGGTAGGTAAATGGTTTGTTTGTTTGTTTGGTTGGTTTTTTTTCCTTCCAGAGCTAGGGTTCAAACCCAGGCCCTTGGGCATGTGGCAACTAAAGATAAGATGCATACTGTAGGGGCAGAAGAGGTGGCTCAGTGGTTAAGAGAGCCTGCTGCTCTTCTAGAGGACTTGGGTTTGGTTCCCAGCACCTCACAGACCAGTTCCAGGGGATATGAGTCCCTCTTCCAGGCTCCATGGGCACTGCACAACATGGTACACAGATACACATAGAGAAAACACTAATACACATAAAATAAAAATTGCACAAAATTATTTTAAGAGTTGTTCAGTAAATTCAAAAGATTTCTAAAACAAAAAATAATCATAAGACAAAAGGAGCCAAATTCCATTCCCTATAACAACAAAACACAGGAATGATTTGAAAAATAAATGTGGAATCAGGCTGGTGAGGTGGCTTAGCCGGTGAACATTATTGTCACCAAGACTTATGAGCTGAGTTCAATCCCCAGAATCCACATGGGAGGAAAGTTGTCCTCTGACTTCCATGTATGGCATGGCAATACATACATACTCTAAATAAAATAAATAAATATGAAATCCAGGTTGGTTGTGTGGAATGTGCTTTTAGGGTTTTTGTTAGGACAAAAATCTCATCTTGAGTTGGGGTGCATCTGCATTTTTAAACACTGGCTCATCCAGGCAGAGATGTGTGTGAGATCCCAAGACCCAAGGAGATGAAGTGTTCTCAGAAACATCACTCAGGGAGTCCGTGGTAGATGGTAGAATTGGGATGTGAACCAGCCATCCTACCCCAGAGTTTAGCTCTCAGGCCATCTGGGTTCCCTTATTCCTCTCTGTTCTGCATGGAGCTCTGCTCTTGGCTTGATGCTAGGCCAGGCCAGTCTGTCCAAACATAATAGGCACTAGTGTTTGTGTTCACCTCTCGCCTGGCTGGCTGGAGGCACTTAGGTGAGCCACTGCCACCCACTGCCTTCTACAGGATCCAAGCCAGTTTCCACAAGGCTGCCAAGGGTGGTGTTCAAGGCTTTTGAGAGTCCCTCTCATTCTCTACCTGTGTGCTTCCCGCTCACTGTGGGGTCAAGAGCTAACATCCTTTCCTCAGAATGCTTGTCCCATCTTGTGTGAGGGAGAATACCACAGGTGGAGTGAGGGTGGAGTAGAAACAAGGCCACACCCACACTGGATACCTGTCACACCCACATGACTTTGGGTGTGGCTCCAAATCTCTTGCCTCCCACAGCACTGTCTCTTCTGTCAACCACAGAGGTTCCTTGGAACATCTGGGTGCCCCCACACACAGCCTGCATTTCAGCCACAGACCCTCATCTGCTCCTCTGATTCCACCTGGCTCCGAAAATGTACATTTGGCTTATAACTATCTATCAGAAAGAAAAAAAAATGTAGCTGAGCTGAACTCACAGAGAGACAAAGCTCAAACAAAAGTGATTACAGCCGTAGTAACAACCTTAATGATGCATACTCATCATGGCCACCTAAGGACCTACGTAATGGCTAGCGTGCTGTCTCCAGCCCAGTCAGAGAGTGTTGCACATAACTGGGTATGTTCCCCCAGAACACCTAGCAGGCCCAGGGACCTTAGGAATACCTTCCCTCCTTTTCCAAAAGGCTGTCTTCTACCTGCTCTCCACTCTTCTCCTTTCTAAGGACTGTTGCCTTCTCAGAGGGAGGGGAAATAAGCAGAGCTCAGTCTGGGACATTGTGTCAGGCAGGGTCACTTTATTAGTAGTGGGTGGCAGACAGAGGTGAGGAAGGAGGGAGGGCACACACCAGCCAGAGCTCTTCATGTGGAAACTGGAAAACAGTCCATCCCAACATCCCAGTGAGAAGGGACTGGGCCTTTGGCACTCACAGATAAGATGTTCTCAAGCAGGACACGCTTCTGAGCATCCATCCTGGAATAGTGTGAATTGAAAATCGAAGGAGAACAGCTCCATCAGACCAAAGAAAAGAACTGGATTCCTCAGAAATGTTAGTGCCCTACAAATCGATCTGCAATGGAATGCTCCAAGAACACTGTGGCTAGTGGCTAGTGCAGATTGGATAGCATTCTTTCCTTTATGTAACTATGAAAAAGTTTATAAATTAGAACAGTGAGAGATTGACTGCAAATAAACAGCAATGCACTGTAACAAAGTGTACACAAACATGGCTTTGCTCTATCTCTGAAAACCCCTCGTTATACTGTCTTATGATGGTAGCACAAGAGGAGACTGGGCCTTGAAGCTCAGTGCTGGGCTGCAGCAGGAAGGCTACACAAGTTAGACCCCGATGGTGAGACGGCTCATCTGATAATCTTGGGGACACTAAGTGATAGGACTGGTCAGGGCTCTCTAGAGGAGCAAAACCAACAGAACGTGTGGATAATTACCAGAGGGGTCTGTTAGCTGGGCTTATGGCTTCAGAGGCTACACGTTCCCACCACAGTCCTTTATAGTCTGGAAAACTGGTGAGACCAGTAGCTGTTCAGTCCAGGAGCCTGGAGCTGTTAGAACAAGAGAGACCCATGAAGCAGCCCTGTCTGAGGCTGGAGGCCAGGGAGCTCCCTGAGAGTCACCAGTGTGGAAAAGTCTGTGAACTTCTGAGTCTCATGTCCACAGGCAATAGCAACTTCACAACACACACCTGCCTCAAGAACTGTCTGCCCATTCTCCCCTTCAGCTGTGTTCCATGGAGGTCGCCACGGTATTGGTGCCACTCACATTCAGTGACCAGTGAATACCCCAGACATGCCTAATATTGCTCTTTACCAAATTTCGAAGTGTCTTTCACTCTAGTTGACATGCAAGGCTGACCATTACAGTGGCTAAAGAGTGGGTAGCATGTACACTATGGACCAGTAGCCAAAGAGATATCCATGTACCCAGTGGGAACAAATGAGCACTGAGAGATTTTTATCACACTACTCAAAACAGCATGCAGTTTGAAACTTAAGAATTGTTTATTTCTGGAATATTCCGTTTAATATTTTCCAGACTACATTTGATTGCAGGGAATTGAAACTGGAGAGTGAAGCAGAAAATGGGGGGGGGGGAACTACTGTATTACTGTGCTCATGTGTGTGCATGCATGTTTGTACATGTATGTACATGTGTGTTTGTTTTCATGTGTGTGCATATGTGTGCTTGGCTGTGTGTGTGAAGAGAGAATACAGGAAGTACAGCAGAAGGCTTAGCAGTAGGGCAAGATTAAATGCATTTTCTTTGTACTACTTATGCACTTAGATTTTTCCTGTAAATTTTAAATCATTCTGAATCCCTCTTTATTTCTGTATGTACCATATCATCTCCCATTTAACCTTAGTTCCTTGCTAGCACTCATGGTGTAGAATTATTCTGAGAGTGCTTTTCAGCTTTCTGAGGGTCACATTTTGCTATACTGTAGGTGGCTTCATTCAGAGTTCATGCCCACAGGTCTCTCCGTGTGGCTGTGATTGACCGTCCACTCTCTCTCCTCTCACTTTGACATTTTCTGAGGTCCCTTTCTGGTTCCTCAGTTTTGAACAGCAAGAGCCAGTGGCTCCTCCTGCTGTTGGTGACTGGAGAACAATTATTGAGCCTGCCCTGCTCTGCCAGCTCCTGGAGACTTCAGTGCCCGGAGCCTCTGTGTGCCTGTGTCCGTACCCCCATGGCTCATCTGTGAAGGACGGGGCACTTCCTGCTGCTCATAGCAATCTATAAGGCACTTCTTGCCAAAAGGCATCCATACACAAGAATGCACATGGGGCTCCTGGGCATCCCAGAGTGTCACTTATCACTTCTCAGAAGGCTCTTATTGGGTCCCTAAGGCGGTGATAGGAGTCTGATGTGGGTGTCAGGGGAGTAACAAGGCATGAAATCTCTGGCTTACTTCCCATAGTCGGCTGAGGGAGCCTCTGAGGGGCTGTTGGGCAATATTTCTCATTTGCAACATGGAAACTTTACTGTGTTTCTTAAGTATCGCCCAGCGAGGACTGAGCAGTGGAGACTGTGTCAGGAGCTGCTGACATCTGCTTACAGTCTGTATATTATTTTCAGAGCCCCCCATCAGGATCTCAAGAAAGAAAAGGTAGAAGGGGAGGACAGAAAAAAGGAGGGATGAGAACAAATTCAGAAAGGAAGATGGGAAGAATCGAAGGAAGAGAGGGAGGGGGAGATGACTGGATGGAGGAAGACAAGGACTGGAGCAGTAGGCAGAGGGCTGGGGAACAAGGCCATGGACCTGAGAGTCTCCCTTTAGGGATGTTTGGAACCTCACTTGCTGGGCACCTTCTGTATACTTCTGTTCTGTTAATTTTTCCCAAAGATGTAAGACATCCACACATCCGGATAGGATACTGACAACCGAGCAAAGGTGGGGGGGAGCACCTGACCTACCTGATAATAAGGTTACCACACTTACTTACAGGAACTGGGGTGACCCCAACAATGTACCACCAAAGTGTTCCACCCCAACATGGATGATTTCCCCACAGCTGTGTGAATCTCCTTTCAGCTAACCTTCCTCACTCTCTATTTCTGAATATCACAGAGACCAGCTGGGGTGGAATTACACAGAGCTAGGAGGGGGACACAGGCAGGAGTGGCTGGGATCTCAGCTAAGTGTCTAATGACCCTGCCTAGTGCCCCCCCACTTCTGTGAGAGAATGCCAAAGAGGTCCTATCCTGTTGAAGATCTCTAATGGGTCATCCCAGCTATTCTTATCAAAATGGCAAAGTCCATTAACTTGAGGACAATAGTCATCAAAGGTTTCCTGTCAGTTTCCAGACCACTGAGGGTTAGGCACCGCACACCTGTGGCAGGATGGGAAGCGGGGATTGGATACAGTCATCCATGCAAGGGTGCCATGAATCTTGCTCAAGATAGCTGGTGCTATAAAGATTAGCTCAAAGACACGGCATCTTCCCAGAGATCGGAGGTCATGCTGGGACAGAGGTGATCTTCTGCCAGTAGATATGGGTTGACACTCCTGAAAAGGTTCCAGAAGAAAACACAGCAGAGTTCTGTTAAATCCAGAGAAAGCTCATATGGAACTCGGGTCAGTCAAAGGCCCAGTAGAAGCAGGAAGAGGCCCTGGGAAGGGCTGAAGAACATCCAGGCACAAACAACAGGGGACCAAGAGGTAGTGAGGTCCCAGACTGGCAAGATATGAGCCACCACCCTTTGGGTTTAAAAGGACAAGGGAGAAGAAGCCACTCAGATGATTCCTCCAGGAAGGGTGGAGACAGATGTTCTCAACCTTCCTAATGCTGAGACCCTTTAATACAGTTCCTCATGTTGTGGTGACCCCCCAACCATAAAATTATCCTGTTGCTACTTCATAACTTTAATTTTGCTACTGTTATGAATCATAATGTGAATTTCTGATATGCAGAATATTTGATATGTGACCCCCCAAAGAGGTTGTAACCCACAGGTTGAAAACTACTACCCCAGAGAGAGGGAGTAGAGACACATGGCTTTGTGTGCTTTGTACCTTGGATCCAATGTCTGAATGTCCCAGGTTATTCATGTCACATTTTATACAGGAAGGAGCTAGGTTGTAGCTTCTTCCTGGTAGATATGCATCTGGGAACACAGGACTGGGAAGAAAGTTGGATTGGATCTTGGGAGCCTAGCAGCAGAATCTGTATCCATAGCCACTGCCTCCATCTAGCCTGGTCAGGGGCCAAGGCCTCTTCAGGGGCATGACCATAACTGAGCCTCTGCCTACTTGGCTGTCCTCAGCCCTTAAAGGCTTTGGTCTCAGGTCCAGCTCACTGCTTCTCTTTCATCCATACCTCTTCCCAGCACCCCTGTTTCTCATCCTCCAGGGCGGCCTGAACCACCTCCTCCCAGGGGTTGTCCTTTGCTGGTAGCAGCATCTTCCAGCCATTTATTTACCTTGTCAAGATCATGATTCTTACCATATTCTTGAATCCCCTGTATTATGTGTTTAACCATGCTCTCCAAATCAATTCTCCATTTAAACATATTTACTTAAAAGAAAATCACATATCTCTCCCTAAGTAGAGAACCAATATTTTTCTAGCTGACTTTAAAATAAATAAGAATCTGTTCAAAGGTTGACAGCCTACCCATGTTCCCCAATTCCTGTATTTTGGAATGTCCCTTCACAGCACTGTTTAGTATTGCCCTTAAAAAAGCTTTAACAATGTTTCATTGACAAATACAAGCAAAAGAAAATTGACTCAGTTGATGGAGGGCCGCTGAGGAAGTTTTTAATTTTTTTGTTTAGGTTTTTTGTTTGTTTGTTTTTGTTTTGTTTTTTGTTGTTGTTTTGTTTTTTGTACAGAGAAGGATGCAGTATGGGTCCTAGAGAAGATTCCAGAAGGCTTCTTCTCATAGATTGTAGTCTTCAGAAAAGTCTCTAGGTAATTGCCACCTGCCAAATTCTGGGACACTAGTAGCATCTCTAAAGCTGTGTGTTTGTAAGGCAGGGTTCTTTTCATTGGGATTTTGGTTTTTTGAAACAGGAACTCACTCTGTCTCACAGGCTGGCCTGAAACTCAAAGCAGTCCTCATACCTTAGCTACCCAAGTGCTGGGATTGTAGTCATGAGCCCCACGTTCATGTGTGTGTTTGCATTTTTTTTTGTGTGTGTGTGTGTGTGTGGTGTATATGCACATTCATGTGTGTATATTTAAGTGTCAGAGGTTGACCATTGCACATCTTACATGGTTGCTCTCTACATTGTACACGGAGGCAGGATCTCTTGCCAAATCTTGAGCTAGCTGATTGGGGTGGTCTAGCTAGCCAGCTTTCTCCACGGATTGCCTGTATTTGCCTTTTGAGGGCTGGAATTACAGGCAGGCCTCCAGGCCCACTAAACATTTACCTGAGTGCTGGGGGTCCAAATTCCAAACCCCACACTTATGTAGTAGTGCTTTGCCCACTGAGCTGCCTCCACGGGCCCTCACTTGTGTTTGGATCCAGATTTTCAATGAGCAGTCTATAAGTTTGTTGTAAGCTGTCTTGTCAGTCAGCCTTGCATCATATAACAAATACCAGGACCAATGACTATAAAGAGGGGTCTGGGGCTCACATTTTCAGAGGTCTCAGTCCATGGCCAGCTGGCCTTGTTGCTTTGAGGGAGGTCTGCAAATCATGGTGATAGCACCTGATAAAGCAAAACTACCCACTCTATAGTAGTCAAAGAGAGACACTCCCTTTCCAGGGCATCTCTCCAAGGACCTAAAGGCCTCCTGCCTCCCACTAGCATCAGTCTGGGGACCTTTAGCAGCTGGCCTCTGGGGACATCTAGAGCCAAAGGGCTGTGAAATCCATTGAGTCTGGGGCTCTGGCTTTATTCTCAGCCACCAGATGAATCCTTGGGACTAGATGGTTACAAGTTCTGTCTTCTGATGTCAGGGGCTGCAGCAAGTGCTGCTAGACAGAAACCATTTTTTAAATTTTGTTTTTAATTATTTATTTTTATGTGTGTGTTTGCCTGCATGTATGTACAGTGCCTTGGATGCCAGAAGAGGGCATCAGATCCTTTGGAACTGGAGTTATAGATGGTTATGTGTGGCTCTGTGGGTGCTGGGAATTGAGCCCTTGTCCTCTGTAAGTGCAGCCAGTGCTCTTAACCACTGAGCCATCACTTCAGCTCTGACAGAGTCCATTTGTAATGCAGAGATGTGATTGTGTTTATTGACACAGAGAAATTTGAACTGTTTTTTTCTAAATAAATCGCTCACCCTTTACCTTACTGCTCCAACCTTTGGGTTTGTGTTTAATGAGCTCTCATCCCTCCCAGATTATATAAATTTTCAGAGAACTGCACTCTGAATGTTTTCATGGGCTCATGTTGCATTGAATCTTTAATCCATCTGAACAAGAAACAAGAATCTGACTTTATTTCATTTCCGGGGCTGTCCATTTGTTCAACTTTTCCCCCTTTGTTGCTGGGTCTGGAACCCAGGACTTCACTGGCTCTGGGCAAGCACCCAGCCACCTCTGCACCCCCAGCCCTAGCCCAAGTGGTTTATTGGAAAAAAGCCTAGAATTCCTTAACAGACTTGAAAGGTCATCTTTTCACGAGTTAATGTTTGTGCTTCAGGCTGACACACATTTCCTAGTCTGTTCTTGTATCCATATCCGGAATTCAGTGTTCAAAAGATTTTAGCTTTAATGTCTGATAAGGTAATGCAAGATTAGTTTCCTTGTCGAATACTTCTTGCTGGAAAATGGGCATCTTTTCCTGTAATGTGTCTCTCTACCCTAGACCCTGTTTCTCTATGCTAAGTGACCCTGGATTTTCTCAGGTAAGAGTGGTATGTGTTTCTTTGCCTAGCTTACTCCCAGGAACTTCTCATCCCTTGCTGAATCGTGAATGGGATCTTTTTTGCCCCAGTATATTTTGTTACAACTATTTTGGGGTATTTGGCAAGCCACAGGGTTTGTGTGTTTATTTTGTAACTGGCCACCTCACTGAATCCACTCTTCAGCTGGAAGGTTTCCTTTCCCTGTGGCTTTCCTTGAATGTCTTATTTCTGTGTCCTTTTGTGGCAGTAGCTTTTTGTGGAGATGCTGGGGGTGGCAGGGGGAGGCTGCCTGACCCTCTCCACTCCTAGTCCTCATGCCACAGCCCAGGAAAGAGATACTTCATCCTCTGTGAGCATTCAGGGATCCATCTCCAAGCAAAATATTTTTTTGTGAAGGAGCTTGCTTTACGTCAGCTGGTATTTTGGTCAGGAGTTACAGAGTGTACTTCATAGCGAGTTGAAAACACACAGCGTTTAAAACCAAGCCTTTCCAGTGAGCCCAGCCCCAAGAGTGTTGCTTTTCTCACACCTTGGACACGTAGGAAAATGTGTGCTCAGGGAGATGGCTGGGTGCCCGTCTGGGAAAAATGCCAAGCTGGGTGAATGCTACAGGCAGGGGCTCGGCTTGTTCTTGTTTGCTGGACTTTGAATAGCTGCTAAAAGTCTCTCTGGAGCCTGTGGGCACCACAGGCCTATAGAGCCCAAGTCATGGCAGCTGCCAGCCTTTCCACAGGGGACGACAGCACTCCAGGATTCAGGGAGCTGTATGTATCTACCCATTGCGTGCTTCAGCAACATGCTGTGTATGTGGTATCTCATTTATAATCCACGTAGCCCTGTGCCAAAGGTGTGGCTTTGAGAATTGCAGTGCCGTGTGTTCAAAGTGGTTTCATCAAGCTTCAGGGACAGAACTTGCATTCAGATTCAGAATAGACTCACAGATCTCAGGGGCCCTTCACTTCCTTAGTTGAGTATAGGTGAGGACCTGTATGAGATGATTTTCATTTCTATTATGTTGCTTGTTTGTTTTGTTTGAGCCATGGTCTCACTTTGTAACTCCAGGTGTCCTGGAACTATGTAAACCAGCGTGGCTTCTCAGACACCAGGCTAGCCTCCCATAGACCCTTCAGCTTGTCTGAGTGCTAGGATTAAATGAGTGGGTGAAATATTTTTAAATGTGAGTTACGCTTGTCACTACTCAGTGTATTTAATTTTCAGTGGGTCTGTGGTATGCATTTAGAGTAGGGATGATGGGAATACTAATATGCTAAACTCCAAGGTCATCAACATCCTGTTCCTAAGTTAGCACAGGTACATGTTGTTTTGAATCATTTTATGTGGGATGTCTTTAGGAAAACACACATTGTCTGTAGGCAATTTGATTTTATCAGTTTGGTTGAAGTTTCTGATTTCCAGCCAACAAGAAATTCAAACTGGATCCAGGATGAGTAGCCTCCTTCCCTCCTGCCCATGTGCCCTTAAATTTTTGTCTTCTCTTCTGCCCTGGTACCTGGCATGGAGAAAGGATGACCACCTGAACTTCATCTCCCAGAGTCTACATTTGTTCATAGGAGTGGCAAAAGTCCTGCTCTGCTTGTTTCTGTCACCTATACAGAGGCAGCCCTGGCTAACCTGACTGTCCTGGTTTCCTTGGGTCTACTACAGCCTGACTTTTGTCCCAGCCACTGCTTTGGGACTACCTTGGAGACAGGGAACCTAGGTTTGCCTTCTAGAGTCCCCAAGTCTCAGACTGTTCACCTAGTCCTCAGGAGAGGGTAACTCCAGGTGCCCCCAGGGCATGCTCAGGAGGTGGTCAGTGCCAGGCTGCTCTGTATGCAGCTTGCATGCTCCTTGAACTTCAGCCACTGGGGCCTGTGCCAGGGTGAAAAGAACACACAGCCTGGAGCCGTAAGAAGCCCTTCTTTCTTATTCCCCCTTAATAACTAACTCAGGCTTTGTCCCCCTCCCTTTTGGGGAATGTTATGAATGGAATGTACAAATTCCAGCCTGTGAGCTTCAGGCCAGGAATGCAGGCCCTGGCGACCTCCCCACCCAGAGCTGCCCTTCAGCCCTTCAGCCCTTCAGCCTAGGATTGGAGAGCCAGTTGCTGCTCTCCTGGTCTGTAACAGACACTTGAGGGACTGACCGTGGGAGATTCAGGGGGCCAGCGCCTAGCAGAGGGGTGAGCTGGGCCAGGAGCCCACATAGCATCAGGACGTGTCTGGGCCATAGATCATTTAAAGGGGTGCCCCCAGCAGAGAAGACAAGGGAACATAGAACCTCACATCCATGTCTAAGAACACTGCAGATGATAAACACAGACACCATGCTCTTCACAAACATTTGCGCATGCCAGGGTGTGTACACAGAGCTATGTACTCACTCACCAGACAAACACATCATACATCTTCTGGTGGGACAGCGGGGTTCACACCTAGTACAGGCTGTGTAACCACATCACAGATGGGACAGCGGGGCTCACACCTAATACAGGCTGTGTACCCACATCACAGATGGGACAGCGGGGCTCACACCTAGTACAGGCTGTGTACCCACATCACAGGACGGGACAGCGGGGTTCACACCTAGAACAGGCTGTGTAACCACATCACAGGACGGGACAGCGGGGTTCACACCTAGTACAGGCTGTGTACCCACATCACAGGGGTGTACATATCCACAGCACAGTGGCACCTACAGGAATGCAGTGTAGGAAATCCTCTCAAACATAACTTTCATCTCCTTAGAGGACTACTGGTGGGTCCACAGAGGATCTGATGTCCTTGGCCCTCCCTGGGAAGATTGATGCCGATTCCTCTCTCTGGCACAGTACTGGACACCCAGTCTGACCTCTCAGCTCTGAGTTTTTTACTGAGGGCATGGGCTAGGAGAGCTGCTCAGAGAAAGCTAATGGTGTGGCCATCTGTTCCTTCCTCAGGTCCTTAGTCTGTGTGTCTGTTTGCTTCATAGACTAGAAGTCATAGCCTGGAGTAACGGAGAGACAACAGAGACCCTGGATCTGACCAGCAGGGCTGGCCTTCTCCACTCCGGCTCCTGGCTAAGCATGGCTGCTGGCCAGCCCCAGTGTCCATGCCAATTCAGCATCTCTATGGCATGCTCCCTGCGGACATTGTGTTCTCCCACAGGATATGGGATAAACATAGGCCTCCTGGCCCCATGAGAGTCAGGGAGTCCTGCCAGACCTTTCATTCACTCACCCATTCATTCATTCATTCGTTCATTCATTCATTCGTTCATTCATTCCTCTAGGAATTCCTTGCTGAGTGTCGCTGCTAGGCCAGATGCTGTGGGTACAGCAGTCAGTCAAGACCCCTTACTTCTTGTCCTCCACTGGCATCCAACTCACAGATACACTTTATTCTGGCATCTCAGTGATTTTAAAACTTTTTATTTCATACAAAAATCATAATTTCCATCTTTTTATTTCCTGCCTGTGCTGGGGCTTGAACCGTGGGCTTTCTGTGCACTGTGCTTACCTTCTTTCACTGCACGGTGTCGCCAACCCCGCCTCTCCTTTCTTTCTTTTGAAAATGAGCTGGTATCTGAGTTTATACCTTCTCACTTCTCAGAGGTTCACATGGCTGAGGACTCCTTCCCACAAGCTCTCCCACTGGTCTCTGTCCTACCCCTCCCTAGCCTCTTCAGGATAGTTCAGCCTTTCATGTGGGACCTTAGAAGCCCTTGCTGGAAGGAGCCCACCCATGGCCTCTAGGAGCCTCCCTTACCCACACAACTCTTCCCTTGACACAGAATGGAATTCTGGGAAATTCCTTGAAATAGAATGGGAGAAAAGCTGATTGAGAGGAAAGGTAGAAACCTCCTGGGTTCCTCATAAATGAATACAGATGAATTATCGAGAGCTGAGCCTGAGGTACCCAGAGAAGCCACTTAGTCTCTGTGCCCCTGGAGAGAGACCTGTTGCCAACAGCCCAGCAGGCTTCTGAGTTAAAATGGAAGAAGGCTCACAACCTCACAGCCCTCAGAGCATGGACTCCCTACCCGCCTCACTGTTTAGACACCATCCTGAGGACACTGATGGCCTCCATTTAACAGTGAACTGTCATCTTTGTCTCTTCTATTGGGCACCCAGTTGCTGGCTTAGGTCCTGCCCCCTGTTGAGCCCAGGCACACTTCCTTCAGCCCTCAATTCATTTTTCTTGGGTCTCCCGGATTATGCCTTGTGATTTGTCTATATACATCTGTGTGTGTGTGTGTGTCTGTTTTCAGAAACAAGGTGAAAGATCATAGCATGTTAGGGCAAGTTCAGAGTGGAGAGCCAAAATGTGTTCTAAGAGCGGTGGGCACAGGTAAGCTGAGGCCCAGGATTTGGGAGGAGGAGCTCCCAGGAATTGTGAGAGAGGACCCAGCACATCCTCCGAAGAGCATTGTGACCCAGGCCTCATGGAATCTGTGAGACTGTAGCCAACACCCCACCCTTCCTAGCCTTCTCCTTTTTGCTCCTGAAGCCTGCCCATGTATGGCCTGATCTTACAAAATTCACACCTAACTAGTACCTTAGTAGCACAGCGTCAGATACAGTCAGGCCTGTGTGTATCCACGGGCTCAACCAACCAGAAACTGAAAATACTTAGGAGAAACTGCAACTGATTTTAAAGCCATCATTATCCTGTAACTAATCTAGCAGAACAAGTGTTTGTACAGCATACACATTACCCAGAGAGGACATAAAGTATATAGGAAAATGTACAAACCCTGAGCAAACATCATGTTATACACAGTATCATCCCCTGCACATACAGAAGCATGTCAGTTTAAAGTGTTATGACCTTACTTCCCCCTACACTGTAGGTGTGTGTGTGTGGTGGTGGTGATGGGTTATTCACGCATGCCTTGATGCAGGTGCAGGGGTCAGAAGTCAGAAGTTGGTCTCTCCCCCCTTTATGTTGGTCTGAGGGATTGAACTCAGGTCATCAGTCTTGGTGTCAAGCACCTTGACTAGCAGAGCCATCTTGCCAGCCCTAATGCCTCTGCTTTTGAGATGCATTGGCCCTTCTCTCCTTGGGAGGCAGTTCTGACCTAGGAAGAACTCCAGGCTCCTCTAGCACCACCTTCTCCTCTGCCCAGCACTCAGGGACAAGAGATACACTTGAAGGTGACAGGACCCTGTAACAGAACCCCAGTTCTCTAGCCCCATTCAGTCTAAGCCTCTCCTCCATGACAGAAGACCAATACTGGGTCTACCTTCTGCAACCTCATGCCCTAGGGAATGACAGGGCCCCCTAAGAAGGAGTAGCTTGCTGTGAGGTGACATGTCCCTTTATAAGCTTGTGAGATGGACCTGTTGCTATAGAGCCTCCTCTCTCCTTTCCAAAGTTACTGGGTAGATGATGTGAGCCTAGAGTCAGGGAGATGCCGTCTGGGTTTATTCCCATACTCCTTGGCCCTGCAAGGTCCTCAGTGAATCAGGACTCGAGCCAGCTCATTCAAGATAAGGAGAGGAAGGGAGAAACCTGCATCACAGGTCCTCTTGGGACCCAGGTGTGCTGGAAACAATGACTCCTGGGTGGTGGAGCTTTTCCAGAACTGACCAGTCTGAGAAGGTGATTGACAAGGACCTTTTCAGGAGGGGCAAGTTCTCCAACCAAGTGTTCCGTGATTTCAGTGTGTGGAGACTGAAAGCTCGGCCCTGCAAGATGGAGGGCTCAGTCTTGACTATGGGAGGAGACAGGTGGGGGGAATCGTAAACTCCTGGTGGGGAGCTGGGGAAAAGTCCTGCTGTAATGAGGTCTTTTCAGGGATCTCAGCCTAAGGAGGATAAACCAGTTGTTTCCCCTTCAAACCATCTGCTAAGCTGCTGCTATTTACTGGCACTTGACACCACTCAGGTTAGGTTTTGCTTGGGGTTTGGTAAAACTTTGACTTCTTCCAGATCAGGCCTGTGTGTGGTACAAGACTAAACCCAGGCCTAGTGTGCTCAGCTGACGCCGGGCACTGTCACTCTGGCCACAATTTGCGTGAAATCCTGCCACTTACATGCTTTGTGACTTAGGATACATTCCCCACCCTTTCGGAGCCTCGGTTTCCCCCTCTGTAAAGTTGAGAGCATGTTAGTCACTTGTGTCTGCTCTATGGTTTAGAATGTCCCCACAGGCTCATTTATAAAGTCTTAGTCCCCACGTACGGTGTTTCTGGAGTTGGGGCCTAGTGGAAGGATGTTCCATCAGTGAGAGTGTCATGGTGGGGCCCACTGTGATGGGAGTACAGGTGCCATCACGGAGGGACGAAGTGCTGTGCCACCTTAACACAGGCCTGGAACACTGCAGTGGTGGAACCTCACATTGAAACCTCCAAAACCCCAGAGCTAGAATAAACCTCTCTCATTTTAAAGCCCAAACAAGGTTCCCTTTACAACCTAAACAAGTCTCCCTTGCAGCCCAAACAAGCCCCTCCCTCTGTACTTTTTGTCATGTATGTGGTCACAGCAATGAAAAGGGTAACAGAAAAGATACTTTACGGGCTATTAAATCAGATTAACAGAAATTTGGTGGCTTAAAGCATTACAAACTTAACTGTTATACTGCTCTGGGCTTGGACGTGTTCAGCAGCAGAAACCAAATATCAGCAAGGCTGATATCTCCTGGCTTCTCTCTCCCAGCTTCTTGGAGCATGGCCCCTCCCTCCATCTTCAAAGCCAGCTGTGGCCAGTTAAACCTCACCCCAGAACATTCCTACTGACTGGCCTAGGTCTCTGTGTCATACATAGCTAGGGCCCTGGTGAAAACCTTGGACCTACCCAAGTAAACCAGGACAAATGCTAAGGTTCCCTGACTAGCAACTATGGCTGTACCTTGGGCTTCCTTTGTCATGTAGCAAACCTATTCACTGGGTTGGGTTAGAACACTGCCTTCTGTCCTCCATAGGAGTGAAAAGTGTTTTTCATGAAAAAGAGCATAGCCACTATTCAGAGAGGATGGGCTGAGGGGGGTGACCCTCACAGTAAAAGTATGGAACGTACCCATCAGCCCAGGGTCAGAGGTCAGCTGAGAATGCCTGACATTGGTGGGACTTACGTGTGTGCTAGGGAAGCCATACCCTTGTTGAAGACAAGGGTAGTGAGTTCAGATCTGCCGTTTTGAGATGGGAAAGTTAATTAGGGCAATAAATCACATTAAAATTGTGTGTGCACTTTTATGGCTTCAAATTCATCCTCGTTGTGTACAGTTACCAAAGTGCTGAGCTTTCTGAAGATTTATTTTAAAAAATTTTATGGATATGAGTGTTTTGCCTGCATGTATGTACATACACATGGGTGCCCACAAAGGCCAGAAAAGGGCATCGGATCTCCCTGGATCTGGAGTTACAGACCACTGGATGTGTGCTGGGAATTGAACTTAGGTCCTCTGGAAGCGCGGCCAGTGCTTTTAACTGCTGACACATCTCTCCAACCCTCAAGCGTTGAGTTCTTAAATAAAAGCTGTTTGTAATTATATCATCTTCATTCCCTATGTCCCGTGTTTCTCTTCTAAAGTAGGTCCGAGTGGGCCTCAGTGTCAGCTGTCAAGATACTTCTGCTCAGCCCTGAGTCCAAGTTAAACTTGGCTCTCTGGAAGGGCAGTAAAAGGCCTGGGAACCCCTGTTCTAAAAGGGTCTGGTCAAAGCTTTCCCAAGACTGGTGGTCTAGTTTGAACAGACAGAAGGGAGAGATGAGGAGGAGGAGGCAGAAACGGCCACCTGCACGAGAGGATAGTCTCAGGCTTTGCTCCCTGCAGGCAGGTCAGCACCCTTCGCACCACTCACAACCCTGCCAGAAGACAGGTCCTTGAGAGGTAACAGAAAGCTCTGTGATGTGCTGAGTGTGCACTGGGCAGGCCTCTGTGATGGTGCAATCCATTCTCCATTGTGCAACAGAGATGAAGGGTCCCAGAGAGGTGCAGGGCTTTGCCTCACTTGCACATTGAGCTGTGTCAAAATCAAACACCCCAGAGAGGAGAATTTGGGGTTCTGAGAGAAAGGAAAATGAAAAGCTGTTTTCGTTTTGTTTTTAGCGAGGCAGTGCACGTCCTAGAGCCTGCGGAGACTGGGGATCAGGAGAAGGGAGAGAGGGGAGGGTTAGAAGGAGAAGAAAGGGGCAGATAGAAAAAGCAAGAGGAGGAGGGGAATGATGAGCCTGGGAAAGGAGGAAGAGGAGAGGAGCGAGGAACGGCAGAAGGGGGAGGTCCCTGGCTGAGTGCTCTCCTAGCTGACAGCCTGTGGCAATGGTGGAAACTCTCAGCCTGAATCTCCAGCTCTCACCCTGCGGCTGACTTTGCTGGGTAAAAATAGGTGTGGCTCATGGGACAAGGTCTTGAAGTCCCCAATAGAGCTAAATAAATAGTGACCTGATCCAACCATGGAGGAAAACCAAACCGTGTTGACTTTGCAGGCCTGCTGCTCTGGGTGTGGCCTGCCGCTTAGGCTTCTTCTGTGGGGCTTTTGACCAGCCTGGCCTTGGCTCTCCTAGGCTCTCAGGCTGGAACCCTGGGGCACTGCCATCTGCCCTGCAGGGTTCCAATAACACACAGCCTCTGCAGCACTATGCTGCCCCCCGCTGGTCAGTTCTGCGTCATCCCTGGACATCTCCAGTGCATGGTGACCAGGAGGTCTGAAACACTCTATTTCTAGAGAGCCCCAGGATGGCTCCTTCTCTAAGCAGATGGTACACTTCACATGTATAACCAAAGGTCTGTACAGTTAGGGTGGACCTAGAAAGCCCTCATTCCAAGTGGCAACATAGATGCCATAATGTCACAATGCAATGTGTTATTCCCGTGCTTGCGTGAACATGTCTATTGCACTGCCAGGCATGTGAAAGCAGAGACTCAGTTACACAAACTACAGAAGATTTGGTGATGACAAGCGGCTGCTCTGCTAGATATGTCTTTTCTTGATTGTTTTTTATTTTATGCATATCGTCTTTGACTGCTTGTATGCTATGTACCATGTGTATGCAGTGCCCTCAGAGGCCAGAAGAGGGTGTTGGATCCCTTGAAATTAGATTTATAGGCATCTGTGAGCCACCATGTGGGTGCTGGAATCAAACCTGGTCCTCTGCAAAAGCAACCAGTGCTCTTAAGCCACGCAGCTTTTATTGTTCTCTTATTTTTTTAAGTCTGCTGTCAAGGAGTCCACAATAGCCAGTCGGCACGCTCCCATTTGCTACATCTCAGTAGTCCTAAGAGGCCGTGTCCAGTGAGTGGCCTGTGGCATGCAGGTGCATGAAGGTGATTTCATGTGGCTGTCTGCAAGACAGAATCATCCTTAGAACCTGTCCCTGTCCTCATGTAGGGTGTGTCTTTACTTCCCTGGCCTCTGAGTAAGGTAGGGAAGGAGGCATCTTTGAGTCTCGTGATGAAAGTCTGTTCCTCAGCAGCCTGGTTTTGTCTGCTTCTCCACAAAAAGTACGTGAGTAGAAGAGATTTAATTGTGGACCACCAGTCTGCACAGTTCCTCCTGGGCCTTCATTCAGAGAGTGGAGCTCTTGGGCAAGGATGGCTTTATGTTCCTTCCCCCAACTGTGGCTTAGTCTTCACTACTGAGATTAAGAACAAAACAAAGATAACCTGGTGATGTCATTTTTCCTCCTGCTGGGTGGAGGTGGAGGCCAGCTCCAGACCTTTGGATACCTTCTGATGCCAAATGAACACACGTTTATAAGTTTCTCTGGCTATAGAAGTAATATTGCCATATGAGGCTTCCCTCACTTGCTCCAGAAGTCAAGAAAAGTTGTTCTGTTTGCTGAGACAGGGTCTCTCTGTGTAACCTTAGCTGGCCTTGAATTCACAGAAATCTGCCTCCCTCTGCCTCTTGAGTACTGAGAATAAAGGGTCATTCCACCCCGGCAGGCCTATGAAAAGTTTTAAAAGGATGTATGTCATTTATCACTTATGAGACTCCAACATGGAAAGGTTGGGGAAAGACTGGAATTGTTAGGGTTTTAACAAGGAAATGAGCCACTGTGAACTGAAGACTCTACCAGGACAGCTCTGAAGGAAAGTCAGGAGCATCCACTGGTCTTCAAGCGTGGCCTCTGCCTCTGAGCAGTTGTGCTTCTTCGGGTCTGCCTGACAGTGTATGCATCTCTGAGGGTGAGTTTTCCACTGCCAAGTGCTCTTAGTAGAGCAGAAAACAGAAAGTGAGCAGGGCTTCTTTCCAGAGAGAGGGGAAGAGGCTTGTGGTGCAGATGGGGACAGAGGAGTCACACCCACAGAGCCTTCTCCTATCTGCAGTGTGACTTTGCTGCCCTGCTAGTCACAGGCTGGGATTTATTTCTCTGTTGTTTGAAGTCAGGCCAGTCTGTAACACAGAAAGTGCCAGCATGGCCTTGTGCAAGCCCCAAGGCTTTAGCCTCAAGGGTCCTTGTGGCTTTGGTCTTCATCAGCCCTCTGGGAGCCTTGGAACCACCCTGCAGTGCAGAGAGCAGGCCAGCTTCCTTGGATGGATTTGGGCCATTTTTGCCTCTTAGTCATGGTGAAAAAGTCTGCTAGGAACTCACTTCTCCCTCCCCTCCTCCCCTCTCCAGCTCTGTTTTCTTCCTAAAGTTGTTTCATGAGATATTTTATCACAGCAGGAAGTTGCTAACATGCCTCCTTGGTTAGATATCCTCTCTATATTTCATTGATTTGTGAGATTTTCATTGCTGGTATTTAAAAATACAATGTCATTTGACATGTCAGTCTTGCATATCCGGAAACTCTGGTGAGCTCCTTAGCTTTTATGAATTTGGGGGATTTCCACAAACAGAGTCTTGTAACCTGGGGATGCACTTATTGCCATTGCCTCCTCCTCCTCCCTCTCTTCCTCCTTCTCTTCCTCCTCCCTCTCCTTCCTCTCCTCCCCCTCTCCTTCCTCTCCTCCTCCCTTTCCTCTTCCCTCTCCTTCTCCTCCTTTTGAGGCAGAGTCTCTCTGTGTAGACCAGGCTGATCTCCAACTCACAGAGATCCCCCTGCCTCTGCCTCCTGTACTGGAATTAAAGATGCATGCCACTGTTCCCAGAAAGTTTTTGCCTCTTTCTTCTGCTGTATTAGTTCTGTCTTTGCTTTTTATTTCTTCTTCTTGCGTACTTTCTCTGGCTAGAACTTCTAGTATAATGTTCCATTGTTCCCTGACCTGTTCCTGATCTTAGGAGGGCCACTGCCAGTTCCTCGTCTTTGTGTGTGACGTGAGTGTGGGGCACATACATATATGTGTATAGGGGGGTTCTATTTGGAAAAACAGACAGATCAAAAGGTGGGACATTTTATAAGAAAACCGATCTATACTCAAGTCAGCACCCCTCCCCTTTCTTAAAGACAGAGGGCACTATTCTAGACCAACAGACTAAGAAGGTGTGGTAGTCAAGTGAAGAGCTTGAACATAGACTGGCTTTTTACCAACTTTGAGGTAAAAGGATGGCCTTTTCTTTTCTTTTTTTAACAGTAACCAGAGCAGCTTGAAAATACGGGTGGGTGATTAGAGGTGTGGGAACATGCCTGATGGGTTGCTGTGATAACGTTTCTGAGGGATTGCTGACAGCTGGAATGATGGCGGCATATATCACGGTGCTCTGTCAGGAGATAGACTGAATGTGTGTGTGTGTGTGTGTGTGTGTGGCTTCGCCTGCAGATCACACAGCCCAGAGGATCCGCAGGAAACAGTTACAACCACAATTAACAACTGCTGTGAGGAGATGGAGCCATGCAATAATACATGGGGGTCAGAAATGAGAGTCTCAGCTTGTCATGAGTGTGCTACGTCAGGGATAGATGGACACCGTAGTGCTTGAATGGGACTGTCCCCCATAGGCTCTGACATTTGAATGCATCCCTGTTTGGTGGCACTGTGTGAGCAGATTTGAGTGGTGCAGCCTTGTTGGAGGACTGTGAGGCTGTTCTTGGTTGTCAAGGTGACTACATCCGAAATTAACTAAAACCCAAAGGGCTGGAAACATCTGTGAGGGATTTTTCTTAATTGAACCTCTTGAACTGAGAAGATACAGCTTTAATCCAGGTCTCCTGAGGTGGGAAGATCCTTTAATCTGAGCCACACCTCCTTCTGTCAGCCTATATAAAGGACATGGAAGAAGGGAGCATTTATTCTTTGCCTGCTTGCTTGTCTGGTAGGTTCATTCTTTCACTGGTGTTTGAGCCTACTTCTTCAGGATTCTTGTGTATACTGAAGACCAGCTGAAACATCCAGCCTCGTGGACTGAACAACTACTGGATTCTTGAACCTTCCATTGACAGACATCCATTGATGGACTAGCTGGACCGCAGCCTGTAAGCCACCCACACACCCACCATCAGACTGCCTGGTACGAGTATCACAGGGTCAATCAGGTGATGGGTTCTCCACTAGGTCTCCAGGGCTTCTGCCCAGCACAAGCCCCACACTTGATGTGGCCACTTGACTGTTACTGCCATCCATCCGGACTTGCATTGATATTTGGGTCCTGAGCAGCTCTGGGCCAACCTTATCTGGTCACCTATTGAAATGGATGCTCTTTGAATCCTGTAACTGCTCTAGCCCTCTCATTGCCGTTTTGTGAGTATTTATTGTGTGAAATGGAATGTGTGCCCTAAGAGTGGAGATTGTCAGCTGCCACAATATGAAGAGACATCAGGAGTCCTTGTTGCATTACAGCAAATGAAAGTAATACAGATTATAAGTTGTTTGATAGGTTCTGGCATGGTAAGAACACACATGGTGGAAATATACAAACGTATCTGTATTAATTACTGTGATGCTGTGATAAAGTGCCATGATCGAGGTAAGTTATAGCAGGAAGGGTTTATTTGGTTTATGGTTCCAGAAGGATAAGAATCCATCACAGTAGGGATGTTCAGCAGCAGGCAGCAAACATGGCAGCTGGAGCAGGCCGCTGAGAGCTCTCATCTTCAACCTCGATCATGAGGCAGAGATGTCAAACTGGAAGTGGCAAAAGGCTTTTAGTCTCAAAACCCAATCCCAGGGACACAGCTGCCTGTATTACTCAGGGTTCTGTAGAAGAGCAGAACTTATAGAATGAATATATTACACTATAATATATTGTAAATTATAACAATATAATAACTTTAAAATTTGTGTCAATATATCAAAATCCATGCCAATGCAAAATATCTGAGATATAATATATATATATATATATATATATATATATATATATGTTTGTTTTTCGAGACAGGGTTTCTCTGTGTAGCTTTGGAGCCTATCCTGGCACTTGCTCTGGAGACCAGGCTAGCCTCGAACTCACAGAGATCTGCCTGCCTCTGCCTCCCGAGTGCTGGGATTAAAGGCGTGCACCACCAACGCCCGGCAATAATTATCTTTTTATCCTATCTTCTTATGTTCCCCTAAATGATAACAAACATCCATAATCTATCAAATAACCAAGAGCCACGCATACCATTTCTAGACTGCTTCCTGTTGTCTCTGTGTGAAGGTGTCTTTAGGGATCCCAGAGAAAATTGAGATAATGGCCAAGTTCTGGGAAGGCCATCCGTAAAACCTTTGTTGACATATATCACCCGACAAGATTCAGTAGGTCTCCCCTTACCAAACCTAATCTATAACAATCCTGAAGGAAATCCACAGCCTCTTGTCTCCTGTAGTAACAAAAGCAAAACCTCTTCTCCAAAGCAATGTATTTTTAAAGTTCCATTTTAAAGTTAAAGCATTCTTAAAATATCTAGGCTGATTTATTTCATCAGTCCCTCTTTCAATCCCATGTCTCTTAGCAGCTGTTGTTTGCTTACCAGCAATGAAAATATTCAAGGTCAATACAGCAACATACAGGATCCAGACTCCCTGTGTATTTCCCATCTCTATGCAGCTTATTCTTTTTTTTTATTACTTTACTTCTCTCTTTAAAGACTTTATTATTTTAAAATTATTCATTTTTTCCTATTATGTCTATAGCCTTTTTCTTAAGCCTACACACATTGTAAAACAAGCTAGAAACTGTTTTTTTTTTCCCATGTGGATCTGTCTTTAATGCATATCTCTAGTCTTTTTTGTTCACATGGGGAAAAAAACTGCTAAGTGGTACTGCTAGGACCTCTGCACTGCTTTGGCAGCTGGCTCTGCCTGCTTCTCAGGTCATTAAAGCCAAGCCTATAACTTGTGGCCTGTTTGGAGGTACATTTGACTGAGGACTGCGTTCAACTCCCCAGCTCTAGAATGACAGTGGAAGGCATTTTTACTCTTATGTTTTTGTTTCTATTTAACATGTAAAAAAAAAAAAAAAGGCTGTTTAAGTGTTCTGTTGTACAGCAGAGATTCTTTTTTTTAAGTATTTTTTTAAATTTATTTATTAGTTCAAATTAGGGAACAAGCTTGTTTCACATGTAAGTCCCTTCTCCCTCTCCCTTCCCTCACCCCCATCCCTCCTCCCCACCCCCAACCTACCCCCCACCCCATCCACCCACCACTCCCCAAGCAGTGTAGGGCCCTCAACAGGGCCTCTGCAGTGTCCTCCAAATCTTCCTGTGCTGGGCCTGGGCCCTTCCCCATGTGTCCAGGGCCAGAGTGTATCCCTTCACATGGGATGGGCTCTCAAAGTCCCTTCTTACACCAGGGAAAAATACTAATCCACTACCAGAGACTCCCTGGAGTGCAGAGGCCTCCTTATTGACATCCATGTTCAGGGGTCTGGATCAGTCTTGTACTGGCCTCCGTATATCAGAGATTCTTAAAGGAGCTCTCTCTCTCTCTCTCTCTCTCTCTCTCTCTCTCTCTCTCTCTCTCTCTCTCTCCTTTCTCAAGCCCTACATGGAAATTCAGGCCTGCATTGGAAAGCCAAAATGTAGTTGGTGGGTTGTTTTTTTTAACTCTTTACTCTTGGGGGGGGGGACCACCCAGCTCCCAAATAAATTACATGGAAACTTATTCTTTCTTATGCCCTTAGCCTGGCTTATTTCTAGTCAGCTTTTCTTAAATTATCTGTCTACCTTTGACCTCTGGACTTTTACCTTTCTCTATTTCTGTATGTCTTTTCTTTCCCTTTTATTCTGTATCTGGCTGGCCCCCAACATTCTCCTCTCCTCCTTTTCTTACTTCCCCATCTTCTCTTTTTCTCCTTCTATTTATTCTCGGCCTCACAGCCCCACCTATCCTTTCTCCTACACAGCTATTGGCTGTTCAGCTCTTTACTAGACCAATCAGGTGTTTTTGACAGGCAAAGTAACACAGCTTCATAGAGTTAAACAAATGCAGTATAAAAGAATGCAACAAATCTTAGCATCATTAAACAAATGCTCCACAGCATAAATGAATGTAACACATCTTCAACTAATATTCCACAACAAGCCATAAAGGGTTTAAATTCCAAAATCTCTAAGGAAGTTTCTAACTGTTTCTGTCCAGTAAGTTGTTCTGCTGGAGACAGGAGGTGGGTCTCGCTGTGTTCTCTGATGGGTGATGGTTCACCTGGAGCTGTTCAGATGGTAGGGCTGGAAGAAAATGCAGTCAGACAACATGACTGGGAAAATGTGACCAGAAAACCTCTTTCTAGATCGAGTTCTCAAGATACATTAAATATAAACTTAATCTCTACTTTAAAGTTACATGTGGATTTTTAATTTTTTAATTTTATGTGTATGAATGTTTTACCTGCATGTATGTATGTGTGTCACATGTGTGCGGTGACTGTAGAGGACAGAAGAGGGCATCAAATTTCCTGGGACTAGAGTTAAAGATGGTTGTGTGGGCCCTGAAGATGCTGAAATCAAACCCTTGTCCTCCAGAAAAGCAGCCAGTTCTCTTAGTTGCTCATCCACCTCTCCAGACCATGTAAATGGTATAAGAGTTTTCAGAAGTTGAGTTTTCTTTCACCTGGTTGCATTTAAAAAAAAAGAAAACAAGGAGTGAGGCCTCCTCTACCATAGCCTGGCACATCTGAGCTTTGTTCTGGGCTCGTTGCAGTGGTGAATGAGGAGGGACTGGGGCGGGTGTGACACATCCCTCATCCTGAAGTCAGGAACCAGGATGTGTGTAACTGTCACCAAAACCCTCCTTAGCCACCTCTGTCCTCTAGGCTCCTGCCCGGAAGACTGGTGACATGGAAACCGACTTGCCTTACACAGCGTTTCACGAATGAATCACTGGGAGCTCGTTACATTCCACAGAGTCCACGATCTTGATTGTGTTTTTTTGTGAGATAGAATCTCCTTCTAGAGCCCAGTTCGGCCTCAGACTCAATTTTCCCGCCTCAAACCCAAAGTACACTTTTTCAGATTTTCAACGCCCTTTCTCCTGTTTCATCCTTTTTTGAGTCCAAATTGTGGGCCGTTATAAGCCTATGATAACAAGTGGCCATTTTCAGTTTTTCTCAAGTAATAAACCACGGTCAATGTAGACATGCCCAAGTATGCACATATGAACGCACACACACACACACACACACACACACACACACACACACACACACACACACACACACACACACACGTGCACTGTTGGGCACAGGAAAACTTCATCTATAGCCTCTGAAGTTTAGCAGAATAAGGTGCCTACAGTCGACTGATTTGAGCAAACAGTATCAACTTATAGCATGCACAAAGGCAGACATGCAATTACTCCCATGCTAGGTGGGGCATACTAAAGAAGACAACATTGCCATTGTCTATGGGGGAGAAGGGGAGTGGGGGTGAGGATGACTTCCAGGGGTCATACCAGACTACAAGGGGAGACAGAAGTTAGTGTGCTCCTGAGCCCAGGGACAGACCACAGCTAGTGATGGAAGATCATCCAGATGAGCTCACACTTCTCAGACTTCAGGGTGGAGCTGAGAGTTCTAGGTCTCCCTCTGCAGCCAGGACCAGTGACTTCCAAGAGGAGACTCCTGGTTCTTTCAGGCTGAGATGGATTTGATTCTGAGGCTGTTGTTTGTTTGTGTGTCTTTCTTTTGTTTTTTTTTAAGCTTTTAATTTCCGTAAGTTCCAGTTGCTCACTATGACAAAAGCTGCCACATTTTGGATCATTTCCCAAACCTCAGACATGTGCATATGCTCAGTCTCCTTACCATTGCTCACGTGTCACAGTGAGACGTTACCATCTCTTGAGAGCTGTGGCAGTGAGTGCTTCCAAGGCACCTGGCCTGTCTCCAGCTGCGACTGTAGGGTAGTAAAGAAGGTGGCAGTACCATAGTTTTCAGCAAAGACAGAGTATCTCCTTTACTCTGGTCCTCCATACTGAAAGGTTCAGGCATTATGCTGGCCTGCCCCTGTTACCTGGTGGAATCCACTCAGGCAATACCCTGGTCAGCCCAAGGTTCCATGGGAAAGAAGTCTGCACGCAGGTGCAGAGGACCCCTTTAAAAGATAGGCCCCTGCCCCTTTACTCTCTCTCTCTCTCTCTCTCTCTCTCTCTCTCTCTCTCTCTCTCTCTCTCCTGTCTCTCTCTCTCTCTCTGTGTGTGTGTGTGTGTGCTCCCCCGTCTCTCTGTTCCCCGCTCTGTCTCTCTATGGCGACCGGCCATGGCGGTCAGCCATTACCCTGTTCCTCTTCTTAGTCTCCCCATTCTGCCTTATAATAAACTTATAGTCAATATGTCTGTCTCAGCAATTTCTCTTTTCTTCTTTTTAAACAAAACAATAACATTCATTCATGCTTGATGAGCCTTTGTCCCTATGAGCAATGTTTCAATAAAGGCCTCTATAGCTACCAGCGTCGGTACTTCTGTGTCTAGAGCTGTGGTGGGAGTTAACACATGTCACCCCACTGCTCTGCAGAGGGCTACTCCCACCAGTGCTGTCTTGGTGCTCTGTCCTGGCATTTCTGTCTTGCAGTAGATGCTTAGGCTATTTTCAGGGATGGTCTAAGAAGCCAGGCATGATGGCACACATGTAGTCACAGAACTTCCACAGCTGTGGAGCTGAGTTTGAGGCCAGCCTAGACTACATAGCAAGACAGCACATCAACAAACAAAAAGGAACTCCAAACCAAAAACCAACAAAAATGTGACCTGTTTTGGAAGTAAAACAAAAATCTTTTTTATAGTTTTTTTAATTATTTTTAATTATGTATATGTGTTCAGGTATGTGGGTGTGTTCATATGAGTACAGGTACCCAAGAAGGCCAGAGGCATGGCATCCCCCTGGGGCTGGAGTTATACACAGTCATTAGCTGCCTGATACAGGGGCTGGGAGCAGAACCTGGGTCCTCTGCAAAAGCAACAAGTGCTCTTAACTGCTGAGTCTTCTTGACAGCCCATCCTGGCTTTTTGGACTTGTGTTCTCTTGCTTGTTGATCTCTTAATCGTCCTTTGATGTGTTTGCTGGCATTGGGCTTACAGGCTATGAATCTGCCCTCAGCTCCACCTCTCTTTCTGTGGGATTGTTCTTTTTCATTAACCTTGTGAAAATGTGCCACATCTCCATGGGAACAGTTTTGTGTTCACGTTCTCAAATCTAGCGTGTATCTACTCAGTGGCTGTCATCTTTCATCTACAGAAAATCCTACCCTGCCCTTTCCTTTACATTTTCCAAAGTGCTTCTTTTAGAACAAATAACCAATTAGTCTCCTACATTAGCTAAGTTCTCCCCGTAGGCCTGGAGAGATGGCTCAGGGGTTAAAAGCAATGACTGGTCTTGTAGAGGACCCAGCTTGAGTTTCCAGCACCTACATGGCTGCTCACAAGTGTCTGTAATTCTAGTTCAGAGAATCCAACACCCTCTTCTGGCCTTTGTGGAAACTGCATATATGTAGTGCACAGATATTCATGTAGGTGAATACTCATACCCCAAAATAAAAATAAATAAACCTAAAAAAGAAAACAAAAAAAAAAAACAAATCTTTTCAGGTGATCTACAGATCTTCTCACTGTTTCCTTCTCCTCCCCCTCCTCCTCCTCCTTCTCCTCCTCCTCCTCCTCCTCCTCCTTGCCCTATCCCTCCTCCTCTCGCTGGGGAACCTGGTGCTGAGATATTGAACTGTGTTATTCGCAATGAACATGCTGCCACTGAGATATGCTCTGGCCCCCATTATTTTGCCTTTTGTATTTATTTAATTATTCTACTAGGGATTCCCTTTTGCATGTGGTATGAGTTTGGTGCATTTTGCTGTTGAAGAACCAGCTGGACATCATTAAACAATTACTTCCCACCACACTGAGTGGTGATCCTCGGGTGCCCTGTGTATTGTATGTTGATTCTTCACTGTTTCATCTGTTCCTGGTTCTTACAGTTTGGCCACAGTGACTTACTGTGACCTTACACCAGCTGTGTACTTCCGTTCCCTTTCAGTCCCTTAGGCAAATTGTCTTGTCCTTGATCTTTTCTGTCACTCTGTTGTATGAGTTGGATCTGGTAACCCAACTCAGAGCACATGCTGGGCACGTACTGTGCCACTGAGCCACACCCCAGGCCTTTAACATTTCCTGTCAATTCTTGGCCTTTAAGCTTCCTTCTTATCTTAACCTGACACCTCTCATCTTCCATTCACTAAGAGGGATTGCATGGACTTGAGCTGGACTGGGTGGCACAAGTTTGTAATGCCTCACAGGGAGGGAGTAATAGGAGGACTACCCACAGTGTGAGGCTGGCAAGGGTTACATGGTGAGTTGCAGGCCAGGCAGGGTCACATAGTGAGATCCTGTCTGCAAACAACACACAAAAGAACATTACATTAATTTTAGGCTAATTGACACTTTAAATCTTTATGCTATTAAGTTTTCTATTCAAGAAAACATTTCTTTTCTGTATCCTTTGATACAAAGAAAACTTTGCCGTTTTCTTTGAATGTCCTGTGATGGTCTTATGAAATAAATTTATTCAATTTTTAATATTCTTCCAAGGAAAAGTATTTTATTTAATGTATATTTACCTATCTTAAAATTTCCTTAAGCTTAAATTTATTTAGTATTAGGTGTGTGCTTACATGGTGTGGGGGGAGGCAAGTGTGCCATGGCTCATAAGCAAAGATCAGAGACCTTTGTGGAGACTTTTTTCTCTCTCCTGACAACTTTAAGTGGGTCCTGAGGGTTAAACTCAGGTCTCCAGATCTGTTCAGCAATCGTCTTTACCTGTTGAGTCGCCTCACCACACCCCCATCTTTAATTTTCTTGTTCACTGTAAGGGGCTTTTTTTAAGATTTATTTATTTTTATTTTATGTGTATGAATGTTTTGGCTGTTGTTTTATATATGTATCTCAAGCATGTGACGTGCCTCCAGGGTCTAGAGGGGTGTCAGCACTCTTGGAATTGAAGTTACAGATGGTAGTGAGCCACCATGTGTAGGCTGAGAATCGAACCCAGGTCCTCTGGAAGAGCAGCCAGTGCTCTTAACCACTGAGCCAAATCTCCAGCACCACAGATGCTTCTTAAACGGCTTTATCAGAACATAAATTCTTTCTAATTAGATATCGGGCAATACAATGCTATTTGTGCACTTTACTAAAGTGTGTAACTCAGTAACATCCAGTGTAAGCTCCAGATGTTTCCCCATCTGCACCTGTTCTCCCACGCCTAACGACCGCCATGGTTCCCTGTGTCTATGGTTTGCCTGTTTCAGACAGAAGTGGAACCGCTTGATGGGCCTTCGTGCCGGCTTCTTCCCCTTTGCCCAGCATTTGGCATTTCAAACTGGCTCAGTCCTCTCTGAAATGTTCTCTGTATGGCTGTACCACGGTTTGTTTATCTATTGACTGACCCATGGAGGGTGGAGTCGCTTCTACTTTAAGCTGTATAAAGCTCTTTACTGTTTTCCCTTTTCTCGGGCATTACCTGCGGGTGGATTTGCTGGGTTATAGAAGGCTCTTTGTCTAACTTTTTGATGAAACACCAAACTGTTTTCCACAGTAACTGGATCCCTTTGCAGACCTACAAGCAATGCACTGGACATACATACTATTTTATTTTTTTGGTTCAATAAACAAAAATCAAATGTGAGATTCCACAGCTTCAGAATGGCTGCTCTGACTATATAGAATCATTCAGATGTATTGACTTTGGGTTTGGATAATTTAGGCTTGGGATGTTTGTCATTTTCAATTTTTTAAAATAATAAGTTAACTTTTAAAACAAAAAGAAAAAAAATGCCTACCCCCAAGTGTAACTAAACATGATTTAAAAGTTTAAAGCTATTTTTAAAAGACTGATTTATATTGATTTTTTCTTTTTCTTTCTTTCTTTCTTTCTTTCTTTCTTTTTTTCTTTTTTTTTCTTTTTTTCTTTTTTTTGGTTTTTCGAAACAGGGTTCCTCAGTGTAGCTTTGGAGCCTATCCTGGCACTCGCTCTGGAGACCAGGCTGGCCTCGAACTCACAGAGATCCGCCTGCCTCTGCCTCTGCCTCCCGAGTGCTGGGATTAAAGGCATGCGCCACCAACGCCCAGCTGACTTTTATTTTATGTGGATTAGTGTTTTGCCTGCATGTATGTTTGTGCATCATGTATGTGCCGTGCCTGTGGTGGCCAGAAGAGGGCATCAGAGCCCCTGGAACTGAAGTTGCAGATGGTTGTGAGCCACCATGTGGTGCTGGGAACTGAACCAGGAGCCTCTCTGCAAGAGCAGCCAATGCTCTTAACCACGGAGCCGTCTCTCCAGCCGCAAGTGTTTGTCTTTTAAAGTAGCTATTTGAGTTGCTGACTTGAGTTTATGAAAATTCATTACATGAAATTTGGCTTGAGATTCTGACAGTTTTCATTCAGGTCTGAGACGGCCCCAAACACACGTCTGCCAAGTTGCTTTACATGCTCATGCAAAGTGACAGTCTCAACACTAGTGATTATAAAATCAAAATATCAATCAACTCTGAAAATTGCTCTACACCCTGAAGCCTCACATATTCAGCCAAGACTTAATTGTTCAAAAGGAGCAAGCTCATCGTCTCATTAATGTGCTTTAATCTTTAATAAATGGCGAGATCATATGCACTCCAAGGAGTTGTTTCAAAAGAAACGTGTTTACTGTTTGTTATCAGGCTGTTTGCTTTGCACATCTCTTTTACATATTTACATTCCTGGGGCCATGTAAAACCCTCACGGGCAGAAGACTCACAAGCAGGCAAGGGTTAAGAAATCCTGCTTTCCATGATAGCTGTCACTCACATGCTGCATCACCCTTCTCTGTCTTTCTTAGCTTCCAGACTTGCTTTTTCTCAGTCTAGATTTGTCAAAGTCAGGCAAGGTTCCTATCAGTGGTTTAATAAGCAGAGTTTAAAGTAACTCAGATTTCATTTCCTTTTCTTGACCATCGCGCTCTACCACCGTGTGCTTGGCTTGCACTGTGTAAATGCCAGAGTGACCTACTGCTATATGCAGAGTGGCTGGACCGAGTCCAGGCAGACACAAATGTGCTTGATAAAAGACCCAGTGTGTCAAAGGCAGACAGTAGGTGTCAAGTGTGCAGAGCCTGTCAACACAGGGGGCCTTCCATGCTGATTCCTCCTGGGACCCAGAGTTTATGAAATATGGAGTTAAGTCATACTGTCCCTGCCAACTCAGCAATTGGCATCCATTTTCTGCTTCCACTAATAAAGAGCTCAGAGGTCATTGCCTTCATTCTACAGTGTGCAAAACCAAACAAGGTTGAGTTTTCTTCCAGCTCTCTAAGAACTAAGGATGTAGGTGAGAGGGCACACATGGCTTTGAAATCTGTACAGACAGGTGGGTAACGGGTACTGCAGAGTTAGCACCCCCTCCCCCAAGGCTATGCTAAAGGAACTAGCCCCCAGCATCTCAGCACATGGCCTCATGGGAAAGAACAGTACTGCATATAGAATTATTTAAATTACTTAAGCTGAGGTCACACTGAAGCAGATCTGGGCCCTCCAGCCAGGATGAAAGTTGTCCTTGTGGGGAAAGGAGAGACAGGACAGACCTGGTCTGTGTAGGGGGGTGGGGGGTTTGGATCCTGTGTGACAATAGAGGCAGAACCAAGGTGGTCACAACTGCAAGCCAGGGCCAGCCAAGATGCACGAAACCACCAGAGGCTGGGAGAAGGTAAAGACACTCTCCCTGTGTCTCAGAAGCAGTGAGGTCCTGTGCACAGCTGCCTCTGTGGACTTCCAGCTGCAGGGTTTCAAGTGCATGCATTTCTGCTTCCAGCAGCTTGTTTTGCAGCATTCTGTTACTGCAGTCCTGGGAAATAGAAACAGAAACCTAGGGTGGAGACTGGACCAGCAAAAACATGGCCAAGGCCATCTTAGCCAGGGTGGAGACTGGGCCATTGGAAACACATGGCATTCTGATGTCTCACTGGAATTGAAGGTAGGACGCTCCTAAGTCACAGTCATGGGTAAAATATCCACACTTTGATGTTCAGGAAGACCATGTTTTTCTTGATGAAGAGCCATAAAAATGTTTACCTTGTGGCCTGGCAAAGGCCTATACATCCAGGGCTTGAGAGCCTGAGGCCGAATTACAAGTTCAAGGTCTGGGCTACAAAAGAGACCCTGTCTCAACAAAACAAACACAGTCTTGTACCTTCGACAGAAGGAGGAGAGTAGTAGCCATTTATAAATTTGCCTATTGCACTCTGTAATGGAAGCCAACTCTGTCGGGACTTTGCCAGCTTATAGTCTTATATAGAATAAGACCAGCCTTCCAGGCCCCAAATCTGGCTTCCTATCTCACCTAAGCTGGAGAGAGGTCAGAATTTTTTCAAAAAGATCTCTGATGGCCACTACCCAGGGACATCCTTCCCAGGAGACAGATTGTTAAGGGAATATAGGCCTCCTGTGCCTACCTCCTCCCCAGTACTAAGCAGGCTCCATCCTGGGATCAGGGTTACTGTTGAAAGATCTGCAAGACACAGACTCTGTTTCAGAAGTGCTTTGGGGACAGTGAGATGCCTCAGTGGATAAAGTGCTCACTGACAGGTTTGGCAACCTGAGTTCTATTCCTGGTATCCCACACAGCGGAAGGAGTGAATTGACTCCCACAAATTGACCTCTGACCTCCTACATGTACCCACACATATACATACACTAAATAAAAAGTTCTCAGAGAAACTCAAGATGAAGAGGAATCGAAAGAACCGAGACAAGTATGGCGGTGCACACCTTTAATGGCAGCATTGGAAGCATAGACAAGAGGATCTCTGTGAGTTCAAGGCCAACCTGTTCTACTAAGTAAGTTCCAGGACAACCAGGGCTACTTAGAGGAACACTGTCAAGTTGGAGAAGGAGAGGGAGAGGGGGATGGGGAGAGGGAAGAGGAGGGAGAAGGGGGGAGGGAGAAGAATTTGAAGGCACTGGCAGCCTCAGTATGATGGGTTCTTTTGGTTTTTTTGGCTTTTCGAGACAGGGTTTCTCTGTATAGCTTTGGAGCCTGTCCTGGCACTCGTTCTATAGACCAGTATAGTGGTTTGAGTGAAAATGGCCTCATAGGCTCATAGGTATTGGCATTGTTGAAGGTGTGGCCTTGTTGGAGAAAGTGTGTCACTGGGGGTGGGCTTTGAGGTTCAGAAGCTCAAGCCAGGCCCAGTGTCTCTTCCTGTATGCTGATCCATATTTAGAACTCTCAGCACATGAGAGTTACCTCTCTCTAAATAACGTGAAGCTATTTAGTTACCTCTCCAGCACGTGTGTCTGCCTATAGCCTCCATGTTCCTCCCCATGATGATAATGGTCTAACTCTCTGAAACTGCAAGCCAGCCCCAATTAAATGTTTTCCTTTGTAAGAGTCGTGTAGTCATGGTATCTCTTCACAGCAATAGAGCACTGAGTAAGACACTCAGCAAACGTTAAACACAGCTCAGTTCCCAGCCAGGTTCACATAAAACTCAACACTAAAATCCACTTCTGTTAACCAATACCACATGTCTGGCTTTCAGCAAAAAGTTTTAAAATATCCCAAAAGGAAAAAGCATAGTCTAAAGGATGAAGAAAATACCCAGACAGGATATGACTCAGGTGGCTGAACAGGGAGCCAGAGGAGACAGAGTATGAGGAGATTCTGAGGGAAGACAGCTGACAGCAGCCGAGAGAGGGAGCAATGTGTTGGGGGATCTCAAACATCAAAAACATTAAATGACAGATGTCTTCAGTGGGTGATGCGAAGACCAGATGTGGCCAAGGTCAACAGAAGCTCTGTAACTGAAGAGGAAGAAAGAATACAGATTAGACAAGCAGAACACAGTATAACCAGGAGCTTCAGACAGTCCATCTGGTGGGGCAAGCTGCAGATGCAGGAAGAGGAGAAGGGGAGTGCTCCCATAGCTGGGGTTCCCTGAAATCAGCAAGGTAAACTAGGCTGGGAATCTCAGAGACAGCAGTGTGCTGAATACAAAAGCTCACAGTGTGGCCATTTCATATTTTAGCAGAGAACCAGAGAGAAAATCTAGAAAGAACCTGAAGAAACTACTTCATGAGGGGAAGAACTGTTGATTTTCCACCAGAGACAGTGTGAGCAAGGAGAGTGTGAGGGTAGCAGCTGGAGAATGGCTCAGTGGTTAAGATCCTGAATTGCTCTTCCAGAGGTTTGGTTCCCAGCACCCATGGTTGGCTTTTTCCAGCCGCCAGTACCAGGGGACCTAATGCCCTCTTCTGGCTTCCAAGCTCATTGTGCTCTCATGGCATACACCCACACAGAGGCAGACAACATACCTGTAACTAAAAAATAAATCTTTGAGGAAAAAAATAAAGTGGGTAAATACTTAAAACA
The DNA here is from genome assembly GCF_003668045.3 of Cricetulus griseus. Lineage (NCBI taxonomy): Eukaryota > Metazoa > Chordata > Mammalia > Rodentia > Cricetidae > Cricetulus > Cricetulus griseus. Next base: position 53,294,867 of record NC_048601.1, on the reverse strand, counting down.
TTGAAAGCACAGCCATGACTTGAATTGTACATAAAATAAAATTGTTTCATAAGTAAAGGAGAAGATTTCCGTCAGATAAAAGCCAAGGGGGATTCATTGCCAACAGACTCATCCTGCTGGAAATGTTAACGGTGAGGACTGGAAAGATGGCTCAGTGGTTAGCAGCAGTGCTGCTCTTGCAAACAAATACATCTAAAATGAAAAAATAAAAGTGTTAAAAGTTCTCCCAGGAGGGACATTACACAGATGAGAAACTGCTGTGCAGAAAACAAGGAAACCTCTAGAGGACAGATGAAGGTAGACTAATAAGTTTAGTTTTCTTGTTCCCCACTGAGTGGGTAGGTGACTACTGGTTCACTGAGGCAGCAGCTTTGCCGGTTGTGTGATCATGGCGTGTGTGTAGGTGAGAGCAATGGGAACGTTGCCACGGGTGCAGGCAGGAGTGAGGAACTGTGCAACTTCAGAGCTGGGGTAGCTCCACAGCAGAGTCCTTGCCTGGTGCACACAGGCCCTGGGTCTCATCTTACACTGCAAGAAAACACAGTGCCTTTAAAATAGTTGCAAATGTATATTGTCTAAATACTAGGACACTCGATAATTTAAGAAAATATGGGTATCCTGTGAAAGAAGAGAAAACGGACTAACTGAACGAAAAAAAAGCAGGAAAAATAAAGAATGAATCAGACAGCAGGATTGACCCAGTTATATAATAATAGCTTTTTTAAAAAAAAAAAAAGACACGGTCTAATGATGCAGCCCTGGCTGGCCTGGGACTCACTGTGGAGACCAGGCTGGTCCCAAACTCTCAGGGTTCCACCTGCCTCTGCCTCCCAACTGCTGGGAGTAAAGGTGTGTGACTTCTTGGCCAGCATCAACCATAAATTTATATGTGATAATCTAAGTACAACACTTAAAAATGAGTTGTCACAGTTCACAGGAAGCACTTCTAACCAAGGCACACGCCTGACATCACAGTGCTCAGGAGGCTGCGCAGGTGAACCTGCCTGCCTACATAGCAAAACCCTTTCTCCAGAGACCAAAAACAGCTAGCTAAATAAACAAACCAGACTGCCAAACATACCGACGACAAGAAATCCAGAAATAAGAAGGTGCAGACCTCAAGTAAAGGGGCGAAGAAGTCACAGGGGCGTGGTGAAGAATGCAGTGCTGGTGTTACAACTCCCAGGATGGCTCTGAAGATATGTGTGTTTGCTCAGCATGGAGCTTCGGGGGACCACCTTGTGGCACTAGTGCTAACAGGGCCAGAAAAGTAGCCCTGGACACAGGAAGGGTGAAGGCCTGGCTCACCTTTGCAATGGATATGTCAACACTCAGAAAGATCAGTACAACAGCCACACCCCAAAAGAACATGCAGCTGAAGCTCTGTACCTACAGTCTCTGGGTGGCAGAATGAACTGGAAGTGCCACAGTGTGTCAAAGGACTTGGCAGAAGGGTTAGCGCACTGTGTGTATAATATCTCTACTTGGCCATGCCGGCAAATGTGTGTGCAAGTGTCACACATCACCACATTCTGAAAGGACAGTTGTGGGGTGATTACACTGAGCCCCTCCTCCACACTCAAATTTATAAGTGGTGAGGACAGCATGTGGAAACCTTCCAGAACCACTAGGCATCTCCCTCCTGTCCCTTTTAGGCATTAGGGTCCATGGGCAGGAAGGCCTGTTTCCTTGGAGATGGCTCTTTTGAGTCAAGACTGTGTGCACTTGGCTGAAAAGTGAAAGTTTTCTCCACCGTGGGGCTTGTGGTCCCAGGATCCAGGCAGGTGAGAGACCATGGGCTTCTCGGCAACAGGCAGGGGTCCACAGGCAGGGGTCCTCAGGCAGGCCAAATGGCCACACAAGTGCCCCTCCTTATAGTCAGCCCATGTTTCCGGGCCTTTGTGTCCCCATTTTTGACAGGACAAAGCTCCTTGTCTCTGCTTTCCTGGGAGAGCTGCCATGCCAGGACTGTGGCCAGGGATCAGGATGACCATGCCATACAAATTAGACCTGCATCGTGGCTCTGCCAAGACCTGTGGGGCTGGTGATCTCAGTCCAGTATCATTCTACCCTAGAAGGGTGTGGGGGGGAGTGTGCACATGTGCACATGTGCACATGTGTGTTTGTGCGTGTGTGTTGTCTGTGGTGTGAGGGTGCATGTGTGTGCATGTGCGAGCATTTGTATTGTCTGTGGTGTGTGTGTATGTATGTGGTGTGAGTGTACATTGGTGCATATGTGTTTGTGCATGTGTGTTGTCTGTGGTGTGTGTGTGTCTGGTGAGTGTGTGTCTGTGTGTCTGTGTGTCTGTGTGTCTGTGTGTCTGTGTGTGTGTATTGGGGTAGGGTTTGCTCTGCACAGAGACAGAAATGGCAGAGGAAAGATATGGAGGTGGGCTGTCATGGTTCCTTAATGCAAACTCAAAGTCTGATGAGGGTGCACTCAGAATGCTATCTTTCTCCTTATGTTTCTCCATCGGATGAAGGAACAAGTAATACATTTACATGGTTCAAAAAAACAGCTTGAAAAATTCACACCCCCTTCCACCCTGTTGTCCTGAGCTCCCATAGGAGCTCGTGTGAGCTTTTTGTGATTCTTCCACTATTAAAGCAATACAAACGGAACAAATGGGGAGATGTATCCTTCTCCCTGCTCTTTTCACACAAGGAGGATTTTTTCAAACGCAGCAGCCTGTCCTAGAGAGATGTGCACAGCTGTGGTGCTCTATGGTGCGATCCAAGCTTTTAAACCAAAGACCCAGCTGGTAGGAATTTGAGGTGAACATCTGCATGTGTTTGGTTTTCTCATGACTCCTTTCTCCCACCAGAGCTGTGTCCTCACCCTCACAAGCTAGGGGCTTGCCTGGGCTACAGGTCACGTGGTCCACATCTTCTTGGGTTTTTGTTGTTGATTTGTTTGTTTTCATGTGTGTGGGTGTTTTGCCTGCATGTATGTCTGTGCACCTTGTGAGTACCAGTTACCTGTAGAGGCAGAAGGCAGCCTCGGGTGCCCAGGACTGTTGCTACAGACAGTTGTAAGCTACCACATGGATCCTGAGAATCAATTCCAGGTCATCTGTAAGAGCAGCCAGGGCTCCTTACCTCTCAGCCAGCTCTCCAGCCCTTTTTTGATATTTTCTAAATGCATACCTCATCTGTGTGGTTTGAATGAGAATGGCCTCCCAGTAGGCTTTATGTTTGAATGTTTGCTTCCCAGTTGGTGGAACTGTTTGGGAAGGATTAAGAGGTGTGGCCTTGTTGGAAGATGTAGGTCACAGGGGTAGACTTAAGTTTCAAAAGCCCAACCTGGCTGCTTCCATGTTTCCTGCCAAGATGGTCATGGACTCACCCTCTACCAATAAGCTCTTTCTTCCATAAATTGCCTTAGTAGGGTGTCCTGCCACAGAAATTGAAAAGTAACTGTGACAATACCTCCATTGTGACACTGCTTTAGACCCTCATGAGTCATTTAGATCCCAGATCTAGAGAGAAGCTGTTGTGGCAGGCAATTGTTTCGTCAACATTGCATACACATCTAAGAAGAGCTTACTTAGCTGCTGTTGTCCCCAGTGGTTCGTAAGAACACAGTGGCCTGCCTGGGCTTGGTCCTCACTGTCACAGAAGCAGCTTAGGGGCTGGCAGGGCTGCCACTGACTGCTCTTACCCTCCCCACCGTGGCCTGGCAACTCAGTTGGAACTGGCACTTGAGCTTTGCTTCTGGCATGGTGACAACACAAACAGAGACCCAGCTGGGCTGAGGGCCACATAAATATAATCGGGATGGAAACATTTGTTCTGAGTCTCTGGAATTTGGGTATATCGGTCACCATAGCACAGCAGTGTAAGCTGTGTGTGGAGCAGCAAGCTATACCAGAAGAAAGTAAGCAGTGATGGGCTAGGCATGATCTCTGTCCACCTGGGGACCAAGGAATAAATACTGTCCCAGCAGGGAAGGTGGGAGCTGCAGTTAAGGCTATAAGGATGGAGAGTTGAGTTGTCAATATACTAAACCTGAGGTGCCGATCAGATCTCCAAATGGCATTGTCAGGCATGTGGCTGGATATCAGGACAAGGTTTAGGGTGGACATGTGCAATGTGTGGAGTCCAGATGACAGTTAGGAGCCTGGCACTGGAGAGAGAGTAAGTAGCCCGCTCAGCCCCCAAACACATGCTTTTGGAACTGCACAGAAGCAACAAGAGGGAGACACAGCTGGGGGTGCCCTGCTGAACGCATGGGAAGGAGACTCCTTGGGATGTGTCCCCACATCTGCCCTCAAATTCACCATCCTCCTGCCTCTCCCCACAAGCGGTTGAGAAATACAGGTGATACCACTACACTTGACCTAAGATGTTTGTTTTAAATTGCCAAAAGAGAAACTCCAGATAATCAGGGGCTTGGAGGGTTGAAGTCTGTATAAGCATTGGTTCACAGATGACCTGGCAGGACATTGTAAGAACATGGGAGTGGGCTGTGCGGTTGATTTCAGTTCCCTTCTGTTTATGGTACATAAATTGGTTTCCTATATTCAGCGATGATGTATAGTAATTTGATTTAAAGGAGTCTTAATAATTCTACCTATGGTACACAAAAATGGGAGACTCAGGGATGAGATGTAAATTCTCACTAGTTTGCCTAGCATGCCTAAGGCATGGGTCTCAATCTCAATTTCCTCTCTCTCTCTCTCTCTCTCTCTCTCTCTCTCTCTCTCTCTCTCTCTCTCTCTCTCTCTCTCTCCCTCTCCCTCCCTCCCTCCCTCCCTCTCTCTCCCTCCCCTCCCCTTCCCCCTTCCCTTCCCCCCTCCCTCTCTCTCTCCCTCTCTGCAACAAATAAGAAGGAGTTGGGGGCAGTGAGGTTAAGCAGCCTGGCCCAGGGCTCCCACTGGCCACAGGGCACTGGATTGGAAGCTTCACAGCTGCTGAGGCCAGCACCAGTACCTGGAGGAGAGCCCAGGGCTCCCTCTAGTGGCCAGGACTGCTGAGTGTGACTGCTCTACCTCGTTTGACAGGGTGCCTTGCTTGAGGCAAGATGTCCCTTCCCACCTTTCTCCAATGGCCCTACTAAGTGCTTTGACCATTTCTGGAAATGCCTTTGGCCTTTTTGGCTATCAGTGAACAAGGGGCTAACGTGCACAAGCTAGCCAGCCGGAGCCTTAAAAAGCATACTTCCCAGGGAGACAATATTCGATGGGAATTGTGAGTTTGGGAAAGACTAGGAATAGAATGGAGAAAGTTTTGCCAATGAAATTATTAAAAACAAACAAACAAAACTTAGTCGAAGATTTATGAAAGCCAAATACTCATGTGCCTGACCTCCACCACACCCAAGTTTAGCTCCAAATCACAGCAATAAAGTGAGTAGCACAGCAGAGACCTGTGGCTGTTTTGTGGAGACTGTCATCCGTTGAGTATATCTACAAGGTATCTGCATGCCTTCTTGTCATCTCATCTTTATTTTTAGTGGATTTGTAGTGTCTGCACATGTGCAGTGCTATATTCCAACACCAGCCACCCGCTCTGTGACTGCTCCCTCCCCGTGTTAACCCAGTTCCTTTACCTTGCTTCTTGGTCCTGGTCTTAATGACTTGTTCAGCCATTCTCTCTCAAGAATCAAGGTGGAAGTGCCATTCTGAGGCCAAGGTACAAGAGGTCAGAGCTCCTGCCTAGATCTCGCAACAGTGGCTGAGTTAGGAGTCTGCTGAGGCTCCTAGTGACAGTGACCCAACTATCTCAAGACATCCAACTGTCTCCAATTAATTGGCAGCCCCAGCAGCCACTGACTGCCATCATATAAGAGACCCAAGGAAGAGCAAGTTTGCTCAGCCACCCACAAAGGCTTCTTATAGCACCATGTTTAGGAACGGTTTAAAAAGCAGTAGACCACACTTAGAGAAACTGCATAAAGCCACAATCCACTGGGCAAGAACTGGTGTCCTTGGAGCAGAGAAGTATAGTCCTCACTCAGAGAAGAACAGACATTCCCAAGTCACAAGAGCAGTGGACAGTGACGAATACCAGTACACACAGGGTGCGCTCATTTGTGTATCTTAGCAACCACCCTCTAAATACAATGAGTATAGATCCCTCTTGCAGCCACAATAACAAAAGTGTCTGGAAACAGCATCAACTCTTTGGGTGCATCCAGCTCCTGGCACAGCCCTCCAGGGAGGTCGGGAGAGGCTCCACAATGAGCTCATTGGCAGACCTTGTGTATTGAGAAATTTCCAGCAAAGTTGAAAATTTGGTACTATTTCTGAAGGACTGGACAGGTTCTCCTGCAATGTCACTGCACACTGAGCTTGAGATAAAATGGCAGCGTAGGGTGGCTGGTCTGGGTGGGTCTGGAAGGGAGATTCTCAAGTACATGCCAGCGATGGAGGTAGTGGGGAAACTCAACAAGTGAGTGAGTCACCTCAGCTCTGTGCCAAAGGTGGTGGAAATGAAAAACCATGTCGACACCAAGTGAGTTGCCTCAGTCCTGCTCATGAGAACAGCTGACAGTGGGCAGCTCTGCCAAGCCCTGAGTGCCCAGCCCAAATGGGCAGATGACCTTCCAAGAGAGACCAGCTGCCTCCAGGGTAGCATGGTCCTGACTGGCCTGGCAAGGGTCTCTGACTACCCTTCCCTCAGATGTTAGTAAATCATTTATGAGTGACATTGGCCAAGGCAAAGGCACCTCAGCCTTTGGAGGGAAGATTTTATCTTGTTTCTAGGGACAAACCTCCACTGTGCTCAGTGTGTACAGATCACAGTGCCCTGACTCTGAATCTCCTCCCCAAAGCCAAGGGGGAAAGAGTGTGTTAAGAGACCTTGAAACAAGGTGGAGAGGAGATAAATCGTGAGACAAAAATTTAAGAAGGGATTTTTCTTTTTTTAGGCTGAAGGTGATCCAGGCATGCATTTGTAGCAAAGGATGTGTGTAGAGCAGATGAAGTCCTGAGTGAATGTGTGTTATTGACATGGGCACAGCCATGCCAAGGACCCTAATGTCTCAAACCCAGAGGAATGACAAAGCCTTGCCCCAGTGAGGACCAGAGAAGTGGCAAAATCTTCCTCTGGTTCAAGTACCAGTGTTCACCAGTTATTGGCCTCTAGGATGATTGCAACCTGAGACTGCTCCCCTATGGAGACCTCCTACTGATACTACTAACCCCTCCTCCCTGTGCTGCACATGGTAGAGGCTATGTGTCTGGGTTGTGTAAGAGGTGTCCACCATCAGAGAAAGCACAGCCCACCCCACCACAGCTTTTCCATATGTGTGTCTGCCATTTCTCCATGCCTGCGTTGCCCCAGTCAGATGTCCAGGACCATGCCAAGCACCAAGTGCCAGGGATGGACTGAAGGGGAATAGGCAATGATGGAAAGAGGTCCCTGAGCATCTGAGACTACAGTGTGCAGGAGGCTTCCTTTCCACTAGAACCAAAGGGAAGGTGAAGAACAGGTGGGGGCCTGTGTTGGGCTCCTGTGCATATACCCTCCCCCAAGCACCCTGGAGAAATGTTAGAGCAGGGTACTCACTAAGCATCCCTGTGCACGGGTGCTGTTCTAGGAGCTGGTACCCTGCCGTGTGGAGACGGAACATGTTCACAGGCAGTATTCTCTCTTCTTCTCTTTTTATTTTTCAGAGATATGGTCTCACTATGAAGCTCTGGCTGGTCTGGAACTCATGATATAGACCAGGCTGGCCTCGAACTCAGAGATCCCACCTCCCCAGAGCTGGGATTAAAGCTGTTCACAACAATGCTTGGTAATGCCAGGATTCATGCAGGTCTCGTGTTGCAGGGAGGGCAGTGCCAGGTGGACGGCAAAGGGGCAGAAGCTGTGTGTCAAAGTAGCAGTCCAGAAGGCCTCCCTGAGGACTCACCCTATGGGCCCAGAGAGCTAGCTGAGAGGAGCTACAAAGTGCCAGAGGGAGGAGACAGCACCACAAAGCCCTGTGGGGCCCCCTTCTCTGCAGAAGGCTTGCTGCCAAAGGTCAGAACAGATGGTGACAGCCAAACAACGGGAGGGAAGGAAGGAGGAATCCATGCTTTGTACTCACCTGGACAGGGCTCAGTGCATAACTCCCATGTGGTTCATGCTGTCCATCACTCACCTGTGCCCACTTTGCGGTTCTGGAGCCGTGCAGGCAAATGCCCCATCTAAGCCCATGCTCACTGTGCTCTTTTGTCAGGTGTACCCTTCTTCTCCTAGGTGTGTTTCCCCAAGTTTGTCTTTACCTGCATGTGCTGATCCTTCCCTAAGTGTGCCCTTCTCCAGGTCCCCTTACACCCAGAGTGACCTTCCGAAATGTTCCCCTTCCCCAGGGCACTAGGCTCTGAACTTTCTTTAGGATTCTGCTCAGCTCACTGCCATGCTCCGCTCACCACCTGTTGAAAGCACAGCTTCCGTCTGTCTTCTTGGTGCATGCCCACAGCTCTAGTAATAGTCCATTCCTTATCCAGGTCTGGCCATATACATTTCTTAAGGTGCATTTTTCAAAAAATATATTCTTTACAGTATCTTCAAACTCAAAACAGTGCCAGCCTACCATGGGTGCTCAGAGCTTATCCAGAGTACACGATCTGGGTACAACTTGCCATCTGCACTGAGCTTCTGGGATACAGGGGGACCAACTCTTCCACATGGTTGCTTGTTTCAATACTGGCAGAGTTTGATGGCCTATCTGCCGCAGCATGGTGACAGCAACAACAGGGGTGGTTCTCCCAGGTGCCTACACTCATGGGGAACTAACTTCCTGCATCAGTCATAAGGTTTGTGTCTGTGAACAAGGTTTTTCTGGTGGGTGATGTCACTGGGCTTGTACTCTCTGACCAGTAATAACATTTTATGAGCCCACAGTCCCATTTCCATAGGGAACCTACAGATTCCCACACAGGAGTAAGCCACCTTTACTGGATCAGCCTTAGAAACACATCAGGAGAGCCTGGGGACTTTGATATGCAGTAGTGGTTGCTCAACATGGGCTACCAGGGCCTAGCCTGGCTTGGAAACCAGAGCCTGCCACTCTCCCTCCCTCCCTTCCTCAGCCAAGTCCCAGCTTCCCAAGTCAGCAGGGCCTACCAGGAGTGGGTAGTTCTGCCTTGCCTAACTGGATCCTACCTGCCAGCCCTCAGAGCTGTGTGCAATAGGGAGCATTTCGAGTTGCTGGGACCCAGAGAGCTATCTGGGGTCATGAATCTATCTATAGAACAAATGAGTTCATCTTACTGCAGGCAGGCATTGTGTTCTGGAGACTGAGGTGAGCTAACAAACATCTCTTTCTGGGCTCTGCCACAGGAGGGAGAATCATGAATCAGGCAGCTGATACACAGCCACGGGACACATGGCAACTCCCACCATGTGTCTCCTTGGATGCCTTTGTTCTCCTCTGAGCTCCCTTTGCTGAGGAATGGAAGTCTGAAAAGCTGTCAGCCTGGCTTCTTGACTCAAGTCCTACATCCAGGTTCCCTCAGTCAGGAGAGTGAGAGTGAGTGATGTAACACAGCAATCTACCCGCCTCGGTAGCTTGTTTCCCTGCTCTAATCTGTCTCGTGTCCTGGTTCTCCAGGACAGTGCCCTTCTGAGCAAAGGGCTGCCTAATGCAATGTTCTGGGACTCTTATCATCTGCCTATTGGAGTGAGGGATCTCGGGAATTTGCAGCGTTGGCATTCTCAAATGCTTCAGCCTAGAAGGGACATTCTCAGAGCTGCTGGCAAAGATGGACTACAGAGGAGAAGGGTTTCCAGGGAGATATGGGAAACCATTTGGGAGCTTGGGGTAAAATCATCTCTACCACCTCACATACAAAATAAATATGCCAATGCCTCATGGGACCCAAAGAAGAGGCAGATCATGCCTGTGGAGAAGCCCCAGTGGTCAGGACAATGAAATCCACAAAGGGCATTTGAGTCACTAGCTCTGCAACTCTGACAAGTGTCCAAGCAGAGATGGTTGAGTTGCCTCTGAACTGTCCAAAAAGACCCCATGCTGGCTATGACTGGCATCTGTCTAGAGGCCTTTTAGCAAAGTAAAAGCTTTCTGAGGGACTAGTCCCATGACAAGCTGACCAGTTCCTTGCAGCACCTTTGGTCTCTGTGGGAGATGGGGTGTGCGGAATGAACCAACTGTACCTGTAGGGTGGGTTTGCTCACCCAGTCAGAGGTGGTGGATGGGCCTGAACACAGACTAGCAAAGGAAAGGGACATATACTCTGAGAGGGACAGGCCAGGAAAGACACTGTGAGGAAGGGGCTGAAGGGTAAGTGACACTCATTGAAAGGAGTCTTTATGAGTGACAAGTATCTGAGAGAGCATAACCACAAGGCTGGTCACAGACACAGAGCATGGTACCTGGGAGTTTGACTGAGTTGATGAAAAAGCTGGAACGGAGAAAACAGCCTGCCCATAGCTGGTGCTTCATCCCATAGAACCTTCTCAGGATCCTTTTGAAATGAGTCTACATGTCTAGGGCCTAGAATGTCCTACCTAAGGCCTAGAATGTTCTACCTGTTTGCCCACTCCATCCTCCATGGTCAAAGGCTGCCTTGACTGTGGATACCCTTCACTCTCAGTGGAGACCCTTCACTCTGCCATCTGACATCTTACTAAGGCATGAGCCAAATCCCTAGGCTGAGGCAGGAGCTTTGCACCTGCAGGAGCTTGGAGTTGACTAGTACAATGTCCCTAAACTAGACCAGAGGGACAACCACTGTGCAGGAAAGTTCTCCAGTAAAGCAAGGTGACCCTCCCCAGACTACTCCATCTCCTCTCTAGCAAGACAGATAGGCACTGACCAGTTACATAAGAAAAAAAATACAAGTGGCTACTCATGTTGGTGCCAGCTAAATAAGGCTCAGCTACCTCTTCAGTACCATTCGAGAGGCATGGAGGTTCTGTGCTCACAGATAAGCACTAAAAAATGTTAAACACATAGTGTTCCTTCAAATGGAGGGATGCAGCTCAGAAGGCTGGGGGCAGATGTGGTTAATAGCCTGGTGACCTTTGTGCTATCTGTGTGACTGAGACCTGATGGAGAATGTCCTTCTGTATGCTGTGAATATATGTTTTTCTTATTGGTTGATGAATAAAGCTGTTTCAGCCAATGAACAGGCAGATTTAGCCAGGCGGGAAATCCTAACAGGGATAGAGAAAAGTAGTGGGTAGAGTCAAGGAGACACCATGTAGCTGCTGAGGAAGTAAGAGACCCCAGGCATCACATGGAGATACACAGATTGATAGAAATGGGTTAATAATTAAGAGAGAGCTAGCCAATAAGAAGCCTGAGCCATCCATCAAACAGTTTATAACACAAGCCTCTGTGTGTTTGTTTGGGACTAAACGGCTGCAGGATCCGGTGGGTTAGAAACTTCCGTCTACAGAGAACACACCAGATCCTCTCCCAGATCCTTTTTGTGAGCTTGTCAATCTATAGGACCCATCTTTATGGAGGTGTCACATGTGATCGATCTGTAAAACCCATCTTTAAGGGGAAGCTTTCATATGTACCTTACAAAGAGTTTCAATGGACTCACATATTAAATTTTATTGTGCACATGGGATTAAGTTAATCCCTAGGAAATTTTTTGACAAATTGTGCTGTGCTTAAATATGCCTAAAATAAACTACTCAGGGCCAGACTCTAGAAATTTGAACCAACACTAGCTACTTAGCTGTGTTGAACAAAAATACCTTCTTGCCTCCTGAGGATTGTTACTTAGCCAGCTCAGGCCCCTTCCTCCTATTCTCTGTTCATATGTTCTCGCTCAGATTCTAATTCATCTGCTCAGTATGACCCCTTGTCAGCTTCAAGGAATCAGTTACCTCATCCAGTGTTGATATTGTCACCCATTACTACCCTTGCATTTTTGCTGTCCCACTTGAGCAGATGACTCCAACAAGGATGTCCCAACAAAGACGATCTTTCTTTGTTCTTTAGAGAGGGCAGGGAAACCATATGGTGGCGTCTCCCATCTTGTACCAACAAGAAACACGGGTAAGGGAAACCTACCACACATCTACATACCCATCCATGTATCCATCTGTGGTGGTTTGAAAGAAAATGGTCCCCAAAGGGAGTGGCACTATTAGGAGATGTGGCCTTGTTGGAGAAAGTGTGTCACTATGGAGGTAGGTTTTAGGTCTCATATATGCTCAAGATAATGCCCAGCGTCACAGACTACTTCCTGTTGCCTGTGCAGATATAGAAATCTTAGCTACCTGGCCAGGTGTTGGCGGTGCACACCTTTAATCCCAGCACTCGAGATGCAGAGGCAAAGGATCTCTGTGAGTTGGAGACCAACCTGGTCTACAAGAGCTAGTTCCAGGACAGCCTCCAAAGCCACAGAGAAACCCTGTCCCGAAAAAAAAACAAAAAAAAAAGAAATCTTAGCTACCTCTCCAGCACCGTGTCTGCCTGCGTGCCGCCATGTCCCACCATGATGATAATGGACTGAACGTCTGAAATGCAAGCCAATCCAATTAATGTTTTCCTTTATAAGAGTTGCTGTGGCCATGGTGCCTCTTCACAGCAATAGAAATCCTAACTAGGACACCACACCTCCTCCTCATCTCCTCCTGTCCTTCTTTCCGTCTATCCATCTAGCCCAACCACCCATGCATCTGTGAATTCACTCATCTATACATCCATTCTTACACTCATCCGCCACCTTTCCTACCTTTTATCCATCCCTACATATACATCAACTCCTTCCTTCCTCCCCCCCTGCTCCCCTCCCTTCATCCCTTTCCTCCTTCCTTTATCCCTGTTCTTTCTTTGTCAATTTGACATAAGCTAGAGTCATCTGGAAACAGGAACCTCAGTTGAAAAATGTCCCCATCAGATTGGCCTGTCTGATGTGTGAGGGTACAGCCACTGCAGACAGTGCCAGCCTTGGGCAGGTGGTCTGATGTTACATAAGAAAATGCTGAGTAAGTCGTGGGGAATATGCCAATAGGCAATGTTCCTCCATGGCTTCTGCTTCAGTTCCTGCCCTGGGTTCCTACCCTTACTTCTTATCATGATGGCCTGTGGTGGGGTTGGATAAACCAAATAAACCCTTTCCTCCCCAAGTTGCTTTTGGTCATGGGTTTATCATAGCAATAGAAAGCAAACTAGGGTATTTTTCCTATTTGGTTGTCTGTTCATCCATCTGGGGACATATATAAGGATATATATCCTTCTTTAAATCTCTCCATTTATTTATCCTTCTACCCACCCACATACGTCCTTTCTCCCTCCCTCCCCTCTCCTGCTCTCCGAGTTAAGGTATCAGGAAGACTACTCCCAAATCTGTTTGTTGATGTCTCTCCCAACCCCACCCCACCGTTCTCAGGAGCTGCAGAGACTGTAAATTCTTGTATGCCAGCCTTCTCTTCTCAGTTGAGCCCTTCCCTGTGGCTTTGAAACTCTTACATCTCCTCCTTAAGCCCGTTTCCCTTCCTACTTGTCATCTCTTTGCCTTCCCCTCCCAGATCAGACACTTCAAAAGCTCTCAGACTCTGCACTGGCTCTGCCCACCAGTGGATCATAGTTCTCTCGCTGAGGTTCCAGAGGACCTACAGTCAGCCCTCAAGCAGCCACTTTGTTCCCCAGCCTGACCTGCTGGCCTCACACACCTAACTGCACACAGTCCCCGCACTCCCTCTGCCCCATACTGCACCCTGCAGACCTCAGCTGACTATGCTGCCCAGTCTCCTTTGCCTAGCAGGTGGCTTCTAGCTCACTCAACCATCGGCAAACCCTGGATACAAGGAATAGTGATCTGAATGGATGACCCTGCTTCCCAGGACATCCTGTTCCAGGTAAATGCTGTACCACAGAGCCAAGTACCAGGTGCATGTCTAGGTCTGCCTGCCCTATGTCCTTTGTCTGCCCCTCATCCTGGAGTGTCCAGCCTTGTGGATGGGCTTGGCTCCCTGCTGTCATCATCTCCTTAAATCCACCACATGCCTGTCACCTGTCATCGTGTGAGCCTCCCCCATTGTGTCACTATGAGGTTGGGCTACCTCCTGACCCTGAGGGCATCCTCTGTGCTATGTCCATTCCTAGTCTTCCCTGTGCATGTGCCAGGAGACTGACCTGCAAGGCCCATGCCTGCATCTGAGTCCAACAGAAAGTCCTGGCTAATCAGAGAAGAGAGGGAGGGAGGTGTGTTAGCAGGCCATCACCACCTTAATGGAGTGATTGGCTGAGAAAGAGAAAGTGTTGTTTCTGCTCACTCCTTTGGAAGTTTCGGTCCATGATCACCTGGGCCCTTGTTTGGGCTTTGGCTGACGCCAGCACAGCATGGCAGGAGCACAGGAGAACAAAGAGCTTACATCATGGGGCAGGGAGCAGAGGGAAAAGATGGGCACCAGGGTCCTACAGTCTTCTTCGAGCCAAGAGTCCACCTCACAAAGGTTCTGCCACCTCCCAATGTCACCACTCTGAGGATCAAGCCTTGAACAGGAGGGAGCTGCGGTGTCCCCCGGGCCCCCTGAGCCTGCTGGGTCACTTGCCTATGGTCACCCCACATGCTGCCCTCTAGGTTCTAATGCTCCAAGCTCCTGCCCGTCAGGGCTTTGGGGTCTGGGGACACAGCTCTGGCCCTGGCTCTGGGATGGGCTGCCATCCTGGGCTCCTGGGTTGGTGCTACAACTTGTCTCTATTTGGCAGGTTCCTGTCTCTACTACTGCATGATTTCTTCACTGTTTCTGCTCCGTAGTGGAGATACAAGGTCAAATGGACCCTTTATGCCTTTTCTTTTTAAATGGCAAATGGTTGGTTTGTTTAAGGAAATTAAGGTGATGGTCAGCGGACACTGTCTTTTCGATGTTTTGTTTTATTTTATGAGACAGCATCCTATGTAGCTCAGGCTACCCCTGGACTCTCTAAGAAACCAAGGGTCACCTTGAAACTCTAATTCTCCTGCCTCCACCACATTATTCATTTCTAAGCCTCCTGTTCTGCCACACTCAACAAGTTCACTGTTATTTGGTTGTCCCCACCACCCATCTCCCTCCACTCACCATCATCCTGCTCTGCTCATCACCAGGGTTTTTCAGATTTCCTGTGACCCTGATTGCTCGGGGGACCTCACGTATGTGGAATGGTTAGGTCCCTTTGATTCTGGCTTATTCCCGTGTAGTTCGGTTAGTATAATTTAACTTCATTCAGTACAACAAACTCAAGCCTCATCTGTGTTATCACTGGACCAGTTTCCCTCCTTTTTTAAGTCTGAATTATATCCTTTGATTTTTTTTGTAAAAACAAAAAGCAATTGAGAATCTAATGCTAGTTACCGAGATGCTTTGTAAATTCTTACAAAATAGTGTCACCATTGGGACACAGGGTCCAGTGACATTGTTGCTCATGACCCTGACCTTTCCAGCTCCTCCACCCCTCCCTCCATGCACCCTGAACCCTTCTCTCTGTTCCCCTGGCTGGGGTGTCCTCATTTCTTCTTGATTCAGTTTATTGTGGCCCTGCCAAACCTGTGAGCCAGACCTCTCACTTAGCAGCTCTCCCCCTCCTTTGACCACTGCTGTGTACCTCCAGTCATCTTCTGCCTGTGTGGGGAGGCAGCACCTGCCTCTCTCTGGATCAGCCCTCAGAGGTCATCTGCAGGCCTCCTGCTCTCTCGGACACTGGGATGTCCAGAAAAACACCGCATTTGACCTGGCATGGCCCGCAGGCTCTGCCCAAGGCTGCAGAGGTGTGGTGTGAAAGGGCTTTGAGCTTTCCGAACACACCTCATCTCTTCAGAGAGATGTTGTGTTTTCAGGTAGTCACATGGGCTGTGGTTCAAGGCCCAAGAGATACAGAGAGGCCTGAGACTGACACCCCTTTATCTTCTATATCAAAGCACATGTTGGGCTATTCAGGGAGAAATACAGTGGACCATTGTGACCTCTGAAGAAAATTCCAAGGAGTGGGGAGTCAGGTGTGGCTCACAAGGTGGGATGTGGGTGTCTGAATAGGAGTGTAGCTGGGCTTGGTGACACACACCTGCAATCCCACTCTCAGGAAGCTGAGCTAAGGGATCGGTCTCCAGGTCCAGGCTAGCCTGGGCTTGCATGGTGAGACCCTGTCTCCACCAAACCAAACAAAGTTTGGGTCACTTACCCTGCTCACCTTGATTTCCCAAGGTCATAGTCCTGGCTAGGTTAATGTTTCCTCTCACTTGGTGAGTTCCAGAGCCAGCTGAATCATGCTTATACAACAGAAAGGAAAGCTGTTCTGTTCATCTATTCACCTGTGTGTGCCCTTGCCTCTGAGCAGGACAGCCCCTCCTAATTACCCCAGGATTAAACTTCAGCCCTTCATCCCACATCCCCTCCATCTCCTCATGCCCCCCTCTGCTCCATTCCTCCCATCCTAGAAACAGGCCAGTGCATGCCATTCTTCCTGAGGACCTAGCCACAGGGTCTTGCAGAGAGCTCCAGCCCACCCACAGTCCCCATGATGCCTCTTCAGCATCCTTAACAGAGATGGTGGTTTAAGACAAAGCAGTGCCTCCCTTGCTCCCATAGAAAAACAGAAAATAGCGTGGGAGCTGTGTCATTCGAGTGTGGTTGACACCAGGACACACAAGCCACGACCATGTAACCACTGAGCACTGCTGGCGTGATGAACTGGAGTGGTCATTCAGTGAGTACCATACAGGGTTGGGACATGGGTGGCTCTGCCACTCTCTGACCTCAAGCCTGTTTCTCTGTCTGCCTGTGAAGGCATGGATCCAGAACTCACACAACGTGCCTTTCATCATTTGTTAGAAAGAAGTCAGCACACCTGCCCATACTCATGGGAAGAGATGAGACCCCACAGGCCCTAAAGAAGAGGTTTCAAAGCTTTTTAAACTGTTATTGCCTGTGTACCAGCCCCAATCATTTACATTTCCCCCACGGGCAGAATCAACTCACCCAGATGGGCACTGTGAGGCAAACCATACCCTACACAGTTAAGAGGCAGAAGCAGGAAGACCCCCATTTCAAGGCCAGCCTGGGAAACCTTCATTTGGAAAACAGACATTCAACCCTCCTCACTTCCCCTAAAATCCACTCAACTGGCAGGAAGTGTCATGGATGTTAACCTGCACTACTTTCCACAGATGATGACACAGAGAGGAGCTCAAAGGGCGGGACCAGGAGCAAGAGTGGAATCCACCTCATATCCAAAGCCTGTATCTACTCAAGGCTCAGATACACCCAGCATCTTGGTGCAGTCCCTCAAGCACAGCTCCTGGAGTCAGGTATTCTAGCCATGGAGACAAGCCTAGAACAAGCACTCTGTGTCTCCTGCTCAAAGCAAATGGTGAAGGAGAGACAGTAAGTCCTGTGCTCTCTGCCATCCTTCATGACAAGTAGCCCAGGTTTGCATCCCTGACTCTTCCTGCCAGTTGAATTTGGGGTGTCAGTTGTATGTTCATTTGGTGCTTTGCTAACCTTGTGTGTCCTCACTGGCCCTTCTTTCCAATATGAGTTTTCTGAAAACTTGTGTGTCTTTTATGGCAGCCAGTCTCCATCATCAACTTTACGGGATTTCAGGTCTCCATGAAAACAAGCCTCTGGGCACATCTGTGAAGGGGTTTCTAGATTCAAGTTAACTGAAGACCACCTTAAGAGTGTGTGTGTGTGTGTGTGTGTGTGTGTGTGTGTGTATGTGTGTGTGTGTGTGTGTGTCGCCATTCTAGGGGCTGAAGCTCGGTACTGCATAAAAAGGGGAGAGTGAGCTAAGCCCAGAATTCACCTCTCTCTACTTCCTGACTTCAGATGCAATGTGACCAGCGGCTCACATTTCTGCTACCATGTCTTCACTGTCATGATGGACCGGACCCCCAAACTGTGAGCCTTAGGCCCTTCTTTCCTTATGTAGCTTTTGGGGGGTATTTTTGTAAATGGGACAAATAACATAGAGTTCTCCAATTGCTTCAGTGAACTCTGCTTATGCCCCCATTTCCATTCAGTGCCTCTAAGAGGATGGATCCCCTCAGATTCCCTGACACCACTTCGGGACAGTCAGCTTCCAGGCTGTTCTTTGGGGGATTCCATCACCCACCCTTCTGCTGACTCCATCCCAGAGTGAAGAGCTCGCTAAGAACCGGGTGTTTAATCATATAACCTGCAAGTTTTACCGAGTCCCTTCGACAGCAAGCACGCCACTCAGTGTTGGAGAACTGCCAGGAGGCCAGGACCCTCTCATACTCCTGTGGGTGGCATGAGGTTGATAAAACTGCAATTGGAAGACCACAAAGGAAAATGAGAGGCTCACTCCCACCCCAGGGGCTGCAGCTGGGGACAGCTTCCTTGAAGACCTGGTGTGGTAATGGGAGCATCTTAACTCAGGGGAAAGTAAACAGCATGCCGGAGCCCATGAGTCCAGAAGGTGATTTATGTGAGGGACAGTAGAGACCTGGAGAACAAGGCCACAGGACTCAACCAGGAACCACCATAATCCTGCCTGTCCATGCCCGTACAAGGGCAAAATATATGCATTAAATCACTCAACAAACATTTGTTGAACAACTACTATGTCCTTGCCCTCAGAGAGCTTACAGTCTGGTTGGAGAGACAGATAAACAGAGCACAGGGAGAACCAGGGGTGTGGTTAGTTCTTTCCAAGCAGTGTCTGAGAGAGGTGGGCATGAAGGAGCCCAGGAGGCTCCTGAGGTTGTGGGGGGGGAGGGGGGCTATACAGCATGTTTGGGCTCAGCACCCACAGCCTGATATTGGCTGGCTGATAAGAGACAGTGGTGCCTGCTATTACAGTCTGAGAGTCTGCTCAAGACAGCTGGTACAAAGGTTGTGGTTAGAGTGGGCTTGGTGTACTGAAGGGACAGGGGCTGGAGCTCCGGTAGGAAGGGGCCTCAGAGGTGGGTTGAGTGGCGGGGCAGGCAGTGGAGGGCATGCAGGGAAGGCAGCCTTCGGGACACAGCTTTGGCCGGGAAGTGATGGGCATGTTACTGGACCCTGTATTTTCTTCTGACTTACCTCCACTGCGAGGACAATAACCCTGCTCAGGGAGGGGTCTGTGGCACCTAGACAAGTGGAAGGGCCAGCAGGGAGAATTTCTGAGAAGAAAAGCTGAGCCAAGACACAGCCCCGGGTCCACAGCCAATGATGGCCTTGCTTATCTTAGTCCACAGTGCAGGGGTGCCCCTTGCTTATCACTCTTGGGGGAGGGAAATGACCCTTTTAACATGCCAGCCATGCTTTAATGAGTGTCCCGTGTCACCATAAATGCAGGGACTAGATCACACAAACAGGGATACTCCTCCCTTCCTCCTCCTCCCCCACCCCCACCCCCGCCCAGCTGGACTTTCCATGGGTCCCTCCTCCAGCAAACCTGCTGGAGGCCTGAGCTGTACAAGACTACATGTGGTGGGTCCCTCCTCCTTGCCTCCTTGTTCGGTCCATGCCATCTCCAGTCTTAGGACAAAGGTTCGCTGAGGTCCCATTGCGAGGTCTGATCTGGCTGGCTCGGACGGTGGGTCCCCAGCTGGACTCCGGAGATGCTGGGCGGGGAACCCAAGCCGGAATTGGGGGCGGGGAGGTCTCCCTCCAATCCAGCTAGCGATACTCAGCCCTTTGAGGATGAGCCCGAGGCTGCGCGGTGCTTTGTAGGCGTTTGCTGCCCATTTTGCAGAAGGGAAAGCTGGGGGCCTTCCGGGCAGCAAGGCACCTGTGAAAGGACCGCCTGTGCGGGTTCGCTAGTCCACTTTCCAAAGCACTCTCCTCGTTCTCGGGACTGGGGGTGGATCCTCTGATTGGCCATATCTAGGGGCCTGGCCCGAGGGCATCCTGTGATTGGAGGAGTCCGGGCTGGACTCCTCTCTGCCCCTCCTCTATCCGTGGAGGAGGAGCCCTGACCACCGCCCGCTCCAACCCAGACTAAAGCTAGTGCACCGGTCTGATATCTCCTTGTCCTGTGAAGACCCTTGCAGTTAGCAGGTACTTCTGGGTTCCAGGCCCAGGGCTCTGGGACGGTGACCCAGTTCTCCCAACTCTCCGTCTTTGACCTTGGGTAAGTTTTTTTTTTTGCTTTTGTTGTTTTGCGCACGGCACCCAGAGCCTTTCCGAGGCATACAGGCGCTGAACTTCGGAACCATAGCTCCTGCCCTAGGGAGTTTCTTTCTCTTTACCTCTCTTTTTTTAGAGGGAGGGTTTCCCTGAGTAGCCCAGGCTATCCTGGAACTAGCTCTGTAGATTAGGCTGGTCTCGAACTCAGAGATCCATCTGCTTCTGCTTTCGGAGTGCTAGAATTAAAGGAGTGCAACACGACACCCAGTTCATGTCCTGGGAAGTTTCTTAAGCGCTGCTGAGTCTTGGCTTCTGCTCTGTAAAATGGGGGGACAGGGGACGGGACTGGACAGGATGGGACACAACAGTGTACATCTTTCTGGAGAATTCTGGTCCTAGGCGGCTGGTGTGGGTATTGGCAATGTCTTCTGTCTAGGTAAGTTCTCTACGCCCAGGAGACAGCACGGTCATACGTTATAGAGGCAGTTGAGACCCAGCGAAGGTGACAGTTCACCCAGGCCTAAGCTGAAGTCTGCAGGCTTGAGAAGAATAGGTTGCTCTACCTTACCCTGTAGCCACACCCAGGGGATCATAGAAGTGTCAGATTGATCTTGGCCCCCTGAGGGACATATCCATCCCCTGCCAGGAGCCAGGGCAAAGAGCCCATCGTATGAGTGGGTCACCCTTGGGCAGATGTGGGTGAACCATGACTGCCCCCAGGTCTGCTCCCAGCCTGGGACTGCAGCAGGCTATAGCACAGAGGGTCCCTGCGGCTGTACTGCTGTTCTCACCTAGGGCTGGAAGTGGGGGCCTGAAGAGCAGGAGCCCTCTGAGTCCCTGAAGGTCTGAGGCTGTAGCAGCCTCTGGAGGCGCCCCCAGCACAAAACAGGGCTGGGAGACTACACTCCATATCCCTGGGGCTCAGTATGCTCTCCAGCCCCTCCCATGTTATCTGTGTGGCTAAAGGGGTCCTCAGATGTTCCTTCCTCTACCTACCTTCTTGTCCCCGAACTGTGATAATGGCCTGTCTGCAGAGATCCTGACTGCCCCTCTGCAGCCAAAGCAGGGTTTTGTTTGGTTGCTGGTATTTTACTCCTTTATTCTTTCTGTAAATAACTGATGTTCGGCAGGCGATGGAAGCAGGTGTGATAGCACAGATCTGAAATCTCAGCGCTCAAGAGGCTGAGGTGGGAGGGTGAGACATTCCAGGGCAGCCTGTGCTATGCACTGAAACTCCCTTAAACTCCCTTGAAAGAAGGCAACAAGCATACAGAGGCAAGCACAGACACACACATCATACCACAGACACACACCACACCACAAACATAGATACACACACACACACACACACACACACACACACACACACACACACACATTACTGCTTTGGGAAACTGCAGTGAACTGTTAGCTGCTAGAGCATCTTGGCTCCAGCAACAGTTTGCTACATCCTAATGGCATGGCCTATGCACTGCCACACACCACAACGGGTGTAAAAACCACCCGTTGTCCTCTGGTCCCTCCTACAGTTTATAAGAGAGTCGCCAAGTCAGGACGGAGCATTTTTCATGTTCCCTGCAGAGAATTTGCACCTGCTTCCTGCTTTCCCATAGCCCTGCCAGCACTGGGTATTCATATTATCTTAAATTCCTATCACTTTTACAGGAGGAATGTGTACCGTGTTCCACCCTGTGTTTAAAGAAATGTTCCAATTTCATTCAGTTGTGATTGGAACATGTTTTTGTCTGTTGGCTGTATTTTTTCCCTTTTAGTAAAGTGCTTTATATGTGAAAAATGATCATGTTGAATTTGCATTCCCCTGTTAGAGGCAGGCCTGTTAGGCCCACCAATATTTTCTAACATAGTCCTTCTCTCTCCCTCTTCTCCCCAACTTGTCTGCCTCCTCCACTTTCTTTTTTTTTTTTCTTCTCCATTTTTGAGGCAGGGTCTTATGTAGCACAGGCTGGCCTAAACCCTCTATGTAGCTGAGACTGGCCTTGAACTCCCATCCTCCTGTTTCTGTCCTCCGAGAGTTGTGCTTACAGCCTGCACCAGCGCTCTTGGTTGCTGTGGGGCTGGGGATGGAAACCAGTACTGCAAGCATGCTAGACGGGTGTTTGATCAACTGAGCTACCTCCTTACCGTTATTATGTTTTCTTCCTGTATTTGGTGTAAAAATGTTTTTTTTTAACTCAGTTGGAGTTTTTAGAGCAAAATGTAGGCTGGAGAGCTATATTTGTTTCTTTAAATTAATAATCAACTTTCAGAGTTTGTTTTTGGTTTATGGAAAGGCCGAGAGCAGAGCCGGGTTCCCATATGTTCATTCTGCCCATGCCTTCTTTGTTAAACATTTACCACACTGTGTGAGCTAATGCCAGTGCAGTGTGGTGACCTCAAATCCATGTTCTGTGGTGGTGCTCTCTCACCGCGTTTGTGTGACCTTCGTGTCTGGATAGTGTGTAAAGACATGCGTCCACTTATGTAGGCTTAGATGCCACGAGCGTTCTCTCCTCAGCCCTGGCAAGTAACTACTTATTTTTTCACTGTCTCCGATGCTCCGGGTTCACTTTTCTGAGTGCTGTGCAATTGTGATCACGGTGGACAGCGTCTTTGCAGGTTGGCGTCTTTCACTCAGCAGTTTGCATTTAGGTTTCCTCGGTGTCTTTTCACAGCTTCCTAGCACATACCCTCTCACTTCTGGCTCAACCCCATCACCACAGGTTTGTTTTTTCCTCCTTTCACTCACTAATGGGTGTCATAGTTGCTTCCAGGTTTGAACAGTTCTAAATAATGCCGCTGTCAACATTTGCATGTGGATGCTAGCTAGTGTTCTATCCACTTGAAGAAATACCTATGAGAGTGTGTCCTACTTAGGGTTACTATTGCTGTGATGAAACACCATGATTAATAGCAACTTGGGGAAGAAAGGGTTTGTTTGACTTATGCCTCATTATTACTGTTCATCATCGAAGGAAGTTAGGAACTCAAATAGGGCAGGAGCTGATGCAGAGGCCATGGAGGGGTGCTACTTACTGGCTTGCTCTTCATAGCTTGTTCAGCCTGACTTCTTATAGGACTCAGGACCACTTGCCCAGGAGTGGCCCCACCCACAATGGGCTGGGCCCTCTCCCATCAATAGCTAATTAAGAAAATGCCGCATAGTCTTGCCTAAAGCCTGATCAACTGAGGCTCTCACTTCTTCAATACTCTAACTTGTGTCAAGTTGACATAAAACTAGCCGGCACAGAGTCGTTTCTGGAACTGGTGGTTAAAACGGGTTTTGCGTTAGAACAAGAATGCTGGAGGCTGGAAAGGCGGCATTTGAAGATCCTGAATTCTGTTCCCAGCACCCAAGCCAGGCAGCTCACAGCCTTTGGAGCCCCAGAGGAATCTGATGCCACCTTCTGGCATCCAAGGGCACTGCAGTTTGATGATTTAAATCTTTAGCTCACATTTTAATTGAGTTTTCCCCTTTCTTTCCCTGAGTTTTGAGGGTCAGCTGTTCTTTCTCAGGTCTCCCAGTTTATGGATCCTCATTTTATTTTCTTGATGGAGTCCTTTGAAAGTAGAACTATTAAGCTGAATAAAGTAGGACTTAATTTTCCTTGTCATGAGCACTCCTGTGCTGTGTTTTGAAAGGTACTGATAAATGCAAGGTTGTCCACATTTTTCTTTTTATCTTTGAGAGGTTTCTAACTTCAGGTCTGTGATCCACTGGATTTGATTTTTATGAAGGTTGTGCAATGTTTGAACCAGCATGGCCTGCTATGGCATATTCACACACTGACCCCGAAGGTTCACATGCCCACAGGCTAGTGAGGGGGAGGGAAGCAGCCATGGTTTTGGGTCTGAAAGGCACATGTGTGAGGTTGGCCAAGACAGAGAGGCATCACTGCTCTTTGCTGTGAGAGGTCTGGGTGTTTAGTGACCAATGGCATTTCTGGGTCACAGCAGCGTGCTGTGTGTGCAGAAAATCATGAGGCTATCTCACACCTGAGGTTTCTGTGCTTTTGTTATTATTATTATTCGAGACAGGGTTTATCTGTCAAATAGTCCTGGCTGTCCTGGAACTCACTCTGTAAACCAGGCTGGCCTCAAACTCACAGAGATCTGCCTGCCTCTGCCTCCTGAGTGCTGGGTAAAAGGCGTGCAACACCACCTCCTGCCTGGCAGTTTCCACACTTCTGAAGTGTGAAGTCTGCACTTAGGACTTGCCCTGAACCATGCATATGTGGTAAATGGACAGTTTAAGGAAAGATATCAGCAAGTACCACAAGTCTTTTGGGTTGTGGCAAAGATACCGGTGGCAGGAAGATGCTGAACTTAGTAGCCATTGACACTGAGCTCTGCTTTATTCCATCCGCCCCTCTCCTTAGTCTTTCTCATTGGTACCCTTTCCCAACCCAGTCACCCCGTGCTGGGGAGGCTAATGTTAAGCAAGGCTCATTTTCCCTGGCTTGTGGCTTCTGGGTCTGGTGCAGTAAGCCTGGTGTAGCCTCCAGGGAATTACAGTGGCTTTCTCATTAACAGTGAGGGAACAGAGGCTAATGTGGCTTGCCCAAGGTCACAGAACTGGTCACTTCCACGGTATGTTCTAAAATATCTCTGAGGACTTGCACCAGGCTTGTGACAATTTGCAGAGATTAGTGAAGGGACCCTTAAAGCTACAGTCACTGTCTGACCCACCAGCTGTCGTCAGAGTCTCCACATTCTCAGATGTCAAGGTTACCTGTGTCCACATCCCCTGGCCCCTTGCACAGTGGCAATCTTTCTGAAGCAGCCTGCTGTTCGTGGAGCCCCCTGGGGGTGACCAAGGCAGGGGAGTACCTGCTGGAATCTGGATGTTGTCCCCTGACTTCCAAGAGCCCTTTCTAACCCTTTGGCTGCCCCTTCAACAGGTGCCTTCCATCCCTCTGTTGCCATGAAGATTGCAGTCATCGGACAGAGCTTGTTTGGCCAGGAGGTTTACTGCCAGCTAAGGAAGGAGGGACATGAGGTGGTGGGTGTGTTCACTATCCCAGACAAGGATGGGAAACCAGACCCTCTGGGTGAGTGACAGCTCAGGGAAAGGAGGAGGGTAGGGGGAAGCCCATCTGCAGGGCAGAGGCACTATAGTGGGCAGGTGGGTAAAGTAAGGGGTCTCACAGTGCAGCCCTTGCTAGAGAGCACTTACATACCTTCTACTCTAAATCCACACTAATGCCAAGTGACTGCTGGACTGTCCTGGAATAAAGTAACACACACACACACACACACACACACACACACACACACACACACACACACACACACCTACCTGTGGGGTAGGATCTGTGTCCTGTCCAAGGGCCATGGAGAAGCCAGCTTGTCCTATGTACCTCTCTGATCATCTGTGAACCAAGCATCTAGGCTCTTAAGGGCTCAGGGACATGCTTCATGTCACCATTTCTGAGGCTCTCTTTGCCCTGAGTGCTCAGCCCACCAGAACCTGGTAAAGTAAAGTGGGTACGGCTGAAAGGTTTCCCTGTTAGCATCTTTTGGGTGCCTCTACCTCCTGGGGAAGGAGCCACTTGAGATTCACAGTCCTGGACCTTCGCTTGGAAGCAGGTGCCCAGTACACAGGATGCTCCATATGATGAACCGATCCTCCAGCCACTCATCAGTCCTTGTCGGGCCTGATGGGACTGTAGGACATGGCTTAACGAAGGGAAACTGAGGGTAGGAGGCAGAGCAAGCAGCCACAGTTTGACCTCTGGATTCTGCTCTAATGCTGCTGTTGCCTGCCTGGCCTCAGCCCTGCACCTGACCCCAGCATGATATACATGACCCCACAGCCTGAGCTCTGCAAGCAGACACTAGCTATGACTAGACAATTCCTGCTCCCAGCATCAGCCCACGCCTGGTTGGGACCACTGCTTGGCCTTGACTGCAGATGGCCTGCAGGAGTGTCTCACTGGCCAAAGGGAGGATACTTTAGAAGTATATTCTGGCCTCCTCTCATCACGGCTGGTTACAATGCATCTGAATCAGAAACAGAGATGTGCCCTGGTGTTCAGCTGGCTTCCTTTATTTCCCCTTTTTATTTATCCTGGGAGCCAGTACATGGGATGCTGTGTCCACATTCCAAAGAGTCTCCTCTTTTCAGTTAACACCCCGGAAACACCCTCCTACTGATTCCAAACCCAGTGACCTTGACAATGAAGATTAGCCCTCACATCAGGACACAGCGGCAGAGATGAAGACAGACAACAGGGTCAGGCCAGTCAAGGGAATTCTCTCGAGAGATTTGCTAAGGACATTTGTAAGCACTGAAGAACTGAAGGTCAAAGAAAGCCCTGCAGGGTTGGGGCTGTGCCTTCCAGAGGCAGCTGCTACCTCCTGGCCAAGGATGGGGGGGGCTGGGGCTGCATAGGAAATTGAGCCTATGATTCAGGCCTGGAAAGAGGCAGGAGGAGCCCTGAAGGCCGGGTCTGGGTCTCCAGGTCACAGGTGTGAGGCCAAGTCTGCTGACTGGGACCGGAGATTCAGTGGCTGTTCTGGGAGGGAACTCTTGTGGCTGGGGGGAAGCACCGGGCTAGGGTGGTGGCCAGAGGACAGGAAGGATTAAGACCTTTCCCACCCCTCTTGACCTCCTCCCTCCAGGCCCTTCACCCCCTCCTGGTGAAGGAACAGTTGACAGGCATAAATATGGCTTCCAAGGGACCCCAGTGTCCAAGAAAGAGATGTGAGGAGGAGAGAGAGAAGGGAGGAAAGAAAGAAGAGAGAGATGGTGAGGTAGAGGAGGAGAAAGACACAGTGTTGGCCATGTCTGGGCCTCTGGAGAGGACTATGAGGACAGTGGCTACTGGGGACCTGTGGGACCTGAGCAAGGGAGGCACATTCAGTAGGAGGTAGCATCCGGGCAGGAAAGTCCCTACCCATCACTCACTCTTGGCCAGCATTGGCCCACCTTCATCCTGGTAGAACCTTGCTGGGCAGTGAGAACAGAGAGGTAAAAGACGCCAAGAACAGGCCAGCGGCCACTTCTCTAGGAAGGCACAGCTGACAATGTATGGGTGGCATAGAGAGGACAATTTCTCACCTACTCCCTCCACAGGCCTGGCGGCTGAGAAGGATGGTGTGCCTGTGTTCAAGTTCTCTCGGTGGCGTGCTCAAGGACAGGCTTTGCCCGAGGTGGTGGCCAAGTACCAGGCTCTGGGCGCAGAGCTCAACGTGCTGCCCTTCTGCAGCCAGTTTATCCCCATGGAAGTCATCAACGCCCCCCGGCATGGCTCCATAATCTACCATCCATCTCTGCTACCCAGACACCGAGGGGCCTCAGCCATCAACTGGTAAGATGGGATCCATCCCCAGTCTGTGTGATATGTCTCCCTTCTTGGCCTGAAACACCCCTCTAGAGCGGTCAACTGTATTGCACGGGTGCCTGCCCTGCTCTGCCATATGTCACTCTGAACCACAGTGAGGAGTGTTAAGACAGCATGCTTGCCAGGCGGTGGTGGTGCACACCTTTAATCAGTACTCAGGAGACAGAGGCAGGCAGATCTCTGTGAGTTTGAGGCCAGCCTGGGCTACAGAGTGAGTTCTGGGATAGGCAGGACTACACAGAGAAACCCTGTCTTGAAAACAACAACAACAAAAAGACTGCATGCCTTGCAGGGGTGGGGACAGGAGCTCCACTGATGTCACACTGCAGCAAGGCAGAGAGAGTAAGGGGGGGGGGTTGTACTAAGATATCACAGAGGCTGCAGAGGTCAGGGTTCTGTATGTTCACCTCACCTGTCATGAGGCTGTTCCCTAAGGCAGCGCAGCTTTTGGCATGCGGCTGGCAAGGTCATAAACTGTTTCCTTCTTTCCCTTTCCTACAGGAGCAGGTGTCAGCCCTTCCTGGGGAGGAGGTGGCCTCCTGGAGGGTGGCAGGGGCCAAGGGACAGCTCCCAGGGTATCCTCTGTGACACTTACTATAAGACTGAGATTTCCCTCCTGCCCCCCCCCAGGACCCTCATTCATGGAGATAAGAAAGGGGGCTTCAGCATCTTCTGGGCTGATGATGGCCTGGACACTGGGGACCTTCTGCTCCAGAAGGAGTGTGAAGTACTTCCGGATGACACCGTGAGCACCCTGTACAACCGTTTCCTCTTTCCGGAGGGCATCAAAGGGATGGTAAGGCTGAGAGCTGGCTACCCCTGCCCTCCCACCACCCAGCTATCCTAACACAAGCTCTCCATTCTTGGCTCCACTGGTCTTCCCTAGATGTGGGTACTGATCCCAGCTGGCCAGGTACCACCCCACCCCTAATTTCAGAACTCTTCAGGATCTCAAAAAGATGAGATAATGAACATGAAGAAACTGTGGGCAGAGTGGGCAGAGCCCAACTCAAGAGGGTGTTCCCACATGGGCATTTTTGGCTGGGGCCATTGCCTAAACAAGTTCTGAGGCAGCATAGGCCCGGTGTGATTGAGCCCCAGTCACCTCTGTGTCATGGGGTTCTCACACCCACCATTTGGTCTCTTGTCTGTTTAGTTCACTTTACCCTCAGATCAGGTGCCCAGCATGAGAGAAGAGATCATTGAGCTTTAAGTCCAAGTTTTCAGTCCCTGTTCCATGGAGTGATAAACCCCACTTCTCCAAGACACAATGACAAATGATTAATTTGTCTGATTGGACAGCTTGGGGTCATGTGGCTATCCTGACCCAGTCACTAGCCAGGGAATGGCCTATTCTGATTTGTGGAGGGGAGGTCTCTGCAAACAGCCAGCAGAGTGTCCATCCAGGGGAGGCAAGAAGGAAATTTGGTTCAGTATGACTCAGTATCCAGTGTGGGTTCAAACTTTGAGAGTCTGACCCTGAATAGTTTATTTTAGGCATGTTTAAGAACAGCACAATCTGGTGAAAAACTTTTCTGATGATAATTAAATCAATCACGTGTGCACAATAAAGCTTATTGAAACTTAGTGAAGTACACGTGATACCTTCCATAAAGATGGGTTGTGTGGACTGAGGAAAAACAGCTCATGATAAGAGTCTGGGGAAGGATCCAGTGTGATCTCAGCCACACAGACAGCACAAATGTTACCAGGCTGTTAACCACCTCGTCTCCAAGCCTTCTGGGCAGAAAACCAGTTATACATCTGTTTGAAGAGACAAGCCTGTGTGTTTAACATTCCTGATTTCCCTAGTGCGTGTCTACAAACACAAGGACCTGTGTGCCTCCTCCACTGGTTGGCTGCCCCAGTCGTATATATCCTGCTATGGTCAACTGGGGAGGATAGCCATTCAATTGCAATGATGTCCCAATTTCTCCAAGGGCAGGGCTATGGAAAGACAAGAAAAGACATGGATGCCACTTATAGCTGGTGGTCCGACAGGCCATGTGTACCTGCATAGGCTGCTGTTGTTCCAGCCTGGAGAGTAGGCTAGTGAGACAGCACCAAAGCCATGGATATTCAGGTCAGGAAGTTTCCAGACAAAAAGCCTTGTCCTATGGCAGTGAGCAAGGTGTCAGCCACCAAATACCACTACAAGCTACAAGCCATCTGCCCCCTAACTTCAGTCCTTTGTCACATCAGCTGTCCTTTGCCTTTAATGTTTTCATTGTGACAAACAGTAGCGAGCAAAGCTACCTTGTCAGTTACTTAGCCTGAGACAATAGGATTTCACATCCATAGCAAATGGCTCAGATGGCCATTAAGCTACAACTGTTTGCATGTGTCTATTTAAAATAATTGTGATTAATTTCCATAGAAATTTGGGGACAGGATACAGCTCTGTAATACAGTTATTTCTTTGTATGGGAAGACTCTGTGTTCCATCCATGCATTACAACTCTCTCTCTCTCTCTCTCTCTCTCTCTCTCTCTCTCTCTCTCTCTCTCTCCCTTTCTCTATCTCTGAAGTTCCCAGGAACTGCAAAGTTCCGGCCATTGGACAAGGTTGTGCAAACACATCCCCAAGTTTATGGCATATTCCACAAGGCAGCTCTGCACTACAGTTTCTGACACCGTTTCTTTCCTTTAATTTTTTCTATTTATTTATTTATGAGTGTTTATTTGTTGTATTGTGTTTGCCTGCATGTGTGTATGTATACCATGGACATCAAAAGAAGGCATCAGATTCCCTGGACATGGAGTTACAGGAGGTTGTGAGCTGCCACATAAGTTCTGGGGATCAAACCCAGGTCCTTTTACAGGAGTAGCCTGAAGTAATACTTTCTTGTTGGGACCACCAGCCCTCGAATGACATGGAGACTTATTAGTAACTCTGAAAGCTTGGCCTTTAACTTAGGCTTTTCCCCAACTAGCTCTTATAACTCAAATTAGCATGTTTCTATTAATTTCTACTAATTTATGTTTTGCTACATGGCTCATTTTCCTCCCCTCTGTACTGTATGTCCAACTTGCTCTGCATTTCTCCTTCCCAGAGTTCTCCTTCTCTCCTTCTGAAATCCCGTCTATTCTCTCCTGCCTGGCTGTTGGCCGTTCAGCTCTTTATTAAACCAATCACAGTGGCATATCTTCACACAGTGGAAACAAATATTCCTACACAGCAGCCAGTGCTCTCAACTGCTGAGCCACCTCTCCAGTTCCTTGACACTCTGTTTCTTGCCAACAACAGCTCCCCTGCATCCTCCCTCAGGGTGGGTTGCAGACTCCTTTTCACTCCTCAGTTTGGACTCCAGAGAGCTACTTTACTGCAGATGTCCAAGCCCACATCAGGGTTCAGGGTCTATTCTCCTTCAAGACAGTTCTAGACAGCAACACAGGCTATGTGTCTATTATTCCTGGTGGGGCTTGGCAGTTTCCTCACCTAGAGATGTCGAAAGTCTAATCTAAAGCCATGAGGTGTTGCTGATGGTCTGTGTGTCATTCCACCTCCCAAACCCTGTCACCCACACCCCGTGTCCATGCTGTAGAGGTTCTCAGGTGCCTGCAGTGTGAGGACCAGGGTGTGAGCAGGACCCTAATGCAGGGGAAGCTGACTGTAGAGTCTCCTTGCAGGTGCAGGCTGTGCGACTGATCGCAGAGGGCACAGCCCCCCGCCTCCGCCAGCCTGAGGAAGGAGCCACCTATGAGGGCATTCAGAAGAAGGAGACGGCCAGGGTAAGTACCAGCCCCAGCTACCCAACATGCTTGTGAGTGGCTGGAATGCAGAAGTGGCTCAGGGAAGCAAGGTGCAGCTGACAGTAATAATAACAGCAGTGGAGCATGGGGTTACAGCAGAGCATGGGGAGTGGAGGAAAGGAGACGGTCCTGTTTCCCTTTAAGTTGGGAAGGAGAAGGAGGAGGGCTATGGGTAGATATCAGCCTTAGTGTCAGGATTTCCAAGACCTTGTCTGAGAGGTTTCATGGAGCCACAGCAGGTAGCAGTCCCATGGCTGTCTCTGCTTGGGACTGTATGGAGGTCTGCATGAGCCCTGTATACATGAAGATGGTGTGGTAGGTCTCTATAGAATGAGCCTGGGCACTAGTCCCAGGGACTCTGTGGGACCTTCTTGACAACAGTAGATAGCCTCTTCCCAAAGCCATTCTACAGACCTTGCTGCCTGGGAGAGACCTGGAGTCAGAGCCCCAAACCAGGACACCCAGTCTTTACTCATGCCCAACACCAGGAGGAAGCCCAGACCATACCTGCAAGACTAGACCCACTGTGAAGGAGCCCTCAGGGGACTAGGAGAGGCTAAGTGAGGACACAACATCTTGGTCCCCACAGATAAACTGGGACCAGCCAGCAGAGGCCATTCACAACTGGATCCGTGGGAATGACAAGGTGCCAGGTGCCTGGACAGAGGCTTGTGGGCAGGTATGTTTCCATGAGGTTGGTGATGAGTGGGAGATGCTGCTTACCCCATCCTGTCAGCTGGAAAACTGCCCACTAGGTTTGAAATGCTTAACACATTCTATAGCCTTAATTCTACATCCTCCCAAATGCCCCCTTCTCCAGGACTAGGAGATCCTATACTGCTCAGAACTAAAATAACATGTCTGCTGCCATTGGTGCCCCAGGAACCTGCTGAAACCCTGGACCCCAATGAATTGGTTGTTAAATAGCTTGAGCCTCACCCCTATGCTCTCAGATGTCACAAGCCCAGCTCTGACTTTGCCCCAGGGGAGAGACAACTTACTTGGAGCTGGGACTGGACTTATGATAAGGAAGTGCAGGTTTTGTGCACCCCTCAAAGTCATCCTGATGTCCATACAGTCTGCTATCTAGTTCCCTAACCCCCAACTCACTGTAAAACCACACAGAGGTTCCTTCACTGGCACACAACCTTTTGCTCCAGTGGGTTTGTCTGCAGCAACAGCCAGCAGCTGCCAAGGGTCAGTGGGCTCTTGCGTACATTAAGAAGATTTTCATTCCAAAGCTACACAGAGAAACCTTGTCTCTAAAAACCAAAAAAAAAAAAGATGATATTCCTGGGGGTCTCTGCCCCTGAGGTCTGAGGCTCTGGTTCAGTGCAAAGGCCTCAAGGATACCTGAGGCTTGAGGTATCCAGGTCCTTAGACTTTCTAGGTCTTATCTGTGTCCCCAAAGACTGAGTCTAGGTCCTACTCAGGCTTTTGTGTCACAGTTCCTCTGAGTCTCTCCTGTTCCCCCTGAAGGCTGGTTGTAGGCCCAGTCAGGCTTGCACACTCTAAGGTCACCCCACCCACCCATACCACTTAGCCTTCTCAATCCTGTGAAGCTACAGCCGGGCTGCATGCGGCAGGGCCTCATCTTACCTGTTGTCTCTTGGCTTCTCTGACTCCATAGAAGTTGACATTTTTCAACTCAACACTCAACACTTCAGGCCTGGTAGCCCAGGGAGAAGCTTTGCCCATCCCAGGAGCCCATCGTCCAGGCATGGTCACCAAAGCTGGACTCATCCTCTTCGGGAATGATGATCGAATGGTAAGGTGACAGCACACTGCTGTGAGTCACTTGCCTGCATTATAGGTTCAAGGTCACTCACACTGCTGTCCTTGGAGTAAGATCCTACAGGAAGATGCCAGGCTGCCCTAGAAGAAACAGAAAGAACCAAGAGTCAAGAAAACAGTCCCAATCTGAGCACAGGCTGTGTGAGGTGGGACTGGACCCTCTATGTAACAGAAATCCTTTCAATTAGCCCTGGCCTTGGACTTTGCATATGTTATCAAGGCCAGGTCTTTAAACCCCTGGGCCTCTATGTGGATGGCGTAGTGACTTGGTCCAGACAGCTGCTGGTCTCTGGTGGATATTATTGGACTTTGCATATCAGAAAAGTAGCTGATTGAATGAAGTCTACTTGGGTACTAACCACTGTTTTAAAACAACAAATAGGCATTACATTTCATCTTCCAGACAGCCCTATGAAAAAATTATAGATATTATTTGCATATTTCAGAAAAGTAAACTGCAATGCAAAGACTTAAAAGGGCCACCCAAGCTAGTCAGTAGCAGAGCTGGGCTTCAGAGCTAAATTCTGACTCTGAGGCCATTATGGCCCTGAGACTCCACTCACACACAATACTGGGCTGAGAAGAGGCAAGGATCCCAACATTTAGCAACCTTGACAGTGTGAGTGTGGGTAGGGTGGAGTGTGGAGAATCATGCTGTCTGACATGGCTCTCTCTCAGGACTCACATGTCACATTGTGCCTCCAGACAGGCCAAGGAGAGGAGTAGGTTCAGCAAAGTTATGAGGTCAGAAATGGGCTTGTCTGATCCAGGAGTCTCTGAGTATGTGTAACTTGTCTCTGCCCTGCACGTGTGCATGCAAGCCAGCATCTGTTGTTCTCGTCCTTGGGGTAGTGTGGAGGGCCTTGGCCTCTCCTCCGATTACAGGTGCTTTCCCATCAAGATCAGCAAGTGGGGAGCATGCAGTAGGCTGCCAGCAGCTGGTTCCTTGCAGCAGCTGGAGGCTGGTGTTAGCATTTATGAGGGGGTTCCCAAGGGCCCTGGCTGCTCCTGCCACTGTAGCCATGCAAACAGTAGAACACAGAAGCATTCAGGAAGCATGTCTCAGGCTTGTATGCTGAGTCTAGCTAGGCTTCTGCTTGCTGAACGTTCTAGAACATCTCCTAAAGCAATTGGATTAACTCTATAGACCTTGCATCCAACCCTGGTTGCCTGGACTATAACGGGTGCAGAATGTGGCTCTAGAATGTTATGTCTACCTAAGATTTGTCAGATTTTATAATGTAATGTATGAGCTATTTGAACCCTGATGGCTCATAAATAGTTGTTTAATCAATATTAGAAGGGGGAGACAAGATAAGTAATTTTGGGTGAACTGGCAGCAGGCTGGCATGTCTCCATTGATAAGGGTGAGCCAGTGGGCATTGCACACTCTTCACAGTTTCTGCCTGAAGATCTGCCCCTAAGAGTGCAGACTATAGGTTTACAGGACTCTCCTTGTATCCTTTCCTCTCTCCACCTGTGTCCAGGCAGGAATTTGTCCTATAGATGTTTCTGTGAGCTTCTGGCAATAATCACATGATTAAGGATCCATCTTTTATTGACTTTCATGATAGTTCTGCACGCTTTCTGTTTTTTTTTTTTTTCCTGATGAATAACACCTGTCGACTTTTAATAAATAGAAAATTCACATCATTTCAACAAAAAAAAGAACAGCACCTCAGCCCTGTGATCATCAGTGGTGAGCGGACCTACCATGCACATGACGAGGGCTCACTTAGTCTCTCCTCTGCTCTCTCTCTCTCGTCTCTCTCTCTCTCTCTCTCTCTCTCTCTCTCTCTCCCTTACACACACACACTGCACACAGAGATTCTAGAAAGCAAGCAGCAAGCACAATGTGGTAGGTAATGAACAATTAGGATAAAGGACGGACACAGGCTATGTGGTCTCTTCTGGGACAGTGTGTCTCAGATCCGAACACTCCTGTCATTTACCTGGGCTTCCTGCTCCCTCTTGGCTGTGAGGGTTGGAGGGAGAGAGTGAGTGTCCTACTCAGCTCTCCACCCTGCCATAGTCCTACTGAAGTTCTCTCTCTTTTGCAGCTACTGGTGAAGAATATCCAGCTGGAGGATGGCAAGATGATGCCAGCCTCCCAGTTCTTCAAAGGGTCTGCTAGTAGTGCCCTGGAGCTGACAGAGGCAGAGCTAGCCACTGCAGAGGCTGTGCGGGTAAGAGACACCTTCAGTGGTAACATCCGGTCAGACAGGTGTACACTGCATTGTGTTTTGTGGGTTCACTTTCCCTGGAGTTGGGAATACGTGCTGACCTTGGAGACAGCACTGACTCTGTCCTCTGTTGGCACTTTCTGATGTCCCTGGGCTCTTCTTCCTTTGTACCTGGGACCCTTGGATTTGGGTCCTCCGAATCTGGCTTTTCTAGGGACCCACTGCCAACAGTTAACAAATGAAACCATCAGCTTTGTAATCGTTAAAGGAAGAGGTGCTTAACCCCATCATCTGTGATGAGTGTGTGGTCTGGAACTGGCCCAGAGAGGGCACTAACACAGTAACACCTGAGTGGTGACCAGCACAAGCTTCAAAGTCAGGTCCCCCTTCCAGCTTAGTCCCTACATGGTCTAGAGGTATTTTCCTTCTAAGAGCTTGGTTGTCTAGGCTGAAACTGGGTCAGTGACCACATCCCAGGATCTGTTCCTGGCCCTTCCCACTGTGTCTCCCTGTCTCTAGAGCCATGTGTGGTACTGAGCCTTGTTGAGCAGTCAGGGGATTGAGGACAGCTGCTCCTCTGCCTGTGATGGCTCTGTCCAGATAAACCTGCCTGGGAGCCGAGCCTTGCAAGCAGAACCCGAGTTTAGTGCACAGAGCTACTAGTAGCGCGTACGGTGGGGCATGGTTGATGTGGCCATGGGCTGCCTGGGAGCTGCAGTTCGCCCCACTCCAGGCATCTGGAGAGGATCCCACCATATGGGTAGCCTAGAACAAAAAGCCCCAAATGCCAAATTCCACACGAGCTTCATGTGTGTCCCTTACCTAACAAGTCCTGCCCTCACACTACGTGAGGAAGGGAGTGTCGAGTCCTCATAGGCTAAGGGACTTAGGAACACTTACTGAGCTCCTCCCAATTGCCAGGCGGTGGGTGGGTAGGGTGGGTGAAGCTGCCCTACACGTGTAGAGCTCCCAGCTGCGCAGATGGCGAACTGACTTCGGGAGACACTGCAGAACAGGGGCTGCGAGACAAGGCCTTGGAGCTTGGTTCAGCATTAGATGGAGGGAAACTGAGAGCTGGGCACAAAGAAAAGATCTGGAGAAGCCTTAGGGCAGAGGAGCATAAGTCCAGGGGACAGACGGCGCCACGGGTGCAGGGACACCACAGGTGCAAGGACAGCTCTGTTTGAGGAGGCCACCACTGTCATGACCCAGGAATAAGAGGGAACTGAATGGCAGTGGTCAGGTCACAGCTGGGACCCTTGGTGTTATAGCACTGAAGAGCAAGACTCTACAAGAGACAGACAGGAAGTGCCACGTCATCCAGGACAGCAGAGAGCCAGCATCTTCCCCAGGAATGCCAGGCACTGTGAATGTCCAGGAGGAAGGGAGGAGGGAAGGAGGAGCTCCACATTTCTAGCTTTAACAACCCCCCCCCAAAAAAAAAACAAGAAACAAAGCAAACAAAGATGTTTCCAGAATATTCCTGGAGGTTCTGTGGCTCTGGCCCTGCCTTGGAGCCTGCCTGGGGTTACTGGGCCAGCTGGACCAATAGATGCTAGCTAACAATAGCTACCGTGGAGGCCTGTGTGATGGGGTGAAAGTCCTCCAGGTGGATGTTGTGACTGGGCACTTCAGTCTGGTATCTGTTAGGAATAGCCATCCTGCAATGACCACTGGTTGGCTTCTGTAAGTTGGGGTGTTGGCAGCTGGGCTGGTGGCCCTGACAGCTCCTCACTTGCCCAGTAGGCCACCAGCTGGTTCTGTTACACTTTAGAGGTCCCAGATCAGAGGAGTGCTAGCCACCCAGTATCTCAGAGCAACAGCATTCAGGTCCATGAGGCCCTCACTGTGCCGGGCCTTCACGTCATAAGCATCCCATGCTGCCATGTTCTGGGGACACCAGAACTCTGACAGCTGCACCAAGGCCATGCATGAGCCTTTCTGATACCCATCCATCTTCCACTGCCTGCAACTGTTCCGGGAGACCAACCACGTGGCAGGAGGCCAGCAGCCTAGTGTCATTGTGGCCAGAGCTATGGCCCACTCTGGGCCCTTGGGTAGATACAGTGCCTTGAAGACCCTTAGCAGAGCCCTTAACCAGCGGTGAGAATAACACCCTACTTCACCAAGCACCTCTGACTGTCATGGCCTTTGTCTTTCAGAGCTCTTGGATGCGAATTCTGCCCAACATCCCAGAGGTAGAAGACTCCACAGACTTTTTCAAGTCAGGGGCTGCATCAGTAGATGTTGTGAGGTAAGGCCATGGGTACTGGGGTCCCTTCCAAGTATCTATTATAGGTCCACTGAGGCCACTGTTGGTTGTACTTATGTACCATGCACAAGGAGATCAGAAAGGTCCCCGTGGACAGAAATGAACTGCTGTAGAATCTGGGCCCAAATGTCTATTCCCAAGCTGGTCTCTCATCTCAGAAGGGTTGCTGGTGCCCAGCTGTTACTACTGACCCCTGGCTGATGTGGCCTATGGCAGACTGGGGACTTGGGCTCACATATAGTGGCTCATAGTCCTGAGAGTGTTAGTACCAGCCAGGGAGGCAGATGTGGTGATTTGGGAAGCTCACTGTGTCACAGCTTCTGTCTGGATGATTCCTGGCCATCCCAAACCAAGGGTGGGGACAGAGAGCTGACCCCTTCTCCTCCCCCCAAAAGGAGGGTGTGAACATAATCCCAGGCTGACAGCCACCCATGTACTTTGTGTGTGTGTGTGTGTGTGTGTGTGTGTGTGTGTGTGTGTGTGTGTGTCTACCTCTGGGGGCAAGAATTGAGTCGACAGTCTTCTTCCCACATTTGAGAAGAGGTGTTGCTCTCCTGGGAAAGGTGCATTTGTGAAAAGGATATATGGGCCGAAGCAGCAGGAACAGTGCTGTCTGTCATGTTCAGGGAGGAGCAGCTTATCTTTGAAGAATGTTCAAAAGATGAGGCGCTTAAGTGGGGAAGGCTTGTGCACAGAAAGGAGGAAGGGCCTGCTGTTTAATGCTGTGTGCCTAGACTTCTCCAGGAAACACCATCTGAGCGCTTCCATTACTTCCTCAGTGAAGGCATTGCTAATGAGTGGAGGAGCACTGCTAATGAGTGGAGGAGCACTGCTAGTGAATGGAGGAGCACTGCTAGTGAGTGGAGGAGCACTGCTA